>NW_027149843.1:0-300000 GCF_031143425.1 Pleurodeles waltl | reverse complement strand
ACATTTCTGTGGCAGAAAGTTCTGGAATCTGAGAGGAGCCACAAATTTCCTTCCACCCAGCGTTCCCCCAAGTCTCCCGATAAAAATGATACCTCACTTGTGTGGGTAGGCCTAGCGCCCGCGACAGGAAACGCCCCAAAGCGCAACGTGGACACATCCAAATTTTTGAAAGAAAACAGAGGTGTTTTTTGCGAAGTGCCTACCTGTAGATTTTGGCCTCTAGCTCAGCCGGCACCTAGGGAAACCTACCAAACCTGTGCATTTCTGAAAACTAGAGACCTAGGGGAAATCCAAGGAGGAGTGACTTGCGGGGCTCGGACCAGGTTCTGTTACCCAGAATCCTTTGCAAACCTCAAAATTTGGCTAAAAAAACACATGTTCCTCACATTTCTGTGGCAGAAAGTTCTGGAATCTGAGAGGAGCCACAAATTTCCTTCCACCCAGCGTTCCCCCAAGTCTCCCGATAAAAATGATACTTCACTTGTGTGGGTAGGCCTAGCGCCCGCGACAGGAAACGCCCCAAAGCGCAACGTGGACACATCCAAATTTTTGAAAGAAAACAGAGGTGTTTTTTGCGGAGTGCCTACCTGTAGATTTTGGCCTCTAGCTCAGCCGGCAGCTATCGAAACTTACCAAACCTGTGCATTTCTGAAAACTATAGACCTGGGGGAATCCAAGGAGGGGTGACTTGCGGGGCTCGGACCAGGTTCTGTTACCCAGAATCCTTTGCAAATCTCAAAATTTGGCTAAAAAAACACATGTTCCTCACATTTGTGTGGCAGAAAGTTCTGGAATCTGAGAGGAGCCACAAATTTCCTTCCACCCAGCGTTCCCCCAAGTCTCCCGATAAAAATTATACCTCACTTGTGTGGGTAGGGCTAGCGCCCGCGACAGGAAACGCCCCAAAGTGCAACGTGGACACATCCAAATTTTTGAAAGAAAACAGAGGTGTTTTTTGCGAAGTGCCTACCTGTAGATTTTGGCCTCTAGCTCAGCCGGCACCTAGGGAAACCTACCAAACCTGTGCATTTCTGAAAACTAGAGACCTAGGGGAATCCAAGGAGGGGTGACTTGAGGGGCTCGGACCAGGTTCTGTTACCCAGAATCCTTTGCAAACCTCTAAATTTGGCTAAAAAAACACATGTTCTTCACATTTCTGTGGCAGAAAGTTCTGGAATCTGAGAAGAGCCACAAATTTCCTTCCACCCAGCGTTCCCCCAAGTCTCCCGATAAAAATGATACCTCACTTGTGTGGGTAGGACTAGCGCCCGCGACAGGAAACGCCAAAAAGCGCAACGTGGACACATCCAAATTTTTGAAAGAAAACAGAGGTGTTTTTTGCTAAGTGCCTACCTGTAGATTTTGGCCTCTACCTCAGCCGCCACCTAGGGAAACCTACCAAACCTGTGCATTTCTGAAAACTAGAGACCTATGGGAATCCATGGAGGTGTGATTTGCGGGGCTCGGACCAGGTTCTGTTACCCAGAATCCTTTGCAAACCTCAAAATTTGGCTAAAAAAACACATGTTCCTCACATTTCTGTGGCAGAAAGTTCTGGAATCTGAGAGGAGCCACAAATTTCCTTCCACCCAGCGTTCCCCCAAGTCTCCCGATAAAAATGATACCTCACTTGTGTGGGTAGGACTAGCGCCCGCGACAGGAAACGCCCCAAAGCGCAACGTGGACACATCCAAATTTTTGAAAGAAAACCGAGGTGTTTTTTGCGAAGTGCCTACCTGTAGATTTTGGCCTCTAGCTCAGCTGGCATCTAGGGAAACCTACCAAACCTGTGCATTTCTGAAAACTAGAGACATAAGGGAATCCAAGGAGGTGTGACTTGCGGGGCTCGGACCAGGTTCTGTTACCCAGAATCCTTTGCAAACCTCAAAATTTGGATAAAAAAACACATGTTCCTCACATTTCTGTGGCAGAAAGTTCTGGAATCTGAGAGGAGCCACAAATTTCCTTCCACCCAGCGTTCCCCCAAGTCTCCCGATAAAAATGATACCTCACTTGTGTGGGTAGGCCTAGCGCCCGCGACAGGAAACGCCCCAAAGCGCAACGTGGACACATCCAAATTTTTGAAAGAAAACAGAGGTGTTTTTTGCGAAGTGCCTACCTGTAGATTTTGGCCTCTAGCTCAGCCGCCACCTAGGGAAACCTACCAAACCTGTGCATTTCTGAAAACTAGAGACCTAGGGGAAATCCAAGGAGGGGTGACTTGCGGGGCTCGGACCAGGTTCTGTTACCCAGAATCCTTTGCAAACCTCAAAATTTGGCTAAAAAAACACATGTTCCTCACATTTCTGTGGCAGAAAGTTCTGGAATCTGAGAGGAGCCACAAATTTCCTTCCACCCAGCGTTCCCCCAAGTCTCCCGATAAAAATGATACCTCACTTGTGTGGGTAGGCCTAGCGCCCGCGACAGGAAACGCCCCAAAGCGCAACGTGGACACATCCAAATTTTTGAAAGAAAACAGAGGTGTTTTTTGCGAAGTGCCTACCTGTAGATTTTGGCCTCTAACTCAGCCGGCACCTAGGGAAACCTACCAAACCTATGCATTTCTGAAAACTAGAGACCTAGGGGAATCCAAGGAGGGGTGACTTGCGGGGCTCGGACCAGGTTCTGTTACCCAGAATCCTTTGCAAACCTCAAAATTTGGATAAAAAAACACATGTTCCTCACATTTCTGTGGCAGAAAGTTCTGGAATCTGAGAGGAGCCACAAATTTCCTTCCACCCAGCGTTCCCCCAAGTCTCCCGATAAAAATGATACCTCACTTGTGTGGGTAGGACTAACGCCCGCGACAGGAAACGCCCCAAAGCGCAACGTGGACACATCCAAATTTTTGAAAGAAAACCGAGGTGTTTTTTGCGAAGTGCCTACCTGTAGATTTTGGCATCTAGCTCAGCTGGCATCTAGGGAAACCTACCAAACCTGTGCATTTCTGAAAACTAGAGACATAGGGGAATCCAAGGAGGTGTGACTTGCGGGGCTCGGACCAGGTTCTGTTACCCAGAATCCTTTGCAAACCTCAAAATTTGGATAAAAAAACACATGTTCCTCACATTTCTGTGGCAGAAAGATCTGGAATCTGAGAGGAGCCACAAATTTCCTTCCACCCAGCGTTCCCCCAAGTCTCCCGATAAAAATGATACCTCACTTGTGTGGGTAGGCCTAGCGCCCGCGACAGGAAACGCCCCAAAGCCCAACGTGGACACATCCACATTTTTTAAAGAAAACAGAGGTGTTTTTTGCGAAGTGCCTACCTGTAGATTTTGGCCTCTAGCTCAGCCGGCACCTATCGAAACCTACCAAACCTGTGCATTTCTGAAAACTAGAGACCTAGGGGAATCCAAGGAGGGGTGACTTGCGGGGCTCGGACCAGGTTCTGTTACCCAGAATCCTTTGCAAATCTCAAAATTTGGCTAAAAAAACACATGTTCCTCACATTTCTGTGGCAGAAAGTTCTGGAATCTGAGAGGAGCCACAAATTTCCTTCCACCCAGCGTTCCCCCAAGTCTCCCGATAAAAATGATACCTCACTTGTGTGGGTAGGCCTAGCGCCCGCGACAGGAAACACCCCAAAGCGCAACGTGGACACATCCAAATTTTTGAAAGAAAACAGAGGTGTTTTTGGCGAAGTGCCTACCTGTAGATTTTTGCCTCTAGCTCAGCCGGCACCTATCGAAACTTACCAAACCTGTGCATTTCTGAAAACTAGAGACCTAGGGGAATCCAAGGAGGGGTGACTTGCGGGGCTCGGACCAGGTTCTGTTACCCAGAATCCTTTGCAAATCTCAAAATTTGGCTAAAAAAACACATGTTCCTCACATTTGTGTAGCAGAAAGTTCTGGAATCTGAGAGGAGCCACAAATTTCCTTCCACCCAGCGTTCCCCCAAGTCTCCCGATAAAAATTATACCTCACTTGTGTGGGTAGGGCTAGCGCCCGCGACAGGAAACGCCCCAAAGCGCAACGTGGACACATCCAAATTTTTGAAAGAAAACAGAGGTGTTTTTTGCGAAGTGCCTACCTGTAGATTTTGGCCTCTAGCTCAGCCGGCACCTAGGGAAACCTACCAAACCTGTGCATTTCTGAAAACTAGAGACCTAGGGGAATCCAAGGAGGGGTGACTTGAGGGGCTCGGACCAGGTTCTGTTACCCAGAATCCTTTGCCAACCCCCCATATTTGGCTAAAAAAACACATGTTCCTCACATTTCTGTTGCAGAAAGTTCTGGAATCTGAGAGGAGCCACAAATTTCCTTCCACCCAGCGTTCCCCCAAGTCTCCCGATAAAAATGATACCTCACTTGTGTGGGTAGGACTAGCGCCCGCGACAGGAAACGCCCCAAAGCGCAACGTGGACACATCCAAATTTTTGAAAGAAAACAGAGGTGTTTTTTGCGAAGTGCCTACCTGTAGATTTTGGCCTCTAGCTCAGCTGGCACCTAGGGAAACCTACCAAACCTGTGCATTTCTGAACACTAGAGACCTAGGGGAATCCAAGGAGGTGTGACTTGCGGGGCTCGGACCAGGTTCTGTTACCCAGAATCCTTTGCAAACCTCAAAATTTGGATAAAAAAACACATGTTCCTCACATTTCTGTGGCAGAAAGTTCTCGAATCTGAGAGGAGCCACAAATTTCCTTCCACTCAGCGTTCCCCCAAGTCTCCCGATAAAAATGATACCTCACTTGTATGGGTAGGGCTAGCGCCCGCGACAGGAAACGCCCCAAAGCGCAACATGGACACATCCAAATTTTTGAAAGAAAACAGAGGTGTTTTTTGCGAAGTGCCTACCTGTAGATTTTGGCCTCTAGCTCAGCCGGCACCTAGGGAAACCTACCAATCCTGTGCATTTCTGAAAACTAGAGACCTAGGGGAATCCAAGGAGGTGTGATTTGCGGGGCTCGGACCAGGTTCTGTTACCCAGAATCCTTTGCAAACCTCAAAATTTGGCAAAAAAAACACATGTTCCTCACATTTCTGTTGCAGAAAGTTCTGGAATCTGAGACGAGCCACAAATTTCCTTCCACCCAGCGTTCCCCCAAGTCTCCCGATAAAAATGATACCTCACTTGTGTGGGTAGGACTAGCGCACGCGACAGGAAACGCCCCAAAGCGCAACGTGGACACATCCAAATTTTTTAAAGAAAACAGAGGTGTTTTTTGCGAAGTGCCTACCTGTAGATTTTGGCCTCTAGCTCAGCTGGCACCTAGGGAAACCTACCAATCCTGTGCATTTCTGAAAACTAGAGACCTAGGGGAATCCAAGGAGGTGTGACTTGCGGGGCTCGGACCAGGTTCTGTTACCCAGAATCCTTTGCAAACCTCAAAATTTGGATAAAAAAACACATGTTCCTCACATTTCTGTGGCAGAAAGTTCTGGAATCTGAGAGGAGCCACAAATTTCCTTCCACCCAGCGTTCCCCCAAGTCTCCCGATAAAAATGATACCTCACTTGTGTGGGTAGGACTAGCGCCTGCGACAGGAAACGCCCCAAAGCGCAACGTGGACACATCCAAATTTTTGAAAGAAAACAGAGGTGTTTTTTGCGAAGTGCCTACCTGTAGATTTTGGCCTCTAGCTCAGCTGGCACCTAGGGAAACCTACCAAACCTGTGCATTTCTGAACACTAGAGACCTAGGGGAATCCAAGGAGGTGTGACTTGCGGGGCTCGGACCAGGTTCTGTTACCCAGAATCCTTTGCAAACCTCAAAATTTGGATAAAAAAACACATGTTCCTCACATTTCTGTGGCAGAAAGTTCTCGAATCTGAGAGGAGCCACAAATTTCCTTCCACCCAGCGTTCCCCCAAGTCTCCCGATAAAAATGATACCTCACTTGTATGGGTAGGGCTAGCGCCCGCGACAGGAAACGCCCCAAAGCGCAACATGGACACATCCAAATTTTTGAAAGAAAACAGAGGTGTTTTTTGCGAAGTGCCTACCTGTAGATTTTGGCCTCTAGCTCAGCCGGCACCTAGGGAAACCTACCAATCCTGTGCATTTCTGAAAACTAGAGACCTAGGGGAATCCAAGGAGGTGTGATTTGCGGGGCTCGGACCAGGTTCTGTTACCCAGAATCCTTTGCAAACCTCAAAATTTGGCAAAAAAAACACATGTTCCTCACATTTCTGTTGCAGAAAGTTCTGGAATCTGAGACGAGCCACAAATTTCCTTCCACCCAGCGTTCCCCCAAGTCTCCCGATAAAAATGATACCTCACTTGTGTGGGTAGGACTAGCGCGCGCGACAGGAAACGCCCCAAAGCGCAACGTGGACACATCCAAATTTTTGAAAGAAAACAGAGGTGTTTTTTGCGAAGTGCCTACCTGTAGATTTTGGCCTCTAGCTCATCTGGCACCTAGGGAAACCTACCAATCCTGTGCATTTCTGAAAACTAGAGACCTAGGGGAATCCAAGGAGGTGTGACTTGCGGGGCTCGGACCAGGTTCTGTTACCCAGAATCCTTTGCAAACCTCAAAATTTGGCTAAAAAAACACATGTTCCTCACATTCTGTGGCAGAAAATTCTGGAATCTGAGAAGAGCCACAAATTTCCTTCCACCCAGCATTCCCCCAATTCTCCCGATAAAAATGATACCTCACTTGTGTGGGTAGGACTAGCGCCCGCGACAGGAAACGCCCCAAAGCGCAACGTGGACACATCCAAATTTTTGAAAGAAAACAGAGGTGTTTTTTGCGAAGTGCCTACCTGTAGATTTTGGCCTCTAGCTCAGCCGGCACCTAGGGAAACCTACCAAACCTGTGCATTTCTGAAAACTAGAGACCTATGGGAATCCAAGGAGGTGTGATTTGCGGGGCTCGGACCAGGTTCTGTTACCCAGAATCCTTTGCAAACCTCAAAATTTGGCTAAAAAAACACATGTTCCTCACATTTCTGTGGCAGAAAGTTCTGGAATCTGAGAGGAGCCACAAATTTCCTTCCACCCAGCGTTCCCCCAAGTCTCCCGATAAAAATGATACCTCACTTGTGTGGGTAGGCCTAGCGCCCGCGACAGGAAACGCCCCAAAGCGCAACGTGGACACATCCAAATTTTTGAAAGAAAACAGAGGTGTTTTTTGCGAAGTGCCTACCTGTAGATTTTGGCCTCTAGCTCAGCCGGCACCTAGGGAAACCTACCAAACCTGTGCATTTCTGAAAACTAGAGACCTAGGGGAAATCCAAGGAGGAGTGACTTGCGGGGCTCGGACCAGGTTCTGTTACCCAGAATCCTTTGCAAACCTCAAAATTTGACTAAAAAAACACATGTTCCTCACATTTCTGTGGCAGAAAGTTCTGGAATCTGAGAGGAGCCACAAATTTCCTTCCACCCAGCGTTCCCCCAAGTCTCCCGATAAAAATGATACCTCACTTGTGTGGGTAGGCCTAGCGCCCGCGACAGGAAACGCCCCAAAGCGCAACGTGGACACATCCAAATTTTTGAAAGAAAACAGAGGTGTTTTTTGCGAAGTGCCTACCTGTAGATTTTGGCCTCTAGCTCAGCCGGCACCTATCGAAACTTACCAAACCTGTGCATTTCTGAAAACTAGAGACCTAGGGGAATCCAAGGAGGGGTGACTTGCGGGGCTCGGACCAGGTTCTGTTACCCAGAATCCTTTGCAAATCTCAAAATTTGGCTAAAAAAACACATGTTCCTCACATTTCTGTGGCAGAAAGTTCTGGAATCTGAGAGGAGCCACAAATTTCCTTCCACCCAGCGTTCCCCCAAGTCTCCCGATAAAAATTATACCTCACTTGTGTGGGTAGGGCTAGCGCCCGCGACAGGAAACGCCCCAAAGTGCAACGTGGACACATCCAAATTTTTGAAAGAAAACAGAGGTGTTTTTTGCGAAGTGCCTACCTGTAGATTTTGGCCTCTAGCTCAGCCGGCACCTAGGGAAACCTACCAAACCTGTGCATTTCTGAAAACTAGAGACCTAGGGGAATCCAAGGAGGGGTGACTTGCGTGGCTCGGACCAGGTTCTGTTACCCAGAATCCTTTGCAAACCTCCAAATTTGGCTAAAAAAACACATGTTCTTCACATTTCTGTGGCAGAAAGTTCTGGAATCTGAGAAGAGCCACAAATTTCCTTCCACCCAGCGTTCCCCCAAGTCTCCCGATAAAAATGATACCTCACTTGTGTGGGTAGGACTAGCGCCCGCGACAGGAAACGCCCCAAAGCGCAACGTGGACACATCCAAATTTTTGAAAGAAAACCGAGGTGTTTTTTGCGAAGTGCCTACCTGTAGATTTTGGCCTCTAGCTCAGCTGGCATCTAGGGAAACCTACCAAACCTGTGCATTTCTGAAAACTAGAGACATAGGGGAATCCAAGGAGGTGTGACTTGCGGGGCTCGGACCAGGTGCTGTTACCCAGAATCCTTTGCAAACCTCAAAATTTGGCTAAAAAAACACATGTTCCTCACATTCTGTGGCAGAAAGTTCTGGAATCTGAGAAGAGCCACAAATTTCCTTCCACCCAGCGTTCCCCCAAGTCTCCCGATAAAAATGATACCTCACTTGTGTGGGTAGGACTAGCGCCCGCGACAGGAAACGCCCCAAAGCGCAACGTGGACACATCCAAATTTTTGAAAGAAAACAGAGGTGTTTTTTGCGAAGTGCCTACCTGTAGATTTTGGCCTCTAGCTCAGCCGGCACCTAGGGAAACCTACCAAACCTGTGCATTTCTGAAAACTAGAGACCTATGGGAATCCAAGGAGGTGTGATTTGCGGGGCTCGGACCAGGTTCTGTTACCCAGAACCCTTTGCAAACCTCAAAATTTGGCTAAAAAAACACATGTTCCTCACATTTCTGTGGCAGAAAGTTCTGGAATCTGAGAGGAGCCACAAATTTCCTTCCACCCAGCGTTCCCCCAAGTCTCCCGATAAAAATGATACCTCACTTGTGTGGGTAGGCCTAGCGCCCGCGACAGGAAACGCCCCAAAGCGCAACGTGGACACATCCAAATTTTTGAAAGAAAACAGAGGTGTTTTTTGCGGAGTGCCTACCTGTAGATTTTGGCCTCTAGCTCAGCCGGTACCTATCGAAACTTACCAAACCTGTGCATTTCTGAAAACTATAGACCTGGGGGAATCCAAGGAGGGGTGACTTGCGGGGCTCGGACCAGGTTCTGTTACCCAGAATCCTTTGCAAATCTCAAAATTTGGCTAAAAAAACACATGTTCCTCACATTTCTGTGGCAGAAAGTTCTGGAATCTGAGAGGAGCCACAAATTTCATTCCACCCAGCGTTCCCCCAAGTCTCCCGATAAAAATTATACCTCACTTGTGTGGGTAGGGCTAGCGCCCGCGACAGGAAACGCCCCAAAGTGCAACGTGGACACATCCAAATTTTTGAAAGAAAACAGAGGTGTTTTTTGCGAAGTTCCTACCTGTAGATTTTGGCCTCTAGCTCAGCCGGCACCTAGGGAAACCTACCAAACCTGTGCATTTCTGAAAACTAGAGACCTAGGGGAATCCAAGGAGGGGTGACTTGAGGGGCTCGGACCAGGTTCTGTTACCCAGAATCCTTTGCAAACCTCCAAATTTGGCTAAAAAAACACATGTTCTTCACATTTCTGTGGCAGAAAGTTCTGGAATCTGAGAAGAGCCACAAATTTCCTTCCACCCAGCGTTCCCCCAAGTCTCCCGATAAAAATGATACCTCACTTGTGTGGGTAGGACTAGCGCCCGCGACAGGAAACGCCCCAAAGCGCAACGTGGACACATCCAAATTTTTTAAAGAAAACAGAGGTGTTTTTTGCGAAGTGCCTACCTTTCAATTTTGGCCTCTAACTCAGCCGGCACCTAGGGAAACCTACCAAACCTGTGCATTTCTGAAAACTAGAGACCTATGGGAATCCATGGAGGTGTGATTTGCGGGGCTCGGACCAGGTTCTGTTACCCAGAATCCTTTGCAAACCTCAAAATTTGGCTAAAAAAACACATGTTCCTCACATTTCTGTGGCAGAAAGTTCTGGAATCTGAGAGGAGCCCCAAATTTCCTTCCACCCAGCGTTCCCCCAAGTCTCCCGATAAAAATGATACCTCACTTGTGTGGGTAGGCCTAGCGCCCGCAACAGGAAACGCCCCAAAGCGCAACGTGGACACATCCACATTATTTAAAGAAAACAGAGGTGTTTTTTGCGAAGTGCCTACCTGTAGATTTTGGCCTCTAGCTCAGCCGCCACCTAGGGAAACCTACCAAACCTGTGCATTTCTGAAAACTAGAGACCTAGGGGAAATCCAAGGAGGGGTGACTTGCGGGGCTCGGACCAGGTTCTGTTACCCAGAATCCTTTGCAAACCTCAAAATTTGGCAAAAAAAACACATGTTCCTCACATTTCTGTGGCAGAAAGTTCTGGAACCTGAGAGGAGCCACAAATTTCCTTCCACCCAGCGTTCCCCCAAGTTTCCCGATAAAAATGATACCTCACTTGTGTGGGTAGGCCTAGCGCCCGCGACAGGAAATGCCCCAAAGCGCAACGTGGACACATCCAAATTTTTGAAAGAAAACAGAGGTGTTTTTTGCGAAGTGCCTACCTGTAGATTTTGGCCTCTAGCTCAGCCGGCACCTATCGAAACCTACCAAACCTGTGCCTTTCTGAAAACTAGAGACCTAGGGGAATCCAAGGAGGGGTGACTTGCGGGGCTCGGACCAGGTTCTGTTACCCAGAATCCTTTGCAAATCTCAAAATTTGGCTAAAAAAACACATGTTCCTCACATTTCTGTGGCAGAAAGTTCTGGAATCTGAGAGGAGCCACAAATTTCCTTCCACCCAGCGTTCCCCCAAGTCTCCCGATAAAAATTATACCTCACTTGTGTGGGTAGGGCTAGCGCCCGCAACAGGAAACGCCCCAAAGCGCAACGTGGACACATCCAAATTTTTGAAAGAAAACAGAGGTGTTTTTTGCGAAGTGCCTACCTGTAGATTTTGGCCTCTAGCTCAGCCGGCACCTAGGGAAACCTACCAAACCTGTGCATTTCTGAAAACTAGAGACCTAGGGGAATCCAAGGAGGGGTGACTTGAGGGGCTCGGACCAGGTTCTGTTACCCAGAATCCTTTGCAAACCTCCAAATTTGGCTAAAAAAACACATGTTCTTCACATTTCTGTGGCAGAAAGTTCTGGAATCTGAGAAGAGCCACAAATTTCCTTCCACCCAGCGTTCCCCCAAGTCTCCCGATAAAAATGATACCTCACTTGTGTGGGTAGGACTAGCGCCCGCGACAGGAAACGCCCCAAAGCGCAACGTGGACACATCCAAATTTTTGAAAGAAAACAGAGGTGTTTTTTGCGAAGTGCCTACCTTTAAATTTTGGCCTCTAACTCAGCCGGCACCTAGGGAAACCTACCAAACCTGTGCATTTCTGAAAACTAGAGACCTATGGGAATCCAAGGAGGTGTGATTTGCGGGGCTCGGACCAGGTTCTGTTACCCAGAATCCTTTGCAAACCTCAAAATTTGGCTAAAAAAACACATGTTCCTCACATTTCTGTGGCAGAAAGTTCTGGAATCTGAGAGGAGCCACAAATTTCCTTCCACCCAGCGTTCCCCCAAGTCTCCCGATAAAAATGATACCTCACTTGTGTGGGTAGGACTAGCGCCCGCGACAGGAAACGCCCCAAAGCGCAACGTGGACACATCCAAATTTTTGAAAGAAAACCGAGGTGTTTTTTGCGAAGTGCCTACCTGTAGATTTTGGCCTCTAGCTCAGCTGGCATCTAGGGAAACCTACCAAACCTGTGCATTTCTGAAAACTAGAGACATAGGGGAATCCAAGGAGGTGTGACTTGCGGGGCTCGGACCAGGTTCTGTTACCCAGAATCCTTTGCAAACCTCAAAATTTGGATAAAAAAACACATGTTCCTCACATTTCTGTGGCAGAAAGTTCTGGAATCTGAGAGGAGCCACAAATTTCCTTCCACCCAGCGTTCCCCCAAGTCTCCCGATAAAAATGATACCTCACTTGTGTGGGTAGGCCTAGCGCCCGCGACAGGAAACGCCCCAAAGCGCAACGTGGACACATCCAAATTTTTGAAAGAAAACAGAGGTGTTTTTTGCGAAGTGCCTACCTGTAGATTTTGGCCTCTAGCTCAGCCGCCACCTAGGGAAACCTACCAAACCTGTGCATTTCTGAAAACTAGAGACCTAGGGGAAATCCAAGGAGGGGTGACTTGCGGGGCTCGGACCAGGTTCTGTTACCCAGAATCCTTTGCAAACCTCAAAATTTGGCTAAAAAAACACATGTTCCTCACATTTCTGTGGCAGAAAGTTCTGGAATCTGAGAGGAGCCACAAATTTCCTTCCACCCAGCGTTCCCCCAAGTCTCCCGATAAAAATGATACCTCACTTGTGTGGGTAGGCCTAGCGCCCGCGACAGGAAACGCCCCAAAGCGCAACGTGGACACATCCAAATTTTTGAAAGAAAACAGAGGTGTTTTTTGCGAAGTGCCTACCTGTAGATTTTGGCCTCTAACTCAGCCGGCACCTAGGGAAACCTACCAAACCTATGCATTTCTGAAAACTAGAGACCTAGGGGAATCCAAGGAGGGGTGACTTGCGGGGCTCGGACCAGGTTCTGTTACCCAGAATCCTTTGCAAACCTCAAAATTTGGATAAACAAACACATGTTCCTCACATTTCTGTGGCAGAAAGTTCTGGAATCTGAGAGGAGCCACAAATTTCCTTCCACCCAGCGTTCCCCCAAGTCTCCCGATAAAAATGATACCTCACTTGTGTGGGTAGGACTAGCGCCCGCGACAGGAAACGCCCCAAAGCGCAACGTGGACACATCCAAATTTTTGAAAGAAAACCGAGGTGTTTTTTGCGAAGTGCCTACCTGTAGATTTTGGCATCTAGCTCAGCTGGCATCTAGGGAAACCTACCAAACCTGTGCATTTCTGAAAACTAGAGACATAGGGGAATCCAAGGAGGTGTGACTTGCGGGGCTCGGACCAGGTTCTGTTACCCAGAATCCTTTGCAAACCTCAAAATTTGGATAAAAAAACACATGTTCCTCACATTTCTGTGGCAGAAAGTTCTGGAATCTGAGAGGAGCCACAAATTTCCTTCCACCCAGCATTCCCCCAAGTCTCCCGATAAAAATGATACCTCACTTGTGTGGGTAGGCCTAGCGCCCGCGACAGGAAACGCCCCAAAGCGCAACGTGGACACATCCACATTTTTTAAAGAAAACAGAGGTGTTTTTTGCGAAGTGCCTACCTGTAGATTTTGGCCTCTAGCTCAGCCGGCACCTATCGAAACCTACCAAACCTGTGCATTTCTGAAAACTAGAGACCTAGGGGAATCCAAGGAGGGGTGACTTGCGGGGCTCGGACCAGGTTCTGTTACCCAGAATCCTTTGCAAATCTCAAAATTTGGCTAAAAAAACACATGTTCCTCACATTTCTGTGGCAGAAAGTTCTGGAATCTGAGAGGAGCCACAAATTTCCTTCCACCCAGCGTTCCCCCAAGTCTCCCGATAAAAATGATACCTCACTTGTGTGGGTAGGCCTAGCGCCCGCGACAGGAAACGCCCCAAAGCGCAACGTGAACACATCCAAATTTTTGAAAGAAAACAGAGGTGTTTTTGGCGAAGTGCCTACCTGTAGATTTTGGCCTCTAGCTCAGCCGGCACCTAGGGAAACCTACCAAACCTGTGCATTTCTGAAAACTAGAGACCTAGGGGAATCCAAGGAGGGGTGACTTGAGGGGCTCGGACCAGGTTCTGTTACCCAGAATCCTTTGCAAACCTCCAAATTTGGCTAAAAAAACACATGTTCCTCACATTTCTGTGGCAGAAAGTTCTGGAATCTGAGAGGAGCCACAAATTTCCTTCCACCCAGCGTTCCCCCAAGTCTCCCGATAAAAATGATACCTCACTTGTGTGGGTAGGACTAGCGCCCGCGACAGGAAACGCCCCAAAGCGCAACGTGGACACATCCAAATTTTTGAAAGAAAACCGAGGTGTTTTTTGCGAAGTGCCTACCTGTAGATTTTGGCATCTAGCTCAGCTGGCATCTAGGGAAACCTACCAAACCTGTGCATTTCTGAAAACTAGAGACATAGGGGAATCCAAGGAGGTGTGACTTGCGGGGCTCGGACCAGGTTCTGTTACCCAGAATCCTTTGCAAACCTCAAAATTTGGATAAAAAAACACATGTTCCTCACATTTCTGTGGCAGAAAGTTCTGGAATCTGAGAGGAGCCACAAATTTCCTTCCACCCAGCGTTCCCCCAAGTCTCCCGATAAAAATGATACCTCACTTGTGTGGGTAGGCCTAGCGCCCGCGACAGGAAACGCCCCAAAGCGCAACGTGGACACATCCACATTTTTTAAAGAAAACAGAGGTGTTTTTTGCGAAGTGCCTACCTGTAGATTTTGGCCTCTAGCTCAGCCGGCACCTATCGAAACCTACCAAACCTGTGCATTTCTGAAAACTAGAGACCTAGGGGAATCCAAGGAGGGGTGACTTGCGGGGCTCGGACCAGGTTCTGTTACCCAGAATCCTTTGCAAATCTCAAAATTTGGCTAAAAAAACACATGTTCCTCACATTTCTGTGGCAGAAAGTTCTGGAATCTGAGAGGAGCCACAAATTTCCTTCCACCCAGCGTTCCCCCAAGTCTCCCGATAAAAATGATACCTCACTTGTGTGGGTAGGCCTAGCGCCCGCGACAGGAAACGCCCCAAAGCGCAACGTGGACACATCCAAATTTTTGAAAGAAAACAGAGGTGTTTTTGGCGAAGTGCCTACCTGTAGATTTTGGCCTCTAGCTCAGCCGGCACCTAGGGAAACCTACCAAACCTGTGCATTTCTGAAAACTAGAGACCTAGGGGAATCCAAGGAGGGGTGACTTGAGGGGCTCGGACCAGGTTCTGTTACCCAGAATCCTTTGCAAACCTCCAAATTTGGCTAAAAAAACACATGTTCTTCACATTTCTGTGGCAGAAAGTTCTGGAATCTGAGAAGAGCCACAAATTTCCTTCCACCCAGCGTTCCCCCAAGTCTCCCGATAAAAATGATACCTCACTTGTGTGGGTAGGACTAGCGCCCGCGACAGGAAACGCCCCAAAGCGCAACGTGGACACATCCAAATTTTTGAAAGAAAACAGAGGTGTTTTTTGCGAAGTGCCTACCTTTAAATTTTGGCCTCTAACTCAGCCGGCACCTAGGGAAACCTACCAAACCTGTGCATTTCTGAAAACTAGAGACCTATGGGAATCCAAGGAGGTGTGATTTGCGGGGCTCGGACCAGGTTCTGTTACCCAGAATCCTTTGCAAACCTCAAAATTTGGCTAAAAAAACACATGTTCCTCACATTTCTGTGGCAGAAAGTTCTGGAATCTGAGAGGAGCCACAAATTTCCTTCCACCCAGCGTTCCCCCAAGTCTCCCGATAAAAATGATACCTCACTTGTGTGGGTAGGACTAGCGCCCGCGACAGGAAACGCCCCAAAGCGCAACGTGGACACATCCAAATTTTTGAAAGAAAACCGAGGTGTTTTTTGCGAAGTGCCTACCTGTAGATTTTGGCCTCTAGCTCAGCTGGCATCTAGGGAAACCTACCAAACCTGTGCATTTCTGAAAACTAGAGACATAGGGGAATCCAAGGAGGTGTGACTTGCGGGGCTCGGACCAGGTTCTGTTACCCAGAATCCTTTGCAAACCTCAAAATTTGGATAAAAAAACACATGTTCCTCACATTTCTGTGGCAGAAAGTTCTGGAATCTGAGAGGAGCCACAAATTTCCTTCCACCCAGCGTTCCCCCAAGTCTCCCGATAAAAATGATACCTCACTTGTGTGGGTAGGCCTAGCGCCCGCGACAGGAAACGCCCCAAAGCGCAACGTGGACACATCCAAATTTTTGAAAGAAAACAGAGGTGTTTTTTGCGAAGTGCCTACCTGTAGATTTTGGCCTCTAGCTCAGCCGCCACCTAGGGAAACCTACCAAACCTGTGCATTTCTGAAAACTAGAGACCTAGGGGAAATCCAAGGAGGGGTGACTTGCGGGGCTCGGACCAGGTTCTGTTACCCAGAATCCTTTGCAAACCTCAAAATTTGGCTAAAAAAACACATGTTCCTCACATTTCTGTGGCAGAAAGTTCTGGAATCTGAGAGGAGCCACAAATTTCCTTCCACCCAGCGTTCCCCCAAGTCTCCCGATAAAAATGATACCTCACTTGTGTGGGTAGGCCTAGCGCCCGCGACAGGAAACGCCCCAAAGCGCAACGTGGACACATCCAAATTTTTGAAAGAAAACAGAGGTGTTTTTTGCGAAGTGCCTACCTGTAGATTTTGGCCTCTAACTCAGCCGGCACCTAGGGAAACCTACCAAACCTATGCATTTCTGAAAACTAGAGACCTAGGGGAATCCAAGGAGGGGTGACTTGCGGGGCTCGGACCAGGTTCTGTTACCCAGAATCCTTTGCAAACCTCAAAATTTGGATAAAAAAACACATGTTCCTCACATTTCTGTGGCAGAAAGTTCTGGAATCTGAGAGGAGCCACAAATTTCCTTCCACCCAGCGTTCCCCCAAGTCTCCCGATAAAAATGATACCTCACTTGTGTGGGTAGGACTAGCGCCCGCGACAGGAAACGCCCCAAAGCGCAACGTGGACACATCCAAATTTTTGAAAGAAAACCGAGGTGTTTTTTGCGAAGTGCCTACCTGTAGATTTTGGCATCTAGCTCAGCTGGCATCTAGGGAAACCTACCAAACCTGTGCATTTCTGAAAACTAGAGACATAGGGGAATCCAAGGAGGTGTGACTTGCGGGGCTCGGACCAGGTTCTGTTACCCAGAATCCTTTGCAAACCTCAAAATTTGGATAAAAAAACACATGTTCCTCACATTTCTGTGGCAGAAAGTTCTGGAATCTGAGAGGAGCCACAAATTTCCTTCCACCCAGCGTTCCCCCAAGTCTCCCGATAAAAATGATACCTCACTTGTGTGGGTAGGCCTAGCGCCCGAGACAGGAAACGCCCCAAAGCGCAACGTGGACACATCCACATTTTTTAAAGAAAACAGAGGTGTTTTTTGCGAAGTGCCTACCTGTAGATTTTGGCCTCTAGCTCAGCCGGCACCTATCGAAACCTACCAAACCTGTGCATTTCTGAAAACTAGAGACCTAGGGGAATCCAAGGAGGGGTGACTTGCGGGGCTCGGACCAGGTTCTGTTACCCAGAATCCTTTGCAAATCTCAAAATGTGGCTAAAAAAACACATGTTCCTCACATTTCTGTGGCAGAAAGTTCTGGAATCTGAGAGGAGCCACAAATTTCCTTCCACCCAGCGTTCCCCCAAGTCTCCCGATAAAAATGATACCTCACTTGTGTGGGTAGGCCTAGCGCCCGCGACAGGAAACGCCCCAAAGCGCAACGTGGACACATCCAAATTTTTGAAAGAAAACAGAGGTGTTTTTGGCGAAGTGCCTACCTGTAGATTTTGGCCTCTAGCTCAGCCGGCACCTATCGAAACTTACCAAACCTGTGTATTTCTGAAAACTAGAGACCTAGGGGAATCCAAGGAGGGGTGACTTGCGGGGCTCGGACCAGGTTCTGTTACCCAGAATCCTTTGCAAACCTCAAAATTTGGATAAAAAAACACATGTTCCTCACATTTCTGTGGCAGAAAGTTCTGGAATCTGAGAGGAGCCACAAATTTCCTTCCACCCAGCGTTCCCCCAAGTCTCCCGATAAAAATGATACCTCACTTGTGTGGGTAGGACTAGCGCCCGCG
Source organism: Pleurodeles waltl (assembly GCF_031143425.1). Classification (NCBI taxonomy): domain Eukaryota; kingdom Metazoa; phylum Chordata; class Amphibia; order Caudata; family Salamandridae; genus Pleurodeles; species Pleurodeles waltl. The sequence goes on along the minus strand of NW_027149843.1, from coordinate 282,254 downwards.
ACAGGAAACGCCCCAAAGCGCAACGTGGACACATCCAAATTTTTGAAAGAAAACCGAGGTGTTTTTTGCGAAGTGCCTACCTGTAGATTTTGGCATCTAGCTCAGCTGGCATCTAGGGAAACCTACCAAACCTGTGCATTTCTGAAAACTAGAGACATAGGGGAATCCAAGGAGGGGTGACTTGCGGGGCTCGGACCAGGTTCTGTTACCCAGAATCCTTTGCAAACCTCAAAATTTGGATAAAAAAACACGTGTTCCTCACATTTCTGTGGCAGAAAGTTCTGGAATCTGAGAGGAGCCACAAATTTCCTTCCACCCAGCGTTCCCCCAAGTCTCCCGATAAAAATGATACCTCACTTGTGTGGGTAGGCCTAGCGCCCGAGACAGGAAACGCCCCAAAGCGCAACGTGGACACATCCACATTTTTTAAAGAAAACAGAGGTGTTTTTTGCGAAGTGCCTACCTGTAGATTTTGGCCTCTAGCTCAGCCGGCACCTATCGAAACCTACCAAACCTGTGCATTTCTGAAAACTAGAGACCTAGGGGAATCCAAGGAGGGGTGACTTGCGGGGCTCGGACCAGGTTCTGTTACCCAGAATCCTTTGCAAATCTCAAAATTTGGCTAAAAAAACACATGTTCCTCACATTTCTGTGGCAGAAAGTTCTGGAATCTGAGAGGAGCCACAAATTTCCTTCCACCCAGCGTTCCCCCAAGTCTCCCGATAAAAATGATACCTCACTTGTGTGGGTAGGCCTAGCGCCCGCGACAGGAAACGCCCCAAAGCGCAACGTGGACACATCCAAATTTTTGAAAGAAAACAGAGGTGTTTTTGGCGAAGTGCCTACCTGTAGATTTTGGCCTCTAGCTCAGCCGGCACCTATCGAAACTTACCAAACCTGTGTATTTCTGAAAACTAGAGACCTAGGGGAATCCAAGGAGGGGTGACTTGCGGGGCTCGGACCAGGTTCTGTTACCCAGAATCCTTTGCAAATCTCAAAATTTGGCTAAAAAAACACATGTTCCTCACATTTGTGTAGCAGAAAGTTCTGGAATCTGAGAGGAGCCACAAATTTCCTTCCACCCAGCGTTCCCCCAAGTCTCCCGATAAAAATTATACCTCACTTGTGTGGGTAGGGCTAGCGCCCGCGACAGGAAACGCCCCAAAGCGCAACGTGGACACATCCAAATTTTTGAAAGAAAACAGAGGTGTTTTTTGCGAAGTGCCTACCTGTAGATTTTGGCCTCTAGCTCAGCCGGCACCTAGGGAAACCTACCAAACCTGTGCATTTCTGAAAACTAGAGACCTAGGGGAATCCAAGGAGGGGTGACTTGAGGGGCTCGGACCAGGTTCTGTTACCCAGAATCCTTTGCCAACCCCCCATATTTGGCTAAAAAAACACATGTTCCTCACATTTCTGTTGCAGAAAGTTCTGGAATCTGAGAGGAGCCACAAATTTCCTTCCACCCAGCGTTCCCCCAAGTCTCCCGATAAAAATGATACCTCACTTGTGTGGGTAGGACTAGCGCCCGCGACAGGAAACGCCCCAAAGCGCAACGTGGACACATCCAAATTTTTGAAAGAAAACAGAGGTGTTTTTTGCGAAGTGCCTACCTGTAGATTTTGGCCTCTAGCTCAGCTGGCACCTAGGGAAACCTACCAAACCTGTGCATTTCTGAACACTAGAGACCTAGGGGAATCCAAGGAGGTGTGACTTGCGGGGCTCGGACCAGGTTCTGTTACCCAGAATCCTTTGCAAACCTCAAAATTTGGATAAAAAAACACATGTTCCTCACATTTCTGTGGCAGAAAGTTCTCGAATCTGAGAGGAGCCACAAATTTCCTTCCACTCAGCGTTCCCCCAAGTCTCCCGATAAAAATGATACCTCACTTGTATGGGTAGGGCTAGCGCCCGCGACAGGAAACGCCCCAAAGCGCAACATGGACACATCCAAATTTTTGAAAGAAAACAGAGGTGTTTTTTGCGAAGTGCCTACCTGTAGATTTTGGCCTCTAGCTCAGCCGGCACCTAGGGAAACCTACCAATCCTGTGCATTTCTGAAAACTAGAGACCTAGGGGAATCCAAGGAGGTGTGATTTGCGGGGCTCGGACCAGGTTCTGTTACCCAGAATCCTTTGCAAACCTCAAAATTTGGCAAAAAAAACACATGTTCCTCACATTTCTGTTGCAGAAAGTTCTGGAATCTGAGACGAGCCACAAATTTCCTTCCACCCAGCGTTCCCCCAAGTCTCCCGATAAAAATGATACCTCACTTGTGTGGGTAGGACTAGCGCGCGCGACAGGAAACGCCCCAAAGCGCAACGTGGACACATCCAAATTTTTTAAAGAAAACAGAGGTGTTTTTTGCGAAGTGCCTACCTGTAGATTTTGGCCTCTAGCTCAGCTGGCACCTAGGGAAACCTACCAATCCTGTGCATTTCTGAAAACTAGAGACCTAGGGGAATCCAAGGAGGTGTGACTTGCGGGGCTCGGACCAGGTTCTGTTACCCAGAATCCTTTGCAAACCTCAAAATTTGGATAAAAAAACACATGTTCCTCACATTTCTGTGGCAGAAAGTTCTGGAATCTGAGAGGAGCCACAAATTTCCTTCCACCCAGCGTTCCCCCAAGTCTCCCGATAAAAATGATACCTCACTTGTGTGGGTAGGCCTAGCGCCCGCGACAGGAAACGCCCCAAAGAGCAACGTGGACACATCCAAATTTTTGAAAGAAAACAGAGGTGTTTTTTGCGAAGTGCCTACCTGTAGATTTTGGCCTCTAGCTCAGCCGGCACCTAGGGAAACCTACCAAACCTGTGCATTTCTGAAAACTAGAGACCTAGGGGAATCTAAGGAGGTGTGACTTGCGGGGCTCGGAACAGGTTCTGTTACCCAGAATCCTTTGCAAACCTCAAAATTTGGATAAAAAAACACATGTTCCTCACATTTCTGTGGCAGAAAGTTCTGGAATCTGAGAGGAGCCACAAATTTCCTTCCACCCAGCGTTCCCCCAAGTCTCCCGATAAAAATGATACCTCACTTGTGTGGGTAGGACTAGCGCCCGCGACAGGAAACGCCCCAAAGCGCAACGTGGACACATCCAAATTTTTGAAAGAAAACAGAGGTGTTTTTTGCGAAGTGCCTACCTGTAGATTTTGGCCTCTAGCTCAGCTGGCACCTAGGGAAACCTACCAAACCTGTGCATTTCTGAACACTAGAGACCTAGGGGAATCCAAGGAGGTGTGATTTGCGGGGCTCGGACCAGGTTCTGTTACCCAGAATCCTTTGCAAACCTCAAAATTTGGCAAAAAAAACACATGTTCCTCACATTTCTGTTGCAGAAAGTTCTGGAATCTGAGACGAGCCACAAATTTCCTTCCACCCAGCGTTCCCCCAAGTCTCCCGATAAAAATGATACCTCACTTGTGTGGGTAGGACTAGCGCGTGCGACAGGAAACGCCCCAAAGCGCAACGTGGACACATCCAAATTTTTGAAAGAAAACAGAGGTGTTTTTTGCGAAGTGCCTACCTGTAGATTTTGGCCTCTAGCTCATCTGGCACCTAGGGAAACCTACCAATCCTGTGCATTTCTGAAAACTAGAGACCTAGGGGAATCCAAGGAGGTGTGACTTGCGGGGCTCGGACCAGGTTCTGTTACCCAGAATCCTTTGCAAACCTCAAAATTTGGATAAAAAAACACATGTTCCTCACATTTCTGTGGCAGAAAGTTCTGGAATCTGAGAGGAGCCACAAATTTCCTTCCACCCAGCGTTCCCCCAAGTCTCCCGATAAAAATGATACCTCACTTGTGTGGGTAGGCCTAGCGCCCGCGACAGGAAACGCCCCAAAGAGCAACGTGGACACATCCAAATTTTTGAAAGAAAACAGAGGTGTTTTTTGCGAAGTGCCTACCTGTAGATTTTGGCCTCTAGCTCAGCCGGCACCTAGGGAAACCTACCAAACCTGTGCATTTCTGAAAACTAGAGACCTAGGGGAATCTAAGGAGGTGTGACTTGCGGGGCTCGGACCAGGTTCTGTTACCCAGAATCCTTTGCAAACCTCAAAATTTGGATAAAAAGACACATGTTCCTCACATTTCTGTGGCAGAAAGTTCTGGAATCTGAGAGGAGCCACAAATTTCCTTCCACCCAGCATTCCCCCAAGTCTCCCGATAAAAATGATACCTCACTTGTGTGGGTAGGACTAGCGCCCGCGACAGGAAACGCCCCAAAGTGCAACGTGGACACATCCAAATTTTTTAAAGAAAACAGAGGTGTTTTTTGCGAAGTGCCTACCTGTAGATTTTGGCCTCTAGCTCAGCTGGCACCTAGGGAAACCTACCAATCCTGTGCATTTCTGAAAACTAGAGACCTAGGGGAATCCAAGGAGGTGTGACTTGCGGGGCTCGGACCAGGTTCTGTTACCCAGAATCCTTTGCAAACCTCAAAATTTGGATAAAAAAACACATGTTCCTCACATTTCTGTGGCAGAAAGTTCTGGAATCTGAGAGGAGCCACAAATTTCCTTCCACCCAGCGTTCCCCCAACTCTCCCGATAAAAATGATACCTCACTTGTGTGGGTAGGCCTAGCGCCCGCGACAGGAAACGCCCCAAAGCGCAACGTGGACACATCCAAATTTTTGAAAGAAAACAGAGGTGTTTTTTGCGAAGTGCCTACCTGTAGATTTTGGCCTCTAGCTCAGCCGGCACCTAGGGAAACCTACCAAACCTGTGCATTTCTGAAAACTAGAGACCTAGGGGAATCTAAGGAGGTGTGACTTGCGGGGCTCGGAACAGGTTCTGTTACCCAGAATCCTTCGCAAACCTCAAAATTTGGATAAAAAAACACATGTTCCTCACATTTCTGTGGCAGAAAGTTCTGGAATCTGAGAGGAGCCACAAATTTCCTTCCACCCAGCGTTCCCCCAAGTCTCCCGATAAAAATGATACCTCACTTGTGTGGGTAGGACTAGCGCCCGCGACAGGAAACGCCCCAAAGCGCAACGTGGACACATCCAAATTTTTGAAAGAAAACAGAGGTGTTTTTTGCGAAGTGCCTACCTGTAGATTTTGGCCTCTAGCTCAGCTGGCACCTAGGGAAACCTACCAAACCTGTGCATTTCTGAACACTAGAGACCTAGGGGAATCCAAGGAGGTGTGACTTGCGGGGCTCGGACCAGGTTCTGTTACCCAGAATCCTTTGCAAACCTCAAAATTTGGATAAAAAAACACATGTTCCTCACATTTCTGTGGCAGAAAGTTCTCGAATCTGAGAGGAGCCACAAATTTCCTTCCACCCAGCGTTCCCCCAAGTCTCCCGATAAAAATGATACCTCACTTGTATGGGTAGGGCTAGCGCCCGCGACAGGCAACGCCCCAAAGCGCAACATGGACACATCCAAATTTTTGAAAGAAAACAGAGGTGTTTTTTGCGAAGTGCCTACCTGTAGATTTTGGCCTCTAGCTCAGCCGGCACCTAGGGAAACCTACCAATCCTGTGCATTTCTGAAAACTAGAGACCTAGGGGAATCCAAGGAGGTGTGATTTGCGGGGCTCGGACCAGGTTCTGTTACCCAGAATCCTTTGCAAACCTCAAAATTTGGCAAAAAAAACACATGTTCCTCACATTTCTGTTGCAGAAAGTTCTGGAATCTGAGACGAGCCACAAATTTCCTTCCACCCAGCGTTCCCCCAAGTCTCCCGATAAAAATGATACCTCACTTGTGTGGGTAGGACTAGCGCGCGCGACAGGAAACGCCCCAAAGCGCAACGTGGACACATCCAAATTTTTGAAAGAAAACAGAGGTGTTTTTTGCGAAGTGCCTACCTGTAGATTTTGGCCTCTAGCTCATCTGGCACCTAGGGAAACCTACCAATCCTGTGCATTTCTGAAAACTAGAGACCTAGGGGAATCCAAGGAGGTGTGACTTGCGGGGCTCGGACCAGGTTCTGTTACCCAGAATCCTTTGCAAACCTCAAAATTTGGATAAAAAAACACATGTTCCTCACATTTCTGTGGCAGAAAGTTCTGGAATCTGAGAGGAGCCACAAATTTCCTTCCACCCAGCGTTCCCCCAAGTCTCCCGATAAAAATGATACCTCACTTGTGTGGGTAGGCCTAGCGCCCGCGACAGGAAACGCCCCAAAGAGCAACGTGGACACATCCAAATTTTTGAAAGAAAACAGAGGTGTTTTTTGCGAAGTGCCTACCTGTAGATTTTGGCCTCTAGCTCAGCCGGCACCTAGGGAAACCTACCAAACCTGTGCATTTCTGAAAACTAGAGACCTAGGGGAATCTAAGGAGGTGTGACTTGCGGGGCTCGGACCAGGTTCTGTTACCCAGAATCCTTTGCAAACCTCAAAATTTGGATAAAAAAACACATGTTCCTCACATTTCTGTGGCAGAAAGTTCTGGAATCTGAGAGGAGCCACAAATTTCCTTCCACCCAGCATTCCCCCAAGTCTCCCGATAAAAATGATACCTCACTTGTGTGGGTAGGACTAGCGCCCGCGACAGGAAACGCCCCAAAGCGCAACGTGGACACATCCAAATTTTTTAAAGAAAACAGAGGTGTTTTTTGCGAAGTGCCTACCTGTAGATTTTGGCCTCTAGCTCAGCTGGCACCTAGGGAAACCTACCAATCCTGTGCATTTCTGAAAACTAGAGACCTAGGGGAATCCAAGGAGGTGTGACTTGCGGGGCTCGGACCAGGTTCTGTTACCCAGAATCCTTTGCAAACCTCAAAATTTGGATAAAAAAACACATGTTCCTCACATTTCTGTGGCAGAAAGTTCTGGAATCTGAGAGGAGCCACAAATTTCCTTCCACCCAGCGTTCCCCCAACTCTCCCGATAAAAATGATACCTCACTTGTGTGGGTAGGCCTAGCGCCCGCGACAGGAAACGCCCCAAAGCGCAACGTGGACACATCCAAATTTTTGAAAGAAAACAGAGGTGTTTTTTGCGAAGTGCCTACCTGTAGATTTTGGCCTCTAGCTCAGCCGGCACCTAGGGAAACCTACCAAACCTGTGCATTTCTGAAAACTAGAGACCTAGGGGAATCCAAGGAGGTGTGATTTGCGGGGCTCGGACCAGGTTCTGTTACCCAGAATCCTTTGCAAACCTCAAAATTTGGCTAAAAAAACACATGTTCCTCACATTTCTGTTGCAGAAAGTTCTGGAATCTGAGAGGAGCCACAAATTTCCTTCCACCCAGCGTTCCCCCAAGTCTCCCGATAAAAATGATACCTCACTTGTGTGGGTAGGACTAGCGCCCGCGACAGGAAACGCCCCAAAGCGCAACGTGGACACATCCAAATTTTTGAAAGAAAACAGAGGTGTTTTTTGCGAAGTGCCTACCTGTAGATTTTGGCCTCTAGCTCAGCTGGCACCTAGGGAAACCTACCAAACCTGTGCATTTCTGAAAACTAGAGACCTAGGGGAATCCAAGGAGGTGTGACTTGCGGGGCTCGGACCAGGTTCTGTTACCCAGAATCCTTTGCAAACCTCAAAATTTGGATTAAAAAACACATGTTCCTCACATTTCTGTGGCAGAAAGTTCTGGAATCTGAGAGGAGCCACAAATTTCCTTCCACCCAGCGTTCCCCCAAGTCTCCCGATAAAAATGATACCTCACTTGTGTGGGTAGGCCTAGCGCCCGCGACAGGAAACGCCCCAAAGCGCAACGTGGACACATCCACATTTTTTAAAGAAAACAGAGGTGTTTTTTGCGAAGTGCCTACCTGTAGATTTTGGCCTCTAGCTCAGCCGGCACCTATCAAAACCTGCCAAACCTGTGCATTTCTGAAAACTAGAGACCTAGGGGAATCCAAGGAGGGGTGACTTGCGGGGCTCGGACCAGGTTCTGTTACCCAGAATCCTTTGCAAATCTCAAAATTTGGCTAAAAAAACACATGTTCCTCACATTTCTGTGGCAGAAAGTTCTGGAATCTGAGAAGAGCCACAAATTTCCTTCCACCCAGCGTTCCCCCAAGTCTCCCGAGAAAAATAATACCTCACTTGTGTGGGTAGGGCTAGAGCCCGCGACAGGAAACGCCCCAAAGCGCAACGTGGACACATCCAAGTTTTTGAAAGAAAACAGAGGTGTTTTTTGCGAAGTGCCTAACTGTAGATTTTGGCCTCTAGCTCAGCCGGCACCTAAGGAAACCTACCAAACCTGTGCATTTCTGAAAACTAGAGACCTAGGGGAATCCAAGGAGGTGTGACTTGCGGGACTCGGACCAGGTTCTGTTACCCAGAATCCTTTGCAAACCTCAAAATTTGGATAAAAAAACACATGTTCCTCACATTTCTGTGGCAGAAAGTTCTCGAATCTGAGAGGAGCCACAAATTTCCTTCCACCCAGCGTTCCCCCAAGTCTCCCGATAAAAATGATACCTCACTTGTATGGGTAGGGCTAGCGCCCGCGACAGGAAACGCCCCAAAGCGCAACATGGACACATCCAAATTTTTGAAAGAAAACAGAGGTGTTTTTTGCGAAGTGCCTACCTGTAGATTTTGGCCTCTAGCTCAGCCGGCACCTAGGGAAACCTACCAATCCTGTGCATTTCTGAAAACTAGAGACCTAGGGGAATCCAAGGAGGTGTGATTTGCGGGGCTCGGACCAGGTTCTGTTACCCAGAATCCTTTGCAAACCTCAACATTTGGCAAAAAAAACACATGTTCCTCACATTTCTGTTGCAGAAAGTTCTGGAATCTGAGACGAGCCACAAATTTCCTTCCACCCAGCGTTCCCCCAAGTCTCCCGATAAAAATGATACCTCACTTGTGTGGGTAGGACTAGCGCGCGCGACAGGAAACGCCCCAAAGCGCAACGTGGACACATCCAAATTTTTGAAAGAAAACAGAGGTGTTTTTTGCGAAGTGCCTACCTGTAGATTTTGGCCTCTAGCTCATCTGGCACCTAGGGAAACCTACCAATCCTGTGCATTTCTGAAAACTAGAGACCTAGGGGAATCCAAGGAGGTGTGACTTGCGGGGCTCGGACCAGGTTCTGTTACCCAGAATCCTTTGCAAACCTCAAAATTTGGCTAAAAAAACACATGTTCCTCACATTCTGTGGCAGAAAGTTCTGGAATCTGAGAAGAGCCACAAATTTCCTTCCACCCAGCATTCCCCCAAGTCTCCCGATAAAAATGATACCTCACTTGTGTGGGTAGGACTAGCGCCCGCGACAGGAAACGCCCCAAAGCGCAACGTGGACACATCCAAATTTTTGAAAGAAAACAGAGGTGTTTTTTGCGAAGTGCCTACCTGTAGATTTTGGCCTCTAGCTCAGCCGGCACCTAGGGAAACCTACCAAAGCTGTGCATTTCTGAAAACTAGAGACCTATGGGAATCCAAGGAGGTGTGATTTGCGGGGCTCGGACCAGGTTCTGTTACCCAGAATCCTTTGCAAACCTCAAAATTTGGCTAAAAAAACACATGTTCCTCACATTTCTGTGGCAGAAAGTTCTGGAATCTGAGAGGAGCCACAAATTTCCTTCCACCCAGCGTTCCCCCAAGTCTCCCGATAAAAATGATACCTCACTTGTGTGGGTAGGCCTAGCGCCCGCGACAGGAAACGCCCCAAAGAGCAACGTGGACACATCCAAATTTTTGAAAGAAAACAGAGGTGTTTTTTGCGAAGTGCCTACCTGTAGATTTTGGCCTCTAGCTCATCTGGCACCTAGGGAAACCTACCAATCCTGTGCATTTCTGAAAACTAGAGACCTAGGGGAATCCAAGGAGGTGTGACTTGCGGGGCTCGGACCAGGTTCTGTTACCCAGAATCCTTTGCAAACCTCAAAATTTGGCTAAAAAAACACATGTTCCTCACATTCTGTGGCAGAAAGTTCTGGAATCTGAGAGGAGCCACAAATTTCCTTCCACCCAGCGTTCCCCCAAGTCTCCCGATAAAAATGATACCTCACTTGTGTGGGTAGGCCTAGCGCCCGCGACAGGAAACGCCCCAAAGTGCAACGTGGACACATCCAAATTTTTGAAAGAAAACAGAGGTGTTTTTTGCGAAGTGCCTACCTGTAGATTTTGGCCTCTAGCTCAGCCGGCACCTATCGCAACTTACCAAACCTGTGCATTTCTGAAAACTAGAGACCTAGGGGAATCCAAGGAGGGGTGACTTGCGGGGCTCGGACCAGGTTCTGTTACCCAGAATCCTTTGCAAATCTCAAAATTTGGCTAAAAAAACACATGTTCCTCACATTTCTGTGGCAGAAAGTTCTGGAATCTGAGAGGAGCCACAAATTTCCTTCCACCCAGCGTTCCCCCAAGTCTCCCGATAAAAATTATACCTCACTTGTGTGGGTAGGGCTAGCGCCCGCGACAGGAAACGCCCCAAAGTGCAACGTGGACACATCCACATTTTTGAAAGAAAACAGAGGTGTTTTTTGCGAAGTGCCTACCTGTAGATTTTGGCCTCTAGCTCAGCCGGCACCTAGGGAAACCTACCAAACCTGTGCATTTCTGAAAACTAGAGACCTAGGGGAATCCAAGGAGGGGTGACTTGAGGGGCTCGGACCAGGTTCTGTTACCCAGAATCCTTTGCAAACCTCCAAATTTGGCTAAAAAAACACATGTTCTTCACATTTCTGTGGCAGAAAGTTCTGGAATCTGAGAAGAGCCACAAATTTCCTTCCACCCAGCGTTCCCCCAAGTCTCCCGATAAAAATGATACCTCACTTGTGTGGGTAGGACTAGCGCCCGCGACAGGAAACGCCCCAAAGCGCAACGTGGACACATCCAAATTTTTGAAAGAAAACCGAGGTGTTTTTTGCGAAGTGCCTACCTGTAGATTTTGGCCTCTAGCTCAGCTGGCATCTAGGGAAACCTACCAAACCTGTGCATTTCTGAAAACTAGAGACATAGGGGAATCCAAGGAGGTGTGACTTGCGGGGCTCGGACCAGGTTCTGTTACCCAGAATCCTTTGCAAACCTCAAAATTTGGCAAAAAAAACACATGTTCCTCACATTTCTGTGGCAGAAAGTTCTGGAACCTGAGAGGAGCCACAAATTTCCTTCCACCCAGCGTTCCCCCAAGTCTCCCGATAAAAATGATACCTCACTTGTGTGGGTAGGCCTAGCGCCCGCGACAGGAAATGCCCCAAAGCGCAACGTGGACACATCCAAATTTTTGAAAGAAAACAGAGGTGTTTTTTGCGAAGTGCCTACCTGTAGATTTTGGCCTCTAGCTCAGCCGGCACCTATCGAAACCTACCAAACCTGTGCCTTTCTGAAAACTAGAGACCTAGGGGAATCCAAGGAGGGGTGACTTGCGGGGCTCGGACCAGGTTCTGTTACCCAGAATCCTTTGCAAATCTCAAAATTTGGCTAAAAAAACACATGTTCCTCACATTTCTGTGGCAGAAAGTTCTGGAATCTGAGAGGAGCCACAAATTTCCTTCCACCCAGCGTTCCCCCAAGTCTCCCGATAAAAATGATACCTCACTTGTGTGGGTAGGCCTAGCGCCCGCGACAGGAAACGCCCCAAAGCGCAACGTGGACACATCCACATTTTTGAAAGAAAACAGAGGTGTTTTTTGCGAAGTGCCTACCTGTAGATTTTGGCCTCTAGCTCAGCCGGCACCTATCGAAACCTACCAAACCTGTGCATTTCTGAAAACTAGAGACCTAGGGGAATCCAAGGAGGGGTGACTTGCGGGGCTCGGACCAGGTTCTGTTACCCAGAATCCTTTGCAAACCTCAAAATTTGGATAAAAAAACACATGTTCCTCACATTTCTGTGGCAGAAAGTTCTCGAATCTGAGAGGAGCCACAAATTTCCTTCCACCCAGCGTTCCCCCAAGTCTCCCGATAAAAATGATACCTCACTTGTATGGGTAGGGCTAGCGCCCGCGACAGGAAACGCCCCAAAGCGCAACATGGACACATCCAAATTTTTGAAAGAAAACAGAGGAGTTTTTTGCGAAGTGCCTACCTGTAGATTTTGGCCTCTAGCTCAGCCGGCACCTAGGGAAACCTACCAATCCTGTGCATTTCTGAAAACTAGAGACCTAGGGGAATCCAAGGAGGTGTGATTTGCGGGGCTCGGACCAGGTTCTGTTACCCAGAATCCTTTGCAAACCTCAAAATTTGGCAAAAAAAACACATGTTCCTCACATTTCTGTTGCAGAAAGTTCTGGAATCTGAGACGAGCCACAAATTTCCTTCCACCCAGCGTTCCCCCAAGTCTCCCGATAAAAATGATACCTCACTTGTGTGGGTAGGACTAGCGCGCGCGACAGGAAACGCCCCAAAGCGCAACGTGGACACATCCAAATTTTTTAAAGAAAACAGAGGTGTTTTTTGCGAAGTGCCTACCTGTAGATTTTGGCCTCTAGCTCAGCTGGCACCTAGGGAAACCTACCAATCCTGTGCATTTCTGAAAACTAGAGACCTAGGGGAATCCAAGGAGGTGTGACTTGCGGGGCTCGGACCAGGTTCTGTTACCCAGAATCCTTTGCAAACCTCATAATTTGGATAAAAAAACACATGTTCCTCACATTTCTGTGGCAGAAAGTTCTGGAATCTGAGAGGAGCCACAAATTTCCTTCCACCCAGCGTTCCCCCAAGTCTCCCGATAAAAATGATACCTCACTTGTGTGGGTAGGCCTAGAGCCCGCGACAGGAAACGCCCCAAAGAGCAACGTGGACACATCCAAATTTTTGAAAGAAAACAGAGGTGTTTTTTGCGAAGTGCCTACCTGTAGATTTTGGCCTCTAGCTCAGCCGGCACCTAGGGAAACCTACCAAACCTGTGCATTTCTGAAAACTAGAGACCTAGGGGAATCTAAGGAGGTGTGACTTGCGGGGCTCGGAACAGGTTCTGTTACCCAGAATCCTTTGCAAACCTCAAAATTTGGATAAAAAAACACATGTTCCTCACATTTCTGTGGCAGAAAGTTCTGGAATCTGAGAGGAGCCACAAATTTCCTTCCACCCAGCGTTCCCCCAAGTCTCCCGATAAAAATGATACCTCACTTGTGTGGGTAGGACTAGCGCCCGCGACAGGAAACGCCCCAAAGCGCAACGTGGACACATCCAAATTTTTGAAAGAAAACAGAGGTGTTTTTTGCGAAGTGCCTACCTGTAGATTTTGGCCTCTAGCTCAGCTGGCACCTAGGGAAACCTACCAAACCTGTGCATTTCTGAACACTAGAGACCTAGGGGAATCCAAGGAGGTGTGACTTGCGGGGCTCGGACCAGGTTCTGTTACCCAGAATCCTTTGCAAACCTCAAAATTTGGATAAAAAAACACATGTTCCTCACATTTCTGTGGCAGAAAGTTCTCGAATCTGAGAGGAGCCACAAATTTCCTTCCACCCAGCGTTCCCCCAAGTCTCCCGATAAAAATGATACCTCACTTGTATGGGTAGGGCTAGCGCCCGCGACAGGCAACGCCCCAAAGCGCAACATGGACACATCCAAATTTTTGAAAGAAAACAGAGGTGTTTTTTGCGAAGTGCCTACCTGTAGATTTTGGCCTCTAGCTCAGCCGGCACCTAGGGAAACCTACCAATCCTGTGCATTTCTGAAAACTAGAGACCTAGGGGAATCCAAGGAGGTGTGATTTGCGGGGCTCGGACCAGGTTCTGTTACCCAGAATCCTTTGCAAACCTCAAAATTTGGCAAAAAAAACACATGTTCCTCACATTTCTGTTGCAGAAAGTTCTGGAATCTGAGACGAGCCACAAATTTCCTTCCACCCAGCGTTCCCCCAAGTCTCCCGATAAAAATGATACCTCACTTGTGTGGGTAGGACTAGCGCGTGCGACAGGAAACGCCCCAAAGCGCAACGTGGACACATCCAAATTTTTGAAAGAAAACAGAGGTGTTTTTTGCGAAGTGCCTACCTGTAGATTTTGGCCTCTAGCTCATCTGGCACCTAGGGAAACCTACCAATCCTGTGCATTTCTGAAAACTAGAGACCTAGGGGAATCCAAGGAGGTGTGACTTGCGGGGCTCGGACCAGGTTCTGTTACCCAGAATCCTTTGCAAACCTCAAAATTTGGATAAAAAAACACATGTTCCTCACATTTCTGTGGCAGAAAGTTCTGGAATCTGAGAGGAGCCACAAATTTCCTTCCACCCAGCGTTCCCCCAAGTCTCCCGATAAAAATGATACCTCACTTGTGTGGGTAGGCCTAGCGCCCGCGACAGGAAACGCCCCAAAGAGCAACGTGGACACATCCAAATTTTTGAAAGAAAACAGAGGTGTTTTTTGCGAAGTGCCTACCTGTAGATTTTGGCCTCTAGCTCAGCCGGCACCTAGGGAAACCTACCAAACCTGTGCATTTCTGAAAACTAGAGACCTAGGGGAATCTAAGGAGGTGTGACTTGCGGGGCTCGGACCAGGTTCTGTTACCCAGAATCCTTTGCAAACCTCAAAATTTGGATAAAAAGACACATGTTCCTCACATTTCTGTGGCAGAAAGTTCTGGAATCTGAGAGGAGCCACAAATTTCCTTCCACCCAGCATTCCCCCAAGTCTCCCGATAAAAATGATACCTCACTTGTGTGGGTAGGACTAGCGCCCGCGACAGGAAACGCCCCAAAGTGCAACGTGGACACATCCAAATTTTTTAAAGAAAACAGAGGTGTTTTTTGCGAAGTGCCTACCTGTAGATTTTGGCCTCTAGCTCAGCTGGCACCTAGGGAAACCTACCAATCCTGTGCATTTCTGAAAACTAGAGACCTAGGGGAATCCAAGGAGGTGTGACTTGCGGGGCTCGGACCAGGTTCTGTTACCCAGAATCCTTTGCAAACCTCAAAATTTGGATAAAAAAACACATGTTCCTCACATTTCTGTGGCAGAAAGTTCTGGAATCTGAGAGGAGCCACAAATTTCCTTCCACCCAGCGTTCCCCCAACTCTCCCGATAAAAATGATACCTCACTTGTGTGGGTAGGCCTAGCGCCCGCGACAGGAAACGCCCCAAAGCGCAACGTGGACACATCCAAATTTTTGAAAGAAAACAGAGGTGTTTTTTGCGAAGTGCCTACCTGTAGATTTTGGCCTCTAGCTCAGCCGGCACCTAGGGAAACCTACCAAACCTGTGCATTTCTGAAAACTAGAGACCTAGGGGAATCTAAGGAGGTGTGACTTGCGGGGCTCGGAACAGGTTCTGTTACCCAGAATCCTTTGCAAACCTCAAAATTTGGATAAAAAAACACATGTTCCTCACATTTCTGTGGCAGAAAGTTCTGGAATCTGAGAGGAGCCACAAATTTCCTTCCACCCATCGTTCCCCCAAGTCTCCCGATAAAAATGATACCTCACTTGTGTGGGTAGGACTAGCGCCCGCGACAGGAAACGCCCCAAAGCGCAACGTGGACACATCCAAATTTTTGAAAGAAAACAGAGGTGTTTTTTGCGAAGTGCCTACCTGTAGATTTTGGCCTCTAGCTCAGCTGGCACCTAGGGAAACCTACCAAACCTGTGCATTTCTGAACACTAGAGACCTAGGGGAATCCAAGGAGGTGTGACTTGCGGGGCTCGGACCAGGTTCTGTTACCCAGAATCCTTTGCAAACCTCAAAATTTGGATAAAAAAACACATGTTCCTCACATTTCTGTGGCAGAAAGTTCTCGAATCTGAGAGGAGCCACAAATTTCCTTCCACCCAGCGTTCCCCCAAGTCTCCCGATAAAAATGATACCTCACTTGTATGGGTAGGGCTAGCGCCCGCGACAGGCAACGCCCCAAAGCGCAACATGGACACATCCAAATTTTTGAAAGAAAACAGAGGTGTTTTTTGCGAAGTGCCTACCTGTAGATTTTGGCCTCTAGCTCAGCCGGCACCTAGGGAAACCTACCAATCCTGTGCATTTCTGAAAACTAGAGACCTAGGGGAATCCAAGGAGGTGTGATTTGCGGGGCTCGGACCAGGTTCTGTTACCCAGAATCCTTTGCAAACCTCAAAATTTGGCAAAAAAAACACATGTTCCTCACATTTCTGTTGCAGAAAGTTCTGGAATCTGAGACGAGCCACAAATTTCCTTCCACCCAGCGTTCCCCCAAGTCTCCCGATAAAAATGATACCTCACTTGTGTGGGTAGGACTAGCGCGTGCGACAGGAAACGCCCCAAAGCGCAACGTGGACACATCCAAATTTTTGAAAGAAAACAGAGGTGTTTTTTGCGAAGTGCCTACCTGTAGATTTTGGCCTCTAGCTCATCTGGCACCTAGGGAAACCTACCAATCCTGTGCATTTCTGAAAACTAGAGACCTAGGGGAATCCAAGGAGGTGTGACTTGCGGGGCTCGGACCAGGTTCTGTTACCCAGAATCCTTTGCAAACCTCAAAATTTGGATAAAAAAACACATGTTCCTCACATTTCTGTGGCAGAAAGTTCTGGAATCTGAGAGGAGCCACAAATTTCCTTCCACCCAGCGTTCCCCCAAGTCTCCCGATAAAAATGATACCTCACTTGTGTGGGTAGGCCTAGCGCCCGCGACAGGAAACGCCCCAAAGAGCAACGTGGACACATCCAAATTTTTGAAAGAAAACAGAGGTGTTTTTTGCGAAGTGCCTACCTGTAGATTTTGGCCTCTAGCTCAGCCGGCACCTAGGGAAACCTACCAAACCTGTGCATTTCTGAAAACTAGAGACCTAGGGGAATCTAAGGAGGTGTGACTTGCGGGGCTCGGACCAGGTTCTGTTACCCAGAATCCTTTGCAAACCTCAAAATTTGGATAAAAAGACACATGTTCCTCACATTTCTGTGGCAGAAAGTTCTGGAATCTGAGAGGAGCCACAAATTTCCTTCCACCCAGCATTCCCCCAAGTCTCCCGATAAAAATGATACCTCACTTGTGTGGGTAGGACTAGCGCCCGCGACAGGAAACGCCCCAAAGTGCAACGTGGACACATCCAAATTTTTTAAAGAAAACAGAGGTGTTTTTTGCGAAGTGCCTACCTGTAGATTTTGGCCTCTAGCTCAGCTGGCACCTAGGGAAACCTACCAATCCTGTGCATTTCTGAAAACTAGAGACCTAGGGGAATCCAAGGAGGTGTGACTTGCGGGGCTCGGACCAGGTTCTGTTACCCAGAATCCTTTGCAAACCTCAAAATTTGGATAAAAAAACACATGTTCCTCACATTTCTGTGGCAGAAAGTTCTGGAATCTGAGAGGAGCCACAAATTTCCTTCCACCCAGCGTTCCCCCAACTCTCCCGATAAAAATGATACCTCACTTGTGTGGGTAGGCCTAGCGCCCGCGACAGGAAACGCCCCAAAGCGCAACGTGGACACATCCAAATTTTTGAAAGAAAACAGAGGTGTTTTTTGCGAAGTGCCTACCTGTAGATTTTGGCCTCTAGCTCAGCCGGCACCTAGGGAAACCTACCAAACCTGTGCATTTCTGAAAACTAGAGACCTAGGGGAATCTAAGGAGGTGTGACTTGCGGGGCTCGGAACAGGTTCTGTTACCCAGAATCCTTTGCAAACCGCAAAATTTGGATAAAAAAACACATGTTCCTCACATTTCTGTGGCAGAAAGTTCTGGAATCTGAGAGGAGCCACAAATTTCCTTCCACCCATCGTTCCCCCAAGTCTCCCGATAAAAATGATACCTCACTTGTGTGGGTAGGACTAGCGCCCGCGACAGGAAACGCCCCAAAGCGCAACGTGGACACATCCAAATTTTTGAAAGAAAACAGAGGTGTTTTTTGCGAAGTGCCTACCTGTAGATTTTGGCCTCTAGCTCAGCTGGCACCTAGGGAAACCTACCAAACCTGTGCATTTCTGAACACTAGAGACCTAGGGGAATCCAAGGAGGTGTGACTTGCGGGGCTCGGACCAGGTTCTGTTACCCAGAATCCTTTGCAAACCTCAAAATTTGGATAAAAAAACACATGTTCCTCACATTTCTGTGGCAGAAAGTTCTCGAATCTGAGAGGAGCCACAAATTTCCTTCCACCCAGCGTTCCCCCAAGTCTCCCGATAAAAATGATACCTCACTTGTATGGGTAGGGCTAGCGCCCGCGACAGGCAACGCCCCAAAGCGCAACATGGACACATCCAAATTTTTGAAAGAAAACAGAGGTGTTTTTTGCGAAGTGCCTACCTGTAGATTTTGGCCTCTAGCTCAGCCGGCACCTAGGGAAACCTACCAATCCTGTGCATTTCTGAAAACTAGAGACCTAGGGGAATCCAAGGAGGTGTGATTTGCGGGGCTCGGACCAGGTTCTGTTACCCAGAATCCTTTGCAAACCTCAAAATTTGGCAAAAAAAACACATGTTCCTCACATTTCTGTTGCAGAAAGTTCTGGAATCTGAGACGAGCCACAAATTTCCTTCCACCCAGCGTTCCCCCAAGTCTCCCGATAAAAATGATACCTCACTTGTGTGGGTAGGACTAGCGCGCGCGACAGGAAACGCCCCAAAGCGCAACGTGGACACATCCAAATTTTTGAAAGAAAACAGAGGTGTTTTTTGCGAAGTGCCTACCTGTAGATTTTGGCCTCTAGCTCATCTGGCACCTAGGGAAACCTACCAATCCTGTGCATTTCTGAAAACTAGAGACCTAGGGGAATCCAAGGAGGTGTGACTTGCGGGGCTCGGACCAGGTTCTGTTACCCAGAATCCTTTGCAAACCTCAAAATTTGGATTAAAAAACACATGTTCCTCACATTTCTGTGGCAGAAAGTTCTGGAATCTGAGAGGAGCCACAAATTTCCTTCCACCCAGCGTTCCCCCAAGTCTCCCGATAAAAATGATACCTCACTTGTGTGGGTAGGCCTAGCGCCCGCGACAGGAAACGCCCCAAAGCGCAACGTGGACACATCCACATTTTTTAAAGAAAACAGAGGTGTTTTTTGCGAAGTGCCTACCTGTAGATTTTGGCCTCTAGCTCAGCCGGCACCTATCAAAACCTGCCAAACCTGTGCATTTCTGAAAACTAGAGACCTAGGGGAATCCAAGGAGGGGTGACTTGCGGGGCTCGGACCAGGTTCTGTTACCCAGAATCCTTTGCAAATCTCAAAATTTGGCTAAAAAAACACATGTTCCTCACATTTCTGTGGCAGAAAGTTCTGGAATCTGAGAAGAGCCACAAATTTCCTTCCACCCAGCGTTCCCCCAAGTCTCCCGAGAAAAATAATACCTCACTTGTGTGGGTAGGGCTAGAGCCCGCGACAGGAAACGCCCCAAAGCGCAACGTGGACACATCCAAGTTTTTGAAAGAAAACAGAGGTGTTTTTTGCGAAGTGCCTAACTGTAGATTTTGGCCTCTAGCTCAGCCGGCACCTAAGGAAACCTACCAAACCTGTGCATTTCTGAAAACTAGAGACCTAGGGGAATCCAAGGAGGTGTGACTTGCGGGACTCGGACCAGGTTCTGTTACCCAGAATCCTTTGCAAACCTCAAAATTTGGATAAAAAAACACATGTTCCTCACATTTCTGTGGCAGAAAGTTCTCGAATCTGAGAGGAGCCACAAATTTCCTTCCACCCAGCGTTCCCCCAAGTCTCCCGATAAAAATGATACCTCACTTGTATGGGTAGGGCTAGCGCCCGCGACAGGAAACGCCCCAAAGCGCAACATGGACACATCCAAATTTTTGAAAGAAAACAGAGGTGTTTTTTGCGAAGTGCCTACCTGTAGATTTTGGCCTCTAGCTCAGCCGGCACCTAGGGAAACCTACCAATCCTGTGCATTTCTGAAAACTAGAGACCTAGGGGAATCCAAGGAGGTGTGATTTGCGGGGCTCGGACCAGGTTCTGTTACCCAGAATCCTTTGCAAACCTCAACATTTGGCAAAAAAAACACATGTTCCTCACATTTCTGTTGCAGAAAGTTCTGGAATCTGAGACGAGCCACAAATTTCCTTCCACCCAGCGTTCCCCCAAGTCTCCCGATAAAAATGATACCTCACTTGTGTGGGTAGGACTAGCGCGCGCGACAGGAAACGCCCCAAAGCGCAACGTGGACACATCCAAATTTTTGAAAGAAAACAGAGGTGTTTTTTGCGAAGTGCCTACCTGTAGATTTTGGCCTCTAGCTCATCTGGCACCTAGGGAAACCTACCAATCCTGTGCATTTCTGAAAACTAGAGACCTAGGGGAATCCAAGGAGGTGTGACTTGCGGGGCTCGGACCAGGTTCTGTTACCCAGAATCCTTTGCAAACCTCAAAATTTGGCTAAAAAAACACATGTTCCTCACATTCTGTGGCAGAAAGTTCTGGAATCTGAGAAGAGCCACAAATTTCCTTCCACCCAGCATTCCCCCAAGTCTCCCGATAAAAATGATACCTCACTTGTGTGGGTAGGACTAGCGCCCGCGACAGGAAACGCCCCAAAGCGCAACGTGGACACATCCAAATTTTTGAAAGAAAACAGAGGTGTTTTTTGCGAAGTGCCTACCTGTAGATTTTGGCCTCTAGCTCAGCCGGCACCTAGGGAAACCTACCAAAGCTGTGCATTTCTGAAAACTAGAGACCTATGGGAATCCAAGGAGGTGTGATTTGCGGGGCTCGGACCAGGTTCTGTTACCCAGAATCCTTTGCAAACCTCAAAATTTGGCTAAAAAAACACATGTTCCTCACATTTCTGTGGCAGAAAGTTCTGGAATCTGAGAGGAGCCACAAATTTCCTTCCACCCAGCGTTCCCCCAAGTCTCCCGATAAAAATGATACCTCACTTGTGTGGGTAGGCCTAGCGCCCGCGACAGGAAACGCCCCAAAGAGCAACGTGGACACATCCAAATTTTTGAAAGAAAACAGAGGTGTTTTTTGCGAAGTGCCTACCTGTAGATTTTGGCCTCTAGCTCATCTGGCACCTAGGGAAACCTACCAATCCTGTGCATTTCTGAAAACTAGAGACCTAGGGGAATCCAAGGAGGTGTGACTTGCGGGGCTCGGACCAGGTTCTGTTACCCAGAATCCTTTGCAAACCTCAAAATTTGGCTAAAAAAACACATGTTCCTCACATTCTGTGGCAGAAAGTTCTGGAATCTGAGAGGAGCCACAAATTTCCTTCCACCCAGCGTTCCCCCAAGTCTCCCGATAAAAATGATACCTCACTTGTGTGGGTAGGCCTAGCGCCCGCGACAGGAAACGCCCCAAAGTGCAACGTGGACACATCCAAATTTTTGAAAGAAAACAGAGGTGTTTTTTGCGAAGTGCCTACCTGTAGATTTTGGCCTCTAGCTCAGCCGGCACCTATCGAAACTTACCAAACCTGTGCATTTCTGAAAACTAGAGACCTAGGGGAATCCAAGGAGGGGTGACTTGCGGGGCTCGGACCAGGTTCTGTTACCCAGAATCCTTTGCAAATCTCAAAATTTGGCTAAAAAAACACATGTTCCTCACATTTCTGTGGCAGAAAGTTCTGGAATCTGAGAGGAGCCACAAATTTCCTTCCACCCAGCGTTCCCCCAAGTCTCCCGATAAAAATTATACCTCACTTGTGTGGGTAGGGCTAGCGCCCGCGACAGGAAACGCCCCAAAGTGCAACGTGGACACATCCAAATTTTTGAAAGAAAACAGAGGTGTTTTTTGCGAAGTGCCTACCTGTAGATTTTGGCCTCTAGCTCAGCCGGCACCTAGGGAAACCTACCAAACCTGTGCATTTCTGAAAACTAGAGACCTAGGGGAATCCAAGGAGGGGTGACTTGAGGGGCTCGGACCAGGTTCTGTTACCCAGAATCCTTTGCAAACCTCCAAATTTGGCTAAAAAAACACATGTTCTTCACATTTCTGTGGCAGAAAGTTCTGGAATCTGAGAAGAGCCACAAATTTCCTTCCACCCAGCGTTCCCCCAAGTCTCCCGATAAAAATGATACCTCACTTGTGTGGGTAGGACTAGCGCCCGCGACAGGAAACGCCCCAAAGCGCAACGTGGACACATCCAAATTTTTGAAAGAAAACCGAGGTGTTTTTTGCGAAGTGCCTACCTGTAGATTTTGGCCTCTAGCTCAGCTGGCATCTAGGGAAACCTACCAAACCTGTGCATTTCTGAAAACTAGAGACATAGGGGAATCCAAGGAGGTGTGACTTGCGGGGCTCGGACCAGGTTCTGTTACCCAGAATCCTTTGCAAACCTCAAAATTTGGCAAAAAAAACACATGTTCCTCACATTTCTGTGGCAGAAAGTTCTGGAACCTGAGAGGAGCCACAAATTTCCTTCCACCCAGCGTTCCCCCAAGTCTCCCGATAAAAATGATACCTCACTTGTGTGGGTAGGCCTAGCGCCCGCGACAGGAAATGCCCCAAAGCGCAACGTGGACACATCCAAATTTTTGAAAGAAAACAGAGGTGTTTTTTGCGAAGTGCCTACCTGTAGATTTTGGCCTCTAGCTCAGCCGGCACCTATCGAAAACTACCAAACCTGTGCCTTTCTGAAAACTAGAGACCTAGGGGAATCCAAGGAGGGGTGACTTGCGGGGCTCGGACCAGGTTCTGTTACCCAGAATCCTTTGCAAATCTCAAAATTTGGCTAAAAAAACACATGTTCCTCACATTTCTGTGGCAGAAAGTTCTGGAATCTGAGAGGAGCCACAAATTTCCTTCCACCCAGCGTTCCCCCAAGTCTCCCGATAAAAATTATACCTCACTTGTGTGGGTAGGGCTAGCGCCCGCGACAGGAAACGCCCCAAAGCGCAACGTGGACACATCCAAATTTTTGAAAGAAAACAGAGGTGTTTTTTGCGAAGTGCCTACCTGTAGATTTTGGCCTCTAGCTCAGCCGGCACCTAGGGAAACCTACCAAACCTGTGCATTTCTGAAAACTAGAGACCTAGGGGAATCCAAGGAGGGGTGACTTGAGGGGCTCGGACCAGGTTCTGTTACCCAGAATCCTTTGCAAACCTCCAAATTTGGCTAAAAAAACACATGTTCTTCACATTTCTGTGGCAGAAAGTTCTGGAATCTGAGAAGAGCCACAAATTTCCTTCCACCCAGCGTTCCCCCAAGTCTCCCGATAAAAATGATACCTCACTTGTGTGGGTAGGACTAGCGCCCGCGACAGGAAACGCCCCAAAGCGCAACTTGGACACATCCAAATTTTTGAAAGAAAACAGAGGTGTTTTTTGCGAAGTGCCTACCTTTAAATTTTGGCCTCTAACTCAGCCGGCACCTAGGGAAACCTACCAAACCTGTGCATTTCTGAAAACTAGAGACCTATGGGAATCCAAGGAGGTGTGATTTGCGGGGCTCGGACCAGGTTCTGTTACCCAGAATCCTTTGCAAACCTCAAAATTTGGCTAAAAAAACACATGTTCCTCACATTTCTGTGGCAGAAAGTTCTGGAATCTGAGAGGAGCCACAAATTTCCTTCCACCCAGCGTTCCCCCAAGTCTCCCGATAAAAATGATACCTCACTTGTGTGGGTAGGACTAGCGCCCGCGACAGGAAACGCCCCAAAGCGCAACGTGGACACATCCAAATTTTTGAAAGAAAACCGAGGTGTTTTTTGCGAAGTGCCTACCTGTAGATTTTGGCCTCTAGCTCAGCTGGCATCTAGGGAAACCTACCAAACCTGTGCATTTCTGAAAACTAGAGACATAGGGGAATCCAAGGAGGTGTGACTTGCGGGGCTCGGACCAGGTTCTGTTACCCAGAATCCTTTGCAAACCTCAAAATTTGGATAAAAAAACACATGTTCCTCACATTTCTGTGGCAGAAAGTTCTGGAATCTGAGAGGAGCCACAAATTTCCTTCCACCCAGCGTTCCCCCAAGTCTCCCGATAAAAATGATACCTCACTTGTGTGGGTAGGCCTAGCGCCCGCGACAGGAAACGCCCCAAAGCGCAACGTGGACACATCCAAATTTTTGAAAGAAAACAGAGGTGTTTTTTGCGAAGTGCCTACCTGTAGATTTTGGCCTCTAGCTCAGCCGCCACCTAGGGAAACCTACCAAACCTGTGCATTTCTGAAAACTAGAGACCTAGGGAAATCCAAGGAGGGGTGACTTGCGGGGCTCGGACCAGGTTCTGTTACCCAGAATCCTTTGCAAACCTCAAAATTTGGCTAAAAAAACACATGTTCCTCACATTTCTGTGGCAGAAAGTTCTGGAATCTGAGAGGAGCCACAAATTTCCTTCCACCCAGCGTTCCCCCAAGTCTCCCGATAAAAATGATACCTCACTTGTGTGGGTAGGCCTAGCGCCCGCGACAGGAAACGCCCCAAAGCGCAACGTGGACACATCCAAATTTTTGAAAGAAAACAGAGGTGTTTTTTGCGAAGTGCCTACCTGTAGATTTTGGCCTCTAACTCAGCCGGCACCTAGGGAAACCTACCAAACCTATGCATTTCTGAAAACTAGAGACCTAGGGGAATCCAAGGAGGGGTGACTTGCGGGGCTCGGACCAGGTTCTGTTACCCAGAATCCTTTGCAAACCTCAAAATTTGGATAAAAAAACACATGTTCCTCACATTTCTGTGGCAGAAAGTTCTGGAATCTGAGAGGAGCCACAAATTTCCTTCCACCCAGCGTTCCCCCAAGTCTCCCGATAAAAATGATACCTCACTTGTGTGGGTAGGACTAGCGCCCGCGACAGGAAACGCCCCAAAGCGCAACGTGGACACATCCAAATTTTTGAAAGAAAACCGAGGTGTTTTTTGCGAAGTGCCTACCTGTAGATTTTGGCATCTAGCTCAGCTGGCATCTAGGGAAACCTACCAAACCTGTGCATTTCTGAAAACTAGAGACATAGGGGAATCCAAGGAGGTGTGACTTGCGGGGCTCGGACCAGGTTCTGTTACCCAGAATCCTTTGCAAACCTCAAAATTTGGATAAAAAAACACATGTTCCTCACATTTCTGTGGCAGAAAGTTCTGGAATCTGAGAGGAGCCACAAATTTCCTTCCACCCAGCGTTCCCCCAAGTCTCCCGATAAAAATGATACCTCACTTGTGTGGGTAGGCCTAGCGCCCGCGACAGGAAACGCCCCAAAGCGCAACGTGGACACATCCACATTTTTGAAAGAAAACAGAGGTGTTTTTTGCGAAGTGCCTACCTGTAGATTTTGGCCTCTAGCTCAGCCGGCACCTATCGAAACCTACCAATCCTGTGCATTTCTGAAAACTAGAGACCTAGGGGAATCCAAGGAGGTGTGATTTGCGGGGCTCGGACCAGGTTCTGTTACCCAGAATCCTTTGCAAACCTCAACATTTGGCAAAAAAAACACATGTTCCTCACATTTCTGTTGCAGAAAGTTCTGGAATCTGAGACGAGCCACAAATTTCCTTCCACCCAGCGTTCCCCCAAGTCTCCCGATAAAAATGATACCTCACTTGTGTGGGTAGGACTAGCGCGCGCGACAGGAAACGCCCCAAAGCGCAACGTGGACACATCCAAATTTTTGAAAGAAAACAGAGGTGTTTTTTGCGAAGTGCCTACCTGTAGATTTTGGCCTCTAGCTCATCTGGCACCTAGGGAAACCTACCAATCCTGTGCATTTCTGAAAACTAGAGACCTAGGGGAATCCAAGGAGGTGTGACTTGCGGGGCTCGGACCAGGTTCTGTTACCCAGAATCCTTTGCAAACCTCAAAATTTGGCTAAAAAAACACATGTTCCTCACATTCTGTGGCAGAAAGTTCTGGAATCTGAGAAGAGCCACAAATTTCCTTCCACCCAGCATTCCCCCAAGTCTCCCGATAAAAATGATACCTCACTTGTGTGGGTAGGACTAGCGCCCGCGACAGGAAACGCCCCAAAGCGCAACGTGGACACATCCAAATTTTTGAAAGAAAACAGAGGTGTTTTTTGCGAAGTGCCTACCTGTAGATTTTGGCCTCTAGCTCAGCCGGCACCTAGGGAAACCTACCAAAGCTGTGCATTTCTGAAAACTAGAGACCTATGGGAATCCAAGGAGGTGTGATTTGCGGGGCTCGGACCAGGTTCTGTTACCCAGAATCCTTTGCAAACCTCAAAATTTGGCTAAAAAAACACATGTTCCTCACATTTCTGTGGCAGAAAGTTCTGGAATCTGAGAGGAGCCACAAATTTCCTTCCACCCAGCGTTCCCCCAAGTCTCCCGATAAAAATGATACCTCACTTGTGTGGGTAGGCCTAGCGCCCGCGACAGGAAACGCCCCAAAGAGCAACGTGGACACATCCAAATTTTTGAAAGAAAACAGAGGTGTTTTTTGCGAAGTGCCTACCTGTAGATTTTGGCCTCTAGCTCATCTGGCACCTAGGGAAACCTACCAATCCTGTGCATTTCTGAAAACTAGAGACCTAGGGGAATCCAAGGAGGTGTGACTTGCGGGGCTCGGACCAGGTTCTGTTACCCAGAATCCTTTGCAAACCTCAAAATTTGGCTAAAAAAACACATGTTCCTCACATTCTGTGGCAGAAAGTTCTGGAATCTGAGAGGAGCCACAAATTTCCTTCCACCCAGCGTTCCCCCAAGTCTCCCGATAAAAATGATACCTCACTTGTGTGGGTAGGCCTAGCGCCCGCGACAGGAAACGCCCCAAAGTGCAACGTGGACACATCCAAATTTTTGAAAGAAAACAGAGGTGTTTTTTGCGAAGTGCCTACCTGTAGATTTTGGCCTCTAGCTCAGCCGGCACCTATCGAAACTTACCAAACCTGTGCATTTCTGAAAACTAGAGACCTAGGGGAATCCAAGGAGGGGTGACTTGCGGGGCTCGGACCAGGTTCTGTTACCCAGAATCCTTTGCAAATCTCAAAATTTGGCTAAAAAAACACATGTTCCTCACATTTCTGTGGCAGAAAGTTCTGGAATCTGAGAGGAGCCACAAATTTCCTTCCACCCAGCGTTCCCCCAAGTCTCCCGATAAAAATTATACCTCACTTGTGTGGGTAGGGCTAGCGCCCGCGACAGGAAACGCCCCAAAGTGCAACGTGGACACATCCAAATTTTTGAAAGAAAACAGAGGTGTTTTTTGCGAAGTGCCTACCTGTAGATTTTGGCCTCTAGCTCAGCCGGCACCTAGGGAAACCTACCAAACCTGTGCATTTCTGAAAACTAGAGACCTAGGGGAATCCAAGGAGGGGTGACTTGAGGGGCTCGGACCAGGTTCTGTTACCCAGAATCCTTTGCAAACCTCCAAATTTGGCTAAAAAAACACATGTTCTTCACATTTCTGTGGCAGAAAGTTCTGGAATCTGAGAAGAGCCACAAATTTCCTTCCACCCAGCGTTCCCCCAAGTCTCCCGATAAAAATGATACCTCACTTGTGTGGGTAGGACTAGCGCCCGCGACAGGAAACGCCCCAAAGCGCAACGTGGACACATCCAAATTTTTGAAAGAAAACCGAGGTGTTTTTTGCGAAGTGCCTACCTGTAGATTTTGGCCTCTAGCTCAGCTGGCATCTAGGGAAACCTACCAAACCTGTGCATTTCTGAAAACTAGAGACATAGGGGAATCCAAGGAGGTGTGACTTGCGGGGCTCGGACCAGGTTCTGTTACCCAGAATCCTTTGCAAACCTCAAAATTTGGCAAAAAAAACACATGTTCCTCACATTTCTGTGGCAGAAAGTTCTGGAACCTGAGAGGAGCCACAAATTTCCTTCCACCCAGCGTTCCCCCAAGTCTCCCGATAAAAATGATACCTCACTTGTGTGGGTAGGCCTAGCGCCCGCGACAGGAAATGCCCCAAAGCGCAACGTGGACACATCCAAATTTTTGAAAGAAAACAGAGGTGTTTTTTGCGAAGTGCCTACCTGTAGATTTTGGCCTCTAGCTCAGCCGGCACCTATCGAAAACTACCAAACCTGTGCCTTTCTGAAAACTAGAGACCTAGGGGAATCCAAGGAGGGGTGACTTGCGGGGCTCGGACCAGGTTCTGTTACCCAGAATCCTTTGCAAATCTCAAAATTTGGCTAAAAAAACACATGTTCCTCACATTTCTGTGGCAGAAAGTTCTGGAATCTGAGAGGAGCCACAAATTTCCTTCCACCCAGCGTTCCCCCAAGTCTCCCGATAAAAATTATACCTCACTTGTGTGGGTAGGGCTAGCGCCCGCGACAGGAAACGCCCCAAAGCGCAACGTGGACACATCCAAATTTTTGAAAGAAAACAGAGGTGTTTTTTGCGAAGTGCCTACCTGTAGATTTTGGCCTCTAGCTCAGCCGGCACCTAGGGAAACCTACCAAACCTGTGCATTTCTGAAAACTAGAGACCTAGGGGAATCCAAGGAGGGGTGACTTGAGGGGCTCGGACCAGGTTCTGTTACCCAGAATCCTTTGCAAACCTCCAAATTTGGCTAAAAAAACACATGTTCTTCACATTTCTGTGGCAGAAAGTTCTGGAATCTGAGAAGAGCCACAAATTTCCTTCCACCCAGCGTTCCCCCAAGTCTCCCGATAAAAATGATACCTCACTTGTGTGGGTAGGACTAGCGCCCGCGACAGGAAACGCCCCAAAGCGCAACTTGGACACATCCAAATTTTTGAAAGAAAACAGAGGTGTTTTTTGCGAAGTGCCTACCTTTAAATTTTGGCCTCTAACTCAGCCGGCACCTAGGGAAACCTACCAAACCTGTGCATTTCTGAAAACTAGAGACCTATGGGAATCCAAGGAGGTGTGATTTGCGGGGCTCGGACCAGGTTCTGTTACCCAGAATCCTTTGCAAACCTCAAAATTTGGCTAAAAAAACACATGTTCCTCACATTTCTGTGGCAGAAAGTTCTGGAATCTGAGAGGAGCCACAAATTTCCTTCCACCCAGCGTTCCCCCAAGTCTCCCGATAAAAATGATACCTCACTTGTGTGGGTAGGACTAGCGCCCGCGACAGGAAACGCCCCAAAGCGCAACGTGGACACATCCAAATTTTTGAAAGAAAACCGAGGTGTTTTTTGCGAAGTGCCTACCTGTAGATTTTGGCCTCTAGCTCAGCTGGCATCTAGGGAAACCTACCAAACCTGTGCATTTCTGAAAACTAGAGACATAGGGGAATCCAAGGAGGTGTGACTTGCGGGGCTCGGACCAGGTTCTGTTACCCAGAATCCTTTGCAAACCTCAAAATTTGGATAAAAAAACACATGTTCCTCACATTTCTGTGGCAGAAAGTTCTGGAATCTGAGAGGAGCCACAAATTTCCTTCCACCCAGCGTTCCCCCAAGTCTCCCGATAAAAATGATACCTCACTTGTGTGGGTAGGCCTAGCGCCCGCGACAGGAAACGCCCCAAAGCGCAACGTGGACACATCCAAATTTTTGAAAGAAAACAGAGGTGTTTTTTGCGAAGTGCCTACCTGTAGATTTTGGCCTCTAGCTCAGCCGCCACCTAGGGAAACCTACCAAACCTGTGCATTTCTGAAAACTAGAGACCTAGGGAAATCCAAGGAGGGGTGACTTGCGGGGCTCGGACCAGGTTCTGTTACCCAGAATCCTTTGCAAACCTCAAAATTTGGCTAAAAAAACACATGTTCCTCACATTTCTGTGGCAGAAAGTTCTGGAATCTGAGAGGAGCCACAAATTTCCTTCCACCCAGCGTTCCCCCAAGTCTCCCGATAAAAATGATACCTCACTTGTGTGGGTAGGCCTAGCGCCCGCGACAGGAAACGCCCCAAAGCGCAACGTGGACACATCCAAATTTTTGAAAGAAAACAGAGGTGTTTTTTGCGAAGTGCCTACCTGTAGATTTTGGCCTCTAACTCAGCCGGCACCTAGGGAAACCTACCAAACCTATGCATTTCTGAAAACTAGAGACCTAGGGGAATCCAAGGAGGGGTGACTTGCGGGGCTCGGACCAGGTTCTGTTACCCAGAATCCTTTGCAAACCTCAAAATTTGGATAAAAAAACACATGTTCCTCACATTTCTGTGGCAGAAAGTTCTGGAATCTGAGAGGAGCCACAAATTTCCTTCCACCCAGCGTTCCCCCAAGTCTCCCGATAAAAATGATACCTCACTTGTGTGGGTAGGACTAGCGCCCGCGACAGGAAACGCCCCAAAGCGCAACGTGGACACATCCAAATTTTTGAAAGAAAACCGAGGTGTTTTTTGCGAAGTGCCTACCTGTAGATTTTGGCATCTAGCTCAGCTGGCATCTAGGGAAACCTACCAAACCTGTGCATTTCTGAAAACTAGAGACATAGGGGAATCCAAGGAGGTGTGACTTGCGGGGCTCGGACCAGGTTCTGTTACCCAGAATCCTTTGCAAACCTCAAAATTTGGATAAAAAAACACATGTTCCTCACATTTCTGTGGCAGAAAGTTCTGGAATCTGAGAGGAGCCACAAATTTCCTTCCACCCAGCGTTCCCCCAAGTCTCCCGATAAAAATGATACCTCACTTGTGTGGGTAGGCCTAGCGCCCGCGACAGGAAACGCCCCAAAGCGCAACGTGGACACATCCACATTTTTGAAAGAAAACAGAGGTGTTTTTTGCGAAGTGCCTACCTGTAGATTTTGGCCTCTAGCTCAGCCGGCACCTATCGAAACCTACCAAACCTGTGCATTTCTGAAAACTAGAGACCTAGGGGAATCCAAGGAGGGGTGACTTGCGGGGCTCGGACCAGGTTCTGTTACCCAGAATCCTTTGCAAACCTCAAAATTTGGATAAAAAAACACATGTTCCTCACATTTCTGTGGCAGAAAGTTCTCGAATCTGAGAGGAGCCACAAATTTCCTTCCACCCAGCGTTCCCCCAAGTCTCCCGATAAAAATGATACCTCACTTGTATGGGTAGGGCTAGCGCCCGCGACAGGAAACGCCCCAAAGCGCAACATGGACACATCCAAATTTTTGAAAGAAAACAGAGGAGTTTTTTGCGAAGTGCCTACCTGTAGATTTTGGCCTCTAGCTCAGCCGGCACCTAGGGAAACCTACCAATCCTGTGCATTTCTGAAAACTAGAGACCTAGGGGAATCCAAGGAGGTGTGATTTGCGGGGCTCGGACCAGGTTCTGTTACCCAGAATCCTTTGCAAACCTCAAAATTTGGCAAAAAAAACACATGTTCCTCACATTTCTGTTGCAGAAAGTTCTGGAATCTGAGACGAGCCACAAATTTCCTTCCACCCAGCGTTCCCCCAAGTCTCCCGATAAAAATGATACCTCACTTGTGTGGGTAGGACTAGCGCGCGCGACAGGAAACGCCCCAAAGCGCAACGTGGACACATCCAAATTTTTTAAAGAAAACAGAGGTGTTTTTTGCGAAGTGCCTACCTGTAGATTTTGGCCTCTAGCTCAGCTGGCACCTAGGGAAACCTACCAATCCTGTGCATTTCTGAAAACTAGAGACCTAGGGGAATCCAAGGAGGTGTGACTTGCGGGGCTCGGACCAGGTTCTGTTACCCAGAATCCTTTGCAAACCTCATAATTTGGATAAAAAAACACATGTTCCTCACATTTCTGTGGCAGAAAGTTCTGGAATCTGAGAGGAGCCACAAATTTCCTTCCACCCAGCGTTCCCCCAAGTCTCCCGATAAAAATGATACCTCACTTGTGTGGGTAGGCCTAGAGCCCGCGACAGGAAACGCCCCAAAGAGCAACGTGGACACATCCAAATTTTTGAAAGAAAACAGAGGTGTTTTTTGCGAAGTGCCTACCTGTAGATTTTGGCCTCTAGCTCAGCCGGCACCTAGGGAAACCTACCAAACCTGTGCATTTCTGAAAACTAGAGACCTAGGGGAATCTAAGGAGGTGTGACTTGCGGGGCTCGGAACAGGTTCTGTTACCCAGAATCCTTTGCAAACCTCAAAATTTGGATAAAAAAACACATGTTCCTCACATTTCTGTGGCAGAAAGTTCTGGAATCTGAGAGGAGCCACAAATTTCCTTCCACCCAGCGTTCCCCCAAGTCTCCCGATAAAAATGATACCTCACTTGTGTGGGTAGGACTAGCGCCCGCGACAGGAAACGCCCCAAAGCGCAACGTGGACACATCCAAATTTTTGAAAGAAAACAGAGGTGTTTTTTGCGAAGTGCCTACCTGTAGATTTTGGCCTCTAGCTCAGCTGGCACCTAGGGAAACCTACCAAACCTGTGCATTTCTGAACACTAGAGACCTAGGGGAATCCAAGGAGGTGTGACTTGCGGGGCTCGGACCAGGTTCTGTTACCCAGAATCCTTTGCAAACCTCAAAATTTGGATAAAAAAACACATGTTCCTCACATTTCTGTGGCAGAAAGTTCTCGAATCTGAGAGGAGCCACAAATTTCCTTCCACCCAGCGTTCCCCCAAGTCTCCCGATAAAAATGATACCTCACTTGTATGGGTAGGGCTAGCGCCCGCGACAGGCAACGCCCCAAAGCGCAACATGGACACATCCAAATTTTTGAAAGAAAACAGAGGTGTTTTTTGCGAAGTGCCTACCTGTAGATTTTGGCCTCTAGCTCAGCCGGCACCTAGGGAAACCTACCAATCCTGTGCATTTCTGAAAACTAGAGACCTAGGGGAATCCAAGGAGGTGTGATTTGCGGGGCTCGGACCAGGTTCTGTTACCCAGAATCCTTTGCAAACCTCAAAATTTGGCAAAAAAAACACATGTTCCTCACATTTCTGTTGCAGAAAGTTCTGGAATCTGAGACGAGCCACAAATTTCCTTCCACCCAGCGTTCCCCCAAGTCTCCCGATAAAAATGATACCTCACTTGTGTGGGTAGGACTAGCGCGTGCGACAGGAAACGCCCCAAAGCGCAACGTGGACACATCCAAATTTTTGAAAGAAAACAGAGGTGTTTTTTGCGAAGTGCCTACCTGTAGATTTTGGCCTCTAGCTCATCTGGCACCTAGGGAAACCTACCAATCCTGTGCATTTCTGAAAACTAGAGACCTAGGGGAATCCAAGGAGGTGTGACTTGCGGGGCTCGGACCAGGTTCTGTTACCCAGAATCCTTTGCAAACCTCAAAATTTGGATAAAAAAACACATGTTCCTCACATTTCTGTGGCAGAAAGTTCTGGAATCTGAGAGGAGCCACAAATTTCCTTCCACCCAGCGTTCCCCCAAGTCTCCCGATAAAAATGATACCTCACTTGTGTGGGTAGGCCTAGCGCCCGCGACAGGAAACGCCCCAAAGAGCAACGTGGACACATCCAAATTTTTGAAAGAAAACAGAGGTGTTTTTTGCGAAGTGCCTACCTGTAGATTTTGGCCTCTAGCTCAGCCGGCACCTAGGGAAACCTACCAAACCTGTGCATTTCTGAAAACTAGAGACCTAGGGGAATCTAAGGAGGTGTGACTTGCGGGGCTCGGACCAGGTTCTGTTACCCAGAATCCTTTGCAAACCTCAAAATTTGGATAAAAAGACACATGTTCCTCACATTTCTGTGGCAGAAAGTTCTGGAATCTGAGAGGAGCCACAAATTTCCTTCCACCCAGCATTCCCCCAAGTCTCCCGATAAAAATGATACCTCACTTGTGTGGGTAGGACTAGCGCCCGCGACAGGAAACGCCCCAAAGTGCAACGTGGACACATCCAAATTTTTTAAAGAAAACAGAGGTGTTTTTTGCGAAGTGCCTACCTGTAGATTTTGGCCTCTAGCTCAGCTGGCACCTAGGGAAACCTACCAATCCTGTGCATTTCTGAAAACTAGAGACCTAGGGGAATCCAAGGAGGTGTGACTTGCGGGGCTCGGACCAGGTTCTGTTACCCAGAATCCTTTGCAAACCTCAAAATTTGGATAAAAAAACACATGTTCCTCACATTTCTGTGGCAGAAAGTTCTGGAATCTGAGAGGAGCCACAAATTTCCTTCCACCCAGCGTTCCCCCAACTCTCCCGATAAAAATGATACCTCACTTGTGTGGGTAGGCCTAGCGCCCGCGACAGGAAACGCCCCAAAGCGCAACGTGGACACATCCAAATTTTTGAAAGAAAACAGAGGTGTTTTTTGCGAAGTGCCTACCTGTAGATTTTGGCCTCTAGCTCAGCCGGCACCTAGGGAAACCTACCAAACCTGTGCATTTCTGAAAACTAGAGACCTAGGGGAATCTAAGGAGGTGTGACTTGCGGGGCTCGGAACAGGTTCTGTTACCCAGAATCCTTTGCAAACCTCAAAATTTGGATAAAAAAACACATGTTCCTCACATTTCTGTGGCAGAAAGTTCTGGAATCTGAGAGGAGCCACAAATTTCCTTCCACCCAGCGTTCCCCCAAGTCTCCCGATAAAAATGATACCTCACTTGTGTGGGTAGGACTAGCGCCCGCGACAGGAAACGCCCCAAAGCGCAACGTGGACACATCCAAATTTTTGAAAGAAAACAGAGGTGTTTTTTGCGAAGTGCCTACCTGTAGATTTTGGCCTCTAGCTCAGCTGGCACCTAGGGAAACCTACCAAACCTGTGCATTTCTGAACACTAGAGACCTAGGGGAATCCAAGGAGGTGTGACTTGCGGGGCTCGGACCAGGTTCTGTTACCCAGAATCCTTTGCAAACCTCAAAATTTGGATAAAAAAACACATGTTCCTCACATTTCTGTGGCAGAAAGTTCTCGAATCTGAGAGGAGCCACAAATTTCCTTCCACCCAGCGTTCCCCCAAGTCTCCCGATAAAAAGGATACCTCACTTGTATGGGTAGGGCTAGCGCCCGCGACAGGCAACGCCCCAAAGCGCAACATGGACACATCCAAATTTTTGAAAGAAAACAGAGGTGTTTTTTGCGAAGTGCCTACCTGTAGATTTTGGCCTCTAGCTCAGCCGGCACCTAGGGAAACCTACCAATCCTGTGCATTTCTGAAAACTAGAGACCTAGGGGAATCCAAGGAGGTGTGATTTGCGGGGCTCGGACCAGGTTCTGTTACCCAGAATCCTTTGCAAACCTCAAAATTTGGCAAAAAAAACACATGTTCCTCACATTTCTGTTGCAGAAAGTTCTGGAATCTGAGACGAGCCACAAATTTCCTTCCACCCAGCGTTCCCCCAAGTCTCCCGATAAAAATGATACCTCACTTGTGTGGGTAGGACTAGCGCGCGCGACAGGAAACGCCCCAAAGCGCAACGTGGACACATCCAAATTTTTGAAAGAAAACAGAGGTGTTTTTTGCGAAGTGCCTACCTGTAGATTTTGGCCTCTAGCTCATCTGGCACCTAGGGAAACCTACCAATCCTGTGCATTTCTGAAAACTAGAGACCTAGGGGAATCCAAGGAGGTGTGACTTGCGGGGCTCGGACCAGGTTCTGTTACCCAGAATCCTTTGCAAACCTCAAAATTTGGATAAAAAAACACATGTTCCTCACATTTCTGTGGCAGAAAGTTCTGGAATCTGAGAGGAGCCACAAATTTCCTTCCACCCAGCGTTCCCCCAAGTCTCCCGATAAAAATGATACCTCACTTGTGTGGGTAGGCCTAGCGCCCGCGACAGGAAACGCCCCAAAGAGCAACGTGGACACATCCAAATTTTTGAAAGAAAACAGAGGTGTTTTTTGCGAAGTGCCTACCTGTAGATTTTGGCCTCTAGCTCAGCCGGCACCTAGGGAAACCTACCAAACCTGTGCATTTCTGAAAACTAGAGACCTAGGGGAATCTAAGGAGGTGTGACTTGCGGGGCTCGGACCAGGTTCTGTTACCCAGAATCCTTTGCAAACCTCAAAATTTGGATAAAAAAACACATGTTCCTCACATTTCTGTGGCAGAAAGTTCTGGAATCTGAGAGGAGCCACAAATTTCCTTCCACCCAGCATTCCCCCAAGTCTCCCGATAAAAATGATACCTCACTTGTGTGGGTAGGACTAGCGCCCGCGACAGGAAACGCCCCAAAGCGCAACGTGGACACATCCAAATTTTTTAAAGAAAACAGAGGTGTTTTTTGCGAAGTGCCTACCTGTAGATTTTGGCCTCTAGCTCAGCTGGCACCTAGGGAAACCTACCAATCCTGTGCATTTCTGAAAACTAGAGACCTAGGGGAATCCAAGGAGGTGTGACTTGCGGGGCTCGGACCAGGTTCTGTTACCCAGAATCCTTTGCAAACCTCAAAATTTGGATAAAAAAACACATGTTCCTCACATTTCTGTGGCAGAAAGTTCTGGAATCTGAGAGGAGCCACAAATTTCCTTCCACCCAGCGTTCCCCCAACTCTCCCGATAAAAATGATACCTCACTTGTGTGGGTAGGCCTAGCGCCCGCGACAGGAAACGCCCCAAAGCGCAACGTGGACACATCCAAATTTTTGAAAGAAAACAGAGGTGTTTTTTGCGAAGTGCCTACCTGTAGATTTTGGCCTCTAGCTCAGCCGGCACCTAGGGAAACCTACCAAACCTGTGCATTTCTGAAAACTAGAGACCTAGGGGAATCCAAGGAGGTGTGATTTGCGGGGCTCGGACCAGGTTCTGTTACCCAGAATCCTTTGCAAACCTCAAAATTTGGCTAAAAAAACACATGTTCCTCACATTTCTGTTGCAGAAAGTTCTGGAATCTGAGAGGAGCCACAAATTTCCTTCCACCCAGCGTTCCCCCAAGTCTCCCGATAAAAATGATACCTCACTTGTGTGGGTAGGACTAGCGCCCGCGACAGGAAACGCCCCAAAGCGCAACGTGGACACATCCAAATTTTTGAAAGAAAACAGAGGTGTTTTTTGCGAAGTGCCTACCTGTAGATTTTGGCCTCTAGCTCAGCTGGCACCTAGGGAAACCTACCAAACCTGTGCATTTCTGAAAACTAGAGACCTAGGGGAATCCAAGGAGGTGTGACTTGCGGGGCTCGGACCAGGTTCTGTTACCCAGAATCCTTTGCAAACCTCAAAATTTGGATTAAAAAACACATGTTCCTCACATTTCTGTGGCAGAAAGTTCTGGAATCTGAGAGGAGCCACAAATTTCCTTCCACCCAGCGTTCCCCCAAGTCTCCCGATAAAAATGATACCTCACTTGTGTGGGTAGGCCTAGCGCCCGCGACAGGAAACGCCCCAAAGCGCAACGTGGACACATCCACATTTTTTAAAGAAAACAGAGGTGTTTTTTGCGAAGTGCCTACCTGTAGATTTTGGCCTCTAGCTCAGCCGGCACCTATCAAAACCTGCCAAACCTGTGCATTTCTGAAAACTAGAGACCTAGGGGAATCCAAGGAGGGGTGACTTGCGGGGCTCGGACCAGGTTCTGTTACCCAGAATCCTTTGCAAATCTCAAAATTTGGCTAAAAAAACACATGTTCCTCACATTTCTGTGGCAGAAAGTTCTGGAATCTGAGAAGAGCCACAAATTTCCTTCCACCCAGCGTTCCCCCAAGTCTCCCGAGAAAAATAATACCTCACTTGTGTGGGTAGGGCTAGAGCCCGCGACAGGAAACGCCCCAAAGCGCAACGTGGACACATCCAAGTTTTTGAAAGAAAACAGAGGTGTTTTTTGCGAAGTGCCTAACTGTAGATTTTGGCCTCTAGCTCAGCCGGCACCTAAGGAAACCTACCAAACCTGTGCATTTCTGAAAACTAGAGACCTAGGGGAATCCAAGGAGGTGTGACTTGCGGGGCTCGGACCAGGTTCTGTTACCCAGAATCCTTTGCAAACCTCAAAATTTGGCTAAAAAAACACATGTTCCTCACATTTCTGTGGCAGAAAGTTCTGGAATCTGAGAGGAGCCACAAATTTCATTCCACCCAGCGTTCCCCCAAGTCTCCCGATAAAAATGATACTTCACTTGTGTGGGTAGGCCTAGCGCCCTCGACAGGAAACGCCCCAAAGCGCAACGTGGACACATCCACATTTTTGAAAGAAAACAGAGGTGTTTTTTGCGAAGTGCCTACCTGTAGATTTTGGCCTCTAGCTCAGCCGGCACCTAGGGAAACCTACCAAACCTGTGCATTTCTGAAAACTAGAGACCTAGGGGAATCCAAGGAGGGGTGACTTGAGGGGCTCGGACCAGGTTCTGTTACCCAGAATCCTTTGCAAACCTCAAAATTTGGCTAAAAAAACACATATTCTTTACATTTCTGTGGCAGAAAGTTCTGGAATCTGAGAAGAGCCACAAATTTACTTCCACCCAGCGTTCCCCCAAGTCTCCCGATAAAAATGATACCTCACTTGTGTGAGTAGGACTAGCGCCCGCGACAGTAAACGCCCCAAATCGCAACGTGGACACATCCAAATTTTTGAAAGAAAACAGAGGTGTTTTTTGCGAAGTGCCTACCTGTAGATTTTGGCCTCTAGCTCAGCCGGCACCTAGGGAAACCTACCAAACCTGTGCATTTCTGAAAACTAGAGACCTAGGGAAATCCAAGGAGGGGTGACTTGAGGGGCTCGGACCAGGTTCTGTTACCCAGAATCCTTTGCAAACCTTAAAATTTGGCTAAAAAACACATGTTCCTCACATTTCTGTGGCAGAAAGTTCTGGAATCTTAGAGGAGCCACAAATTTCCTTCCACCCAGCGTTCCCCCAAGTCTCCCGATAAAAATGATACCTCACTTGTGTGGGTAGGACTAGCGCCCCGCGACAGGAAACGCCCCAAAGCGCAACGTGGACACATCCAAATTTTTGAAAGAAAACAGAGGTGTTTTTTGCGAAGTGCCTACCTGTAGATTTTGGCCTCTAGCTCAGCCGGCACCTAGGGAAACCTACCAAACCTGTGCATTTCTGAAAACTAGAGACCTAGGGGAATCCAAGGAGGGGTGACTTGAGGGGCTCGGACCAGGTTCTGTTACCCAGAATCCTTTGCAAACCTCAAAATTTGGCTAAAAAAACACATGTTCCTCACATTTCTGTGGCAGAAAGTTCTGGAATCTGAGAAGAGCCACACATTTCCTTCCACCCAGCGTTCCCCCAAGTCTCCCGATAAAAATGATACCTCACTTGTGTGGGTAGGACTAGCGCCCGCGACAGGAAACGCCCCAAAGCGCAACGTGGACACATCCAAATTTTTGAAAGAAAACAGAGGTGTTTTTTGCGAAGTGCCTACCTGTAGATTTTGGCCTCTAGCTCAGCCGGCACCTAGGGAAACCTACCAAACCTGTGCATTTCTGAAAACTAGAGACCTATGGGAATCCAAGGAGGTGTGATTTGCGGGGCTCGGACCAGGTTCTGTTACCCAGAATCCTTTGCAAACCTCAAAATTTGGCTAAAAAAACACATGTTCCTCACATTTCTGTGGCAGAAAGTTCTGGAATCTGAGAGGAGCCACAAATTTCCTTCCACCCAGCGTTCCCCCAAGTCTCCCGATAAAAATGATACCTCACTTGTGTGAGTAGGACTAGCGCCCGCGACAGTAAACGCCCCAAAGCGCAACGTGGACACATCCAAATTTTTGAAAGAAAACAGAGGTGTTTTTTGCGAAGTGCCTACCTGTAGATTTTGGCCTCTAGCTCAGCCGGCACCTAGGGAAACCTACCAAACCTGTGCATTTCTGAAAACTAGAGACCTAGGGGAATCCAAGGAGGGGTGACTTGAGGGGCTCGGACCAGGTTCTGTTACCCAGAATCCTTTGCAAACCTCAAAATTTGGCTAAAAAAACACATGTTCCTCACATTTCTGTGGCAGAAAGTTCTGGAATCTGAGAAGAGCCACAAATTTCCTTCCACCCAGCGTTCCCCCAAGTCTCCCGATAAAAATGATACCTCACTTGTGTGGGTAGGACTAGCGCCCGCGACAGGAAATGCCCCAAAGCGCAACGTGGACACATCCAAATTTTTGAAAGAAAACAGAGGTGTTTTTTGCGAAGTGCCTACCTGTAGATTTTGGCCTCTAGCTCAGCCGGCACCTAGGGAAACCTACCAAACCTGTGCATTTCTGAAAACTAGAGACCTATGGGAATCCAAGGAGGTGTGATTTGCGGGGCTCGGACCAGGTTCTGTTACCCAGAATCCTTTGCAAACCTCAAAATTTGGCTAAAAAAACACATGTTCCTCACATTTCTGTGGCAGAAAGTTCTGGAATCTGAGAGGAGCCACAAATTTCCTTCCACCCAGCGTTCCCCCAAGTCTCCCGATAAAAATGATACCTCACTTGTGTGGGTAGGCCTAGCGCCCGCGACAGGAAACGCCCCAAAGCGCAACGTGGACACATCCAAATTTTTGAAAGAAAACAGAGGTGTTTTTTGCGAAGTGCCTACCTGTAGATTTTGGCCTCTAGCTCAGCCGGCACCTAGGGAAACCTACCAAACCTGTGCATTTCTGAAAACTAGAGACCTAGGGGAAATCCAAGGAGGGGTGACTTGCGGGGCTCGGACCAGGTTCTGTTACCCAGAATCCTTTGCAAACCTCAAAATTTGGCAAAAAAAACACATGTTCCTCACATTTCTGTGGCAGAAAGTTCTGGAATCTGAGAGGAGCCACAAATTTCCTTCCACCCAGCGTTCCCCCAAGTCTCCCGATAAAAATGATACCTCACTTGTGTGGGTAGGCCTAGCGCCCGCGACAGGAAACGCCCCAAAGCGCAACGTGGACACATCCACATTTTTGAAAGAAAACAGAGGTGTTTTTTGCGAAGTGCCTACCTGTAGATTTTGGCCTCTAGCTCAGCCGGCACCTATCGAAACTTACTAA
This sequence comes from Pleurodeles waltl, assembly GCF_031143425.1. Classification (NCBI taxonomy): domain Eukaryota; kingdom Metazoa; phylum Chordata; class Amphibia; order Caudata; family Salamandridae; genus Pleurodeles; species Pleurodeles waltl. The sequence goes on along the minus strand of NW_027149843.1, from coordinate 241,914 downwards.
ACCTGTGCATTTCTGAAAACTAGAGACCTAGGGGAATCCAAGGAGGGGTGACTTGCGGGGCTCGGACCAGGTTCTGTTACCCAGAATCCTTTGCAAACCTCAAAATTTGGCTAAAAAAACACATGTTCCTCACATTTCTGTGGCAGAAAGTTCTGGAATCTGAGAGGAGCCACAAATTTCCTTCCACCCAGCGTTCCCCCAAGTCTCCCGATAAAAATGATACCTCACTTGTGTGGGTAGGCATAGCGCCCGCAACAGGAAATGCCCCAAAGCGCAACGTGGACACATCCAAATTTTTTAAAGAAAACAGAGGTGTTTTTTGCGAAGTGCCTACCTGTAGATTTTGGCCTCTAGCTCAGCTGGCACCTAGGGAAACCTACCAATCCTGTGCATTTCTGAAAACTAGAGACCTAGGGGAATCCAAGGAGGTGTGACTTGCGGGGCTCGGACCAGGTTCTGTTACCCAGAATCCTTTGCAAACCTCAAAATTTGGATAAAAAAAACACATGTTCCTCACATTTCTGTGGCAGAAAGTTCTGGAATCTGAGAAGAGCCACAAATTTCCTTCCACCCAGCGTTCCCCCAAGTCTCCCGATAAAAATGATACCTCACTTGTATGGGTAGGCCTAGCGCCCGCGACAGGAAACGCCCCAAAGCGCAACGTGGACACATCCAAATTTTTGAAAGAAAACAGAGGTGTTTTTTGCGAAGTGCCTACCTGTAGATTTTGGCCTCTAGCTCAGCCGGCACCTATCAAAACCTGCCAAACCTGTGCATTTCTGAAAACTAGAGACCTAGGGGAATCCAAGGAGGGGTGACTTGCGGGGCTCGGACCAGGTTCTGTTACCCAGAATCCTTTGCAAATCTCAAAATTTGGCTAAAAAAACACATGTTCCTCACATTTCTGTGGCAGAAAGTTCTGGAATCTGAGAAGAGCCACAAATTTCCTTCCACCCAGCGTTCCCCCAAGTCTCCCGAGAAAAATGATACCTCACTTGTGTGGGTAGGGCTAGCGCCCGCGACAGGAAACGCCCCAAAGCGCAACGTGGACACATCCAAGTTTTTGAAAGAAAACAGAGGTGTTTTTTGCGAAGTGCCTAACTGTAGATTTTGGCCTCTAGCTCAGCCGGCACCTAAGGAAACCTACCAAACCTGTGCATTTCTGAAAACTAGAGACCTAGGGGAATCCAAGGAGGTGTGACTTGCGGGGCTCGGACCAGGTTCTGTTACCCAGAATCCTTTGCAAACCTCAAAATTTGGCTAAAAAAACACATGTTCCTCACATTTCTGTGGCAGAAAGTTCTGGAATCTGAGAGGAGCCACAAATTTCATTCCACCCAGCGTTCCCCCAAGTCTCCCGATAAAAATGATACTTCACTTGTGTGGGTAGGCCTAGCGCCCTCGACAGGAAACGCCCCAAAGCGCAACGTGGACACATCCACATTTTTGAAAGAAAACAGAGGTGTTTTTTGCGAAGTGCCTACCTGTAGATTTTGGCCTCTAGCTCAGCCGGCACCTAGGGAAACCTACCAAACCTGTGCATTTCTGAAAACTAGAGACCTAGGGGAATCCAAGGAGGGGTGACTTGAGGGGCTCGGACCAGGTTCTGTTACCCAGAATCCTTTGCAAACCTCAAAATTTGGCTAAAAAAACACATATTCTTTACATTTCTGTGGCAGAAAGTTCTGGAATCTGAGAAGAGCCACAAATTTACTTCCACCCAGCGTTCCCCCAAGTCTCCCGATAAAAATGATACCTCACTTGTGTGAGTAGGACTAGCGCCCGCGACAGTAAACGCCCCAAAGCGCAACGTGGACACATCCAAATTTTTGAAAGAAAACAGAGGTGTTTTTTGCGAAGTGCCTACCTGTAGATTTTGGCCTCTAGCTCAGCCGGCACCTAGGGAAACCTACCAAACCTGTGCATTTCTGAAAACTAGAGACCTAGGGAAATCCAAGGAGGGGTGACTTGAGGGGCTCGGACCAGGTTCTGTTACCCAGAATCCTTTGCAAACCTTAAAATTTGGCTAAAAAACACATGTTCCTCACATTTCTGTGGCAGAAAGTTCTGGAATCTTAGAGGAGCCACAAATTTCCTTCCACCCAGCGTTCCCCCAAGTCTCCCGATAAAAATGATACCTCACTTGTGTGGGTAGGACTAGCGCCCGCGACAGGAAACGCCCCAAAGCGCAACGTGGACACATCCAAATTTTTGAAAGAAAACAGAGGTGTTTTTTGCGAAGTGCCTACCTGTAGATTTTGGCCTCTAGCTCAGCCGGCACCTAGGGAAACCTACCAAACCTGTGCATTTCTGAAAACTAGAGACCTAGGGGAATCCAAGGAGGGGTGACTTGAGGGGCTCGGACCAGGTTCTGTTACCCAGAATCCTTTGCAAACCTCAAAATTTGGCTAAAAAAACACATGTTCCTCACATTTCTGTGGCAGAAAGTTCTGGAATCTGAGAAGAGCCACACATTTCCTTCCACCCAGCGTTCCCCCAAGTCTCCCGATAAAAATGATACCTCACTTGTGTGGGTAGGACTAGCGCCCGCGACAGGAAACGCCCCAAAGCGCAACGTGGACACATCCAAATTTTTGAAAGAAAACAGAGGTGTTTTTTGCGAAGTGCCTACCTGTAGATTTTGGCCTCTAGCTCAGCCGGCACCTAGGGAAACCTACCAAACCTGTGCATTTCTGAAAACTAGAGACCTATGGGAATCCAAGGAGGTGTGATTTGCGGGGCTCGGACCAGGTTCTGTTACCCAGAATCCTTTGCAAACCTCAAAATTTGGCTAAAAAAACACATGTTCCTCACATTTCTGTGGCAGAAAGTTCTGGAATCTGAGAGGAGCCACAAATTTCCTTCCACCCAGCGTTCCCCCAAGTCTCCCGATAAAAATGATACCTCACTTGTGTGAGTAGGACTAGCGCCCGCGACAGTAAACGCCCCAAAGCGCAACGTGGACACATCCAAATTTTTGAAAGAAAACAGAGGTGTTTTTTGCGAAGTGCCTACCTGTAGATTTTGGCCTCTAGCTCAGCCGGCACCTAGGGAAACCTACCAAACCTGTGCATTTCTGAAAACTAGAGACCTAGGGAAATCCAAGGAGGGGTGACTTGAGGGGCTCGGACCAGGTTCTGTTACCCAGAATCCTTTGCAAACCTTAAAATTTGGCTAAAAAACACATGTTCCTCACATTTCTGTGGCAGAAAGTTCTGGAATCTTAGAGGAGCCACAAATTTCCTTCCACCCAGCGTTCCCCCAAGTCTCCCGATAAAAATGATACCTCACTTGTGTGGGTAGGACTAGCGCCCGCGACAGGAAACGCCACAAAGCGCAACGTGGACACATCCAAATTTTTGAAAGAAAACAGAGGTGTTTTTTGCGAAGTGCCTACCTGTAGATTTTGGCCTCTAGCTCAGCCGGCACCTAGGGAAACCTACCAAACCTGTGCATTTCTGAAAACTAGAGACCTAGGGGAATCCAAGGAGGGGTGACTTGAGGGGCTCGGACCAGGTTCTGTTACCCAGAATCCTTTGCAAACCTCAAAATTTGGCTAAAAAAACACATGTTCCTCACATTTCTGTGGCAGAAAGTTCTGGAATCTGAGAAGAGCCACAAATTTCCTTCCACCCAGCGTTCCCCCAAGTCTCCCGATAAAAATGATACCTCACTTGTGTGGGTAGGACTAGCGCCCGCGACAGGAAATGCCCCAAAGCGCAACGTGGACACATCCAAATTTTTGAAAGAAAACAGAGGTGTTTTTTGCGAAGTGCCTACCTGTAGATTTTGGCCTCTAGCTCAGCCGGCACCTAGGGAAACCTACCAAACCTGTGCATTTCTGAAAACTAGAGACCTATGGGAATCCAAGGAGGTGTGATTTGCGGGGCTCGGACCAGGTTCTGTTACCCAGAATCCTTTGCAAACCTCAAAATTTGGCTAAAAAAACACATGTTCCTCACATTTCTGTGGCAGAAAGTTCTGGAATCTGAGAGGAGCCACAAATTTCCTTCCACCCAGCGTTCCCCCAAGTCTCCCGATAAAAATGATACCTCACTTGTGTGGGTAGGCCTAGCGCCCGCGACAGGAAACGCCCCAAAGCGCAACGTGGACACATCCAAATTTTTGAAAGAAAACAGAGGTGTTTTTTGCGAAGTGCCTACCTGTAGATTTTGGCCTCTAGCTCAGCCGGCACCTAGGGAAACCTACCAAACCTGTGCATTTCTGAAAACTAGAGACCTAGGGGAAATCCAAGGAGGGGTGACTTGCGGGGCTCGGACCAGGTTCTGTTACCCAGAATCCTTTGCAAACCTCAAAATTTGGCAAAAAAAACACATGTTCCTCACATTTCTGTGGCAGAAAGTTCTGGAATCTGAGAGGAGCCACAAATTTCCTTCCACCCAGCGTTCCCCCAAGTCTCCCGATAAAAATGATACCTCACTTGTGTGGGTAGGCCTAGCGCCCGCGACAGGAAACGACCCAAAGCGCAACGTGGACACATCCACATTTTTGAAAGAAAACAGAGGTGTTTTTTGCGAAGTGCCTACCTGTAGATTTTGGCCTCTAGCTCAGCCGGCACCTATCGAAACTTACCAAACCTGTGCATTTCTGAAAACTAGAGACCTAGGGGAATCCAAGGAGGGGTGACTTGCGGGGCTCGGACCAGGTTCTGTTACCCAGAATCCTTTGCAAATCTCAAAATTTGGCTAAAAAAACACATGTTCCTCACATTTGTGTGGCAGAAAGTTCTGGAATCTGAGAGGAGCCACAAATTTCCTTCCACCCAGCGTTCCCCCAAGTCTCCCGATAAAAATTATACCTCACTTGTGTGGGTAGGGCTAGCGCCCGCGACAGGAAACGCCCCAAAGCGCAACGTGGACACATCCACATTTTTGAAAGAAAACAGAGGTGTTTTTGGCGAAGTGCCTACCTGTAGATTTTGGCCTCTAGCTCAGCCGGCACCTAGGGAAACCTACCAAACCTGTGCATTACTGAAAACTAGAGACCTAGGGGAATCCAAGGAGGGGTGACTTGAGGTGCTCGGACCAGGTTCTGTTACCCAGAATCCTTTGCAAACCTCCAAATTTGGCTAAAAAAACACATGTTCTTCACATTTCTGTGGCAGAAAGTTCTGGAATCTGAGAAGAGCCACAAATTTCCTTCCACCCAGCGTTCCCCCAAGTCTCCCGATAAAAATGATACCTCACTTGTGTGGGTAGGACTAGCGCCCGCGACAGGAAACGCCCCAAAGCGCAACGTGGACACATCCAAATTTTTGAAAGAAAACAGAGGTGTTTTTTGCGAAGTGCCTACCTGTAGATTTTGGCCTCTAGCTCAGCCGGCACCTAGGGAAACCTACCAAACCTGTGCATTTCTGAAAACTAGAGACCTATGGGAATCCAAGGAGGTGTGATTTGCGGGGCTCGGACCAGGTTCTGTTACCCAGAATCCTTTGCAAACCTCAAAATTTGGCTAAAAAAACACATGTTCCTCACATTTCTGTGGCAGAAAGTTCTGGAATCTGAGAGGAGCCACAAATTTCCTTCCACCCAGCGTTCCCCCAAGTCTCCCGATAAAAATGATACCTCACTTGTGTGGGTAGTACTAGCGCCCGCGACAGGAAACGCCCCAAAGCGCAACGTGGACACATCCAAATTTTTGAAAGAAAACCGAGGTGTTTTTTGCGAAGTGCCTACCTGTAGATTTTGGCCTCTAGCTCAGCTGGCATCTAGGGAAACCTACCAAACCTGTGCATTTCTGAAAACTAGAGACATAGGGGAATCCAAGGAGGGGTGACTTGCGGGGCTCGGACCAGGTTCTGTTACCCAGAATCCTTTGCAAACCTCAAAATTTGGATAAAAAAACACATGTTCCTCACATTTCTGTGGCAGAAAGTTCTGGAATCTGAGAGGAGCCACAAATTTCCTTCCACCCAGCGTTCCCCCAAGTCTCCCGATAAAAATGATACCTCACTTGTGTGGGTAGGCCTAGCGCCCGCGACAGGAAACGCCCCAAAGCGCAACGTGGACACATCCAAATTTTTGAAAGAAAACAGAGGTGTTTTTTGCGAAGTGCCTACCTGTAGATTTTGGCCTCTAGCTCAGCCGCCACCTAGGGAAACCTACCAAACCTGTGCATTTCTGAAAACTAGAGACCTAGGGGAAATCCAAGGAGGGGTGACTTGCGGGGCTCGGACCAGGTTCTGTTACCCAGAATCCTTTGCAAACCTCAAAATTTGGCTAAAAAAACACATGTTCCTCACATTTCTGTGGCAGAAAGTTCTGGAATCTGAGAGGAGCCACAAATTTCCTTCCACCCAGCGTTCCCCCAAGTCTCCCGATAAAAATGATACCTCACTTGTGTGGGTAGGCCTAGCGCCCGCGACAGGAAATGCCCCAAAGCGCAACGTGGACAGATCCAAATTTTTGATAGAAAACAGAGGTGTTTTTTGCGAAGTGCCTACCTGTAGATTTTGGCCTCTAGCTCAGCCGGCACCTAGGGAAACCTACCAAACCTGTGCATTTCTGAAAACTAGAGACCTATGGGAATCCAAAGAGGTGTGATTTGCGGGGCTCGGACCAGGTTCTGTTACCCAGAATCCTTTGCAAACCTCAAAATTTGGCTAAAAAAACACATGTTCCTCACATTTCTGTGGCAGAAAGTTCTGGAATCTGAGAGGAGCCACAAATTTCCTTCCACCCAGCGTTCCCCCAAGTCTCCCGATAAAAATGATACCTCACTTGTATGGGTAGGGCTAGCGCCCGCGACAGGAAACGCCCCAAAGCGCAACGTGGACACATCCAAATTTTTGAAAGAAAACAGAGGTGTTTTTTGCGAAGTGCCTACCTGTAGATTTTGGCCTCTAGCTCAGCCGGCACCTAGGGAAACCTACCAATCCTGTGCATTTCTGAAAACTAGAGACCTAGGGGAATCCAAGGAGGTGTGACTTGCGGGGCTCGGACCAGGTTCTGTTACCCAGAATCCTTTGCAAACCTCAAAATTTGGCTAAAAAAACACATGTTCCTCACATTTCTGTTGCAGAAAGTTCTGGAATCTGAGAGGAGCCACAAATTTCCTTCCACCCAGCGTTCCCCCAAGTCTCCCGATAAAAATGATACCTCACTTGTGTGGGTAGGACTAGCGCCCGCGACAGCAAACGCCCCAAAGCGCAACGTGGACACATCCACATTTTTGAAAGAAAACAGAGGTGTTTTTTGCGAAGTGCCTACCTGTAGATTTTGGCCTCTAGCTCAGCTGGCACCTAGGGAAACCTACCAATCCTGTGCATTTCTGAAAACTAGAGACCTAGGGGAATCCAAGGAGGTGTGACTTGCGGGGCTCGGACCAGGTTCTGTTACCCAGAATCCTTTGCAAAACTCAAAATTTGGCAAAAAAAACACATGTTCCTCACATTTCTGTGGCAGAAAGTTCTGGAATCTGAGAGGAGCCACAAATTTCCTTCCACCCAGCGTTCCCCCAAGTCTCCCGATAAAAATGATACCTCACTTGTGTGGGTAGGCCTAGCGCCCGCGACAGGAAACGCCCCAAAGCTCAACGTGGACACATCCACATTTTTGAAAGAAAACAGAGGTGTTTTTTGCGAAGTGCCTACCTGTAGATTTTGGCCTCTAGCTCAGCCGGCACCTATCGAAACTTACCAAACCTGTGCATTTCTGAAAACTAGAGACCTAGGGGAATCCAAGGAGGGGTGACTTGCGGGGCTCGGACCAGGTTCTGTTACCCAGAATCCTTTGCAAATCTCAAAATTTGGCTAAAAAAACACATGTTCCTCACATTTGTGTGGCAGAAAGTTCTGGAATCTGAGAGGAGCCACAAATTTCCTTCCACCCAGCGTTCCCCCAAGTCTCCCGATAAAAATTATACCTCACTTGTGTGGGTAGGGCTAGCGCCCGCGACAGGAAACGCCCCAAAGCGCAACGTGGACACATCCAAATTTTTGAAAGAAAACAGAGGTGTTTTTTGCGAATTGCCTACCTGTAGATTTTGGCCTCTAGCTCAGCCGGCACCTAGGGAAACCTACCAAACCTGTGCATTTCTGAAAACTAGAGACCTATGGGAATCCAAGGAGGTGTGATTTGCGGGGCTCGGACCAGGTTCTGTTACCCAGAATCCTTTGCAAACCTCAAAATTTGGCTAAAAAAACACATGTTCCTCACATTTCTGTGGCAGAAAGTTCTGGAATCTGAGAGGAGCCACAAATTTCCTTCCACCCAGCGTTCCCCCAAGTCTCCCGATAAAAATGATACCTCACTTGTGTGGGTAGGCCTAGCGCCCACGACAGGAAACGCCCCAAAGCGCAACGTGGACACATCCAAATTTTTTAAAGAAAACAGAGGTGTTTTTTGCGAAGTGCCTACCTGTAGATTTTGGCCTCTAGCTCAGCCGGCACCTAGGGAAACCTACCAAACCTGTGCATTTCTGAAAACTAGAGACCTAGGGGAAATCCAAGGAGGGGTGACTTGCGGGGCTCGGACCAGGTTCTTTTACCCAGAATCCTTTGCAAACCTCAAAATTTGGCAAAAAAAACACATGTTCCTCACATTTCTGTGGCAGGAAGTTCTGGAATCTGAGAGGAGCCACAAATTTCCTTCCACCCAGCGTTCCCCCAAGTCTCCCGATAAAAATGATACCTCACTTGTGTGGGTAGGCCTAGCGCCCGCGACAGGAAACGCCCCAAAGCGCAACGTGGACACATCCACATTTTTGAAAGAAAACAGAGGTGTTTTTTGCGAAGTGCCTACCTGTAGATTTTGGCCTCTAGCTCAGCCGGCACCTATCGAAACTTACCAAACCTGTGCATTTCTGAAAACTAGAGACCTAGGGGAATCCAAGGAGGGGTGACTTGCGGGGCTCGGACCAGGTTCTGTTACCCAGAATCCTTTGCAAATCTCAAAATTTGGCTAAAAAAACACATGTTCCTCACATTTCTGTGGCAGAAAGTTCTGGAATCTGAGAGGAGCCACAAATTTCCTTCCACCCAGCGTTCCCCCAAGTCTCCCGATAAAAATTATACCTCACTTGTGTGGGTAGGGCTAGCGCCCGCGACAGGAAACGCCCCAAAGCGCAACGTGGACACATCCAAATTTTTGAAAGAAAACAGAGGTGTTTTTTGCGAAGTGCCTACCTGTAGATTTTGGCCTCTAGCTCAGCCGGCACCTAGGGAAACCTACCAAACCTGTGCATTACTGAAAACTAGAGACCTAGGGGAATCCAAGGAGGGGCGACTTGAGGGGCTCGGACCAGGTTCTGTTACCCAGAATCCTTTGCAAACCTCCAACTTTGGCTAAAAAAACACATTTTCTTCACATTTCTGTGGCAGAAAGTTCTGGAATCTGAGAAGAGCCACAAATTTCCTTCCACCCAGCGTTCCCCCAAGTCTCCCGATAAAAATGATACCTCACTTGTGTGGGTAGGACTAGCGCCCGCGACAGGAAACGCCCCAAAGCGCAACGTGGACACATCCAAATTTTTGAAAGAAAACAGAGGTGTTTTTTGCGAAGTGCCTACCTTTAAATTTTGGCCTCTAACTCAGCCGGCACCTAGGGAAACCTACCAAACCTGTGCATTTCTGAAAACTAGAGACCTATGGGAATCCAAGGAGGTGTGATTTGCGGGGCTCGGACCAGGTTCTGTTACCCAGAATCCTTTGCAAACCTCAAAATTTGGCTAAAAAAACACATGTTCCTCACATTTCTGTGGCAGAAAGTTCTGGAATCTGAGAGGAGCCACAAATTTCCTTCCACCCTGCGTTCCCCCAAGTCTCCCGATAAAAATGATACCTCACTTGTGTGGGTAGGACTAGCGCCCGCGACAGGAAACGCCCCAAAGCGCAACGTGGACACATCCAAATTTTTGAAAGAAAACCGAGGTGTTTTTTGCGAAGTGCCTACCTGTAGATTTTGGCCTCTAGCTCAGCTGGCATCTAGGGAAACCTACCAAACCTGTGCATTTCTGAAAACTAGAGACATAGGGGAATCCAAGGAGGGGTGACTTGCGGGGCACGGACCGGGTTCTGTTACCCAGAATCCTTTGCAAACCTCAAAATTTGGATAAAAAAACACATGTTCATCACATTTCTGTGGCAGAAAGTTCTGGAATCTGAGAGGAGCCACAAATTTCCTTCCACCCAGCGTTCCCCCAAGTCTCCCGATAAAAATGATACCTCACTTGTGTGGGTAGGCCTAGCGCCCGCGACAGGAAACGCCCCAAAGCGCAACGTGGACACATCCAAATTTTTGAAAGAAAACAGAGGTGTTTTTTGCGAAGTGCCTACCTGTAGATTTTGGCCTCTAGCTCAGCCGCCACCTAGGGAAACCTACCAAACCTGTGCATTTCTGAAAACTAGAGACCTAGGGGAAATCCAAGGAGGGGTGACTTGCGGGGCTCGGACCAGGTTCTGTTACCCAGAATCCTTTGCAAACCTCAAAATTTGGCTAAAAAAACACATGTTCCTCACATTTCTGTGGCAGAAAGTTCTGGAATCTGAGAGGAGCCACAAATTTCCTTCCACCCAGCGTTCCCCCAAGTCTCCCGATAAAAATGATACCTCACTTGTGTGGGTAGGCCTAGCGCCCGCGACAGGAAATGCCCCAAAGCGCAACGTGGACAGATCCAAATTTTTGATAGAAAACAGAGGTGTTTTTTGCGAAGTGCCTACCTGTAGATTTTGGCCTCTAGCTCAGCTGGCACCTAGGGAAACCTACCAAACCTGTGCATTTCTGAAAACTAGAGACCTAGGGGAATCCAAGGAGGTGTGACTTGCGGGGCTCAGACCAGGTTCTGTTACCCAGAATCCTTTGCAAACCTCAAAATTTGGATAAAAAAACACATGTTCCTCACATTTCTGTGGCAGAAAGTTCTGGAATCTGAGAAGAGCCACAAATTTCCTTCCACCCAGCGTTCCCCCAAGTCTCCCGATAAAAATGATACCTCACTTGTATGGGTAGGCCTAGCGCCCGCGACAGGAAACGCCCCAAAGCGCAACGTGGACACATCCAAATTTTTGAAAGAAAACAGAGGTGTTTTTTGCGAAGTGCCTACCTGTAGATTTTGGCCTCTAGCTCAGCCGGCACCTAGGGAAACCTACCAAACCTGTGCATTTCTGAAAACTAGAGACCTAGGGGAATCCAAGGAGGGGTGACTTGCGGGGCTCGGACCAGGTTCTGTTACCCAGAATCCTTTGCAAATCTCAAAATGTGGCTAAAAAAACACATGTTCCTCACATTTCTGTGGCAGAAAGTTCTGGAATCTGAGAGGAGCCACAAATTTCCTTCCACCCAGCGTTCCCCCAAGTCTCCCGATAAAAATGATACCTCACTTGTGTGGGTAGGGCTAGCGCCCGCGACAGGAAACGCCCCAAAGCGCAACATGGACACATCCACATTTTTGAAAGAAAACAGAGGTGTTTTTTGCGAAGTGCCTACCTGTAGATTTTGGCCTCTAGCTCAGCCGGCACCTAGGGAAACCTACCAAACCTGTGCATTTCTGAAAACTAGAGTCCTAGGGGAATCCAAGGAGGGGTGACTTGAGATGCTCGGACCAGGTTCTGTTACCCAGAATCCTTTGCAAACCTCAAAATTTGGCTAAAAAAACACATGTTCCTCACATTTCTGTGGCAGAAAGTTCTGGAATCTGAGAAGAGAAACAAATTTCCTTCCACCCAGCGTTCCCCCAAGTCTCCAGATAAAAATGATGCCTCACTTGTGTGGGTAGGACTAGCGCCCGCGACAGGAAACGCCCCAAAGCGCAACGTGGACACATCCAAATTTTTGAAAGAAAACAGAGGTGTTTTTTGCGAAGTGCCTACCTGTAGATTTTGGCCTCTAGCTCAGCCGGCACCTATCGAAACCTACCAAACCTGTGCATTTCTGAAAACTAGAGACCTAGGGGAATCCAAGGAGGGGTGACTTGCGGGGCTCGGACCAGGTTCTGTTACCCAGAATCCTTTGCAAATCTCAAAATTTGGCTAAAAAAACACATGTTCCTCACATTTCTGTGGCAGAAAGTTCTGGAATCTGAGAGGAGCCACAAATTTCCTTCCACCCAGCGTTCCCCCAAGTCTCCCGATAAAAATGATACCTCACTTGTGTGGGTAGGACTAGCGCCCGCGACAGGAAACTCCCCAAAGCGCAACGTGGACACATCCAAATTTTTGAAAGAAAACAGAGGTGTTTTTTGCGAAGTGCCTACCTGTAGATTTTGGCCTCTAGCTCAGCCGGCACCTAGGGAAACCTACCAAACCTGTGCATTTCTGAAAACTAGAGACCTATGGGAATCCAAAGAGGTGTGATTTGCGGGGCTCGGACCAGGTTCTGTTACCCAGAATCCTTTGCAAACCTCAAAATTTGGCTAAAAAAACACATGTTCCTCACATTTCTGTTGCAGAAAGTTCTGGAATCTGAGAGGAGCCACAAATTTCCTTCCACCCAGCGTTCCCCCAAGTCTCCCGATAAAAATGATACCTCACTTGTGTGGGTAGGACTAGCGCCCGCGACAGGAAACGCCCCAAAGCGCAACGTGGACACATCCAAATTTTTGAAAGAAAACAGAGGTGTTTTTTGCGAAGTGCCTACCTGTAGATTTTGGCCTCTAGCTCAGCTGGCACCTAGGGAAACCTACCAAACCTGTGCATTTCTGAACACTAGAGACCTAGGGGAATCCAAGGAGGTGTGACTTGCGGGGCTCGGACCAGGTTCTGTTACCCAGAATCCTTTGCAAACCTCAAAATTTGGATAAAAAAACACATGTTCCTTACATTTCTGTGGCAGAAAGTTCTGGAATCTGAGAGGAGCCACAAATTTCCTTCCACCCAGCGTTCCCCCAAGTCTCCCGATAAAAATGATACCTCACTTGTATGGGTAGGGCTAGCGCCCGCGACAGGAAACGCCCCAAAGCGCAACGTGGACACATCCAAATTTTTGAAAGAAAACAGAGGTGTTTTTTGCGAAGTGCCTACCTGTAGATTTTGGCCTCTAGCTCAGCCGGCACCTAGGGAAACCTACCAATCCTGTGCATTTCTGAAAACTAGAGACCTAGGGGAATCCAAGGAGGTGTGACTTGCGGGGCTCGGACCAGGTTCTGTTACCCAGAATCCTTTGCAAACCTCAAAATTTGGCTAAAAAAACACATGTTCCTCACATTTCTGTTGCAGAAAGTTCTGGAATCTGAGAGGAGCCACAAATGTCCTTCCACCCAGCGTTCCCCCAAGTCTCCCGATAAAAATGATACCTCACTTGTGTGGGTAGGACTAGCGCCCGCGACAGGAAACGCCCCAAAGCGCAACGTGGACACATCCAAATTTTTGAAAGAAAACAGAGGTGTTTTTTGCGAAGTGCCTACCTGTAGATTTTGGCCTCTAGCTCAGCTGGCACCTAGGGAAACCTACCAATCCTGTGCATTTCTGAAAACTAGAGACCTAGGGGAATCCAAGGAGGTGTGACTTGCGGGGCTCGGACCAGGTTCTGTTACCCAGAATCCTTTGCAAAACTCAAAATTTGGCAAAAAAAACACATGTTCCTCACATTTCTGTGGCAGAAAGTTCTGGAATCTGAGAGGAGCCACAAATTTCCTTCCACCCAGCGTTCCCCCACGTCTCCCGATAAAAATGATACCTCACTTGTGTGGGTAGGCCTAGCGCCCGCGACAGGAAACGCCCCAAAGCGCAACGTGGACACATCCACATTTTTGAAAGAAAACAGAGGTGTTTTTTGCGAAGTGCCTACCTGTAGATTTTGGCCTCTAGCTCAGCCGGCACCTATCGAAACTTACCAAACCTGTGCATTTCTGAAAACTAGAGACCTAGGGGAATCCAAGGAGGGGTGACTTGCGGGGCTCGGACCAGGTTCTGTTACCCAGAATCCTTTGCAAATCTCAAAATTTGGCTAAAAAAACACATGTTCCTCACATTTGTGTGGCAGAAAGTTCTGGAATCTGAGAGGAGCCACAAATTTCCTTCCACCCAGCGTTCCCCCAAGTCTCCCGATAAAAATTATACCTCACTTGTGTGGGTAGGGCTAGCGCCCGCGACAGGAAACGCCCCAAAGCGCAACGTGGACACATCCAAATTTTTGAAAGAAAACAGAGGTGTTTTTTGCGAAGTGCCTACCTGTAGATTTTGGCCTCTAGCTCAGCCGGCACCTAAGCAAACCTACCAAACCTGTGCATTACTGAAAACTAGAGACCTAGGGGAATCCAAGGAGGGGTGACTTGAGGGGCTCGGACCAGGTTCTGTTACCCAGAATCCTTTGCAAACCTCCAAATTTGGCTAAAAAAACACATGTTCTTCACATTTCTGTGGCAGAAAGTTCTGGAATCTGAGAAGAGCCACAAATTTCCTTCCACCCAGCGTTCCCCCAAGTCTCCCGATAAAAATGATACCTCACTTGTGTGGGTAGGACTAGCGCCCGTGACAGGAAACGCCCCAAAGCGCAACGTGGACACATCCAAATTTTTGAAAGAAAACAGAGGTGTTTTTTGCGAAGTGCCTACCTTTAAATTTTGGCCTCTAACTCAGCCGGCACCTAGGGAAACCTACCAAACCTGTGCATTTCTGAAAACTAGAGACCTATGGGAATCCAAGGAGGTGTGATTTGCGGGGCTCGGACCAGGTTCTGTTACCCAGAATCCTTTGCAAACCTCAAAATTTGGCTAAAAAAACACATGTTCCTCACATTTCTGTGGCAGAAAGTTCTGGAATCTGAGAGGAGCCACAAATTTCCTTAAACCCAGCGTTCCCCCAAGTCTCCCGATAAAAATGATACCTCACTTGTGTGGGTAGGACTAGCGCCCGCGACAGGAAACGCCCCAAAGCGCAACGTGGACACATCCAAATTTTTGAAAGAAAACCGAGGTGTTTTTTGCGAAGTGCCTACCTGTAGATTTTGGCCTCTAGCTCAGCTGGCATCTAGGGAAACCTACCAAACCTGTGCATTTCTGAAAACTAGAGACATAGGGGAATCCAAGGAGGTGTGACTTGCGGGGCTCGGACCAGGTTCTGTTACCCAGAATCCTTTGCAAACCTCAAAATTTGGATAAAAAAACACATGTTCCTCACATTTCTGTGGCAGAAAGTTCTGGAATCTGAGAGGAGCCACAAATTTCCTTCCACCCAGCGTTCCCCCAAGTCTCCCGATAAAAATGATACCTCACTTGTGTGGGTAGGCCTAGCGTCCGCGACAGGAAACGCCCCAAAGCGCAACGTGGACACATCCAAATTTTTTAAAGAAAACAGAGGTGTTTTTTGCGAAGTGCCTACCTGTAGATTTTGGCCTCTAGCTCAGCCGCCACCTAGGGAAACCTACCAAACCTGTGCATTTCTGAAAACTAGAGACCTAGGGGAAATCCAAGGAGGGGTGACTTGCGGGGCTCGGACCAGGTTCTGTTACCCAGAATCCTTTGCAAACCTCAAAATTTGGCTAAAAAAACACATGTTCCTCACATTTCTGTGGCAGAAAGTTCTGGAATATGAGAGGAGCCACAAATTTCCTTCCACCCAGCGTTCCCCCAAGTCTCCCGATAAAAATGATACCTCACTTGTGTGGGTAGGCCTAGCGCCCGCGACAGGAAATGCCCCAAAGCGCAACGTGGACAGATCCAAATTTTTGAAAGAAAACAGAGGTGTTTTTTGCGAAGTGCCTACCTGTAGATTTTGGCCTCTAGCTCAGCTGGCACCTAGGGAAACCTACCAAACCTGTGCATTTCTGAAAACTAGAGACCTAGGGGAATCCAAGGAGGTGTGACTTGCGGGGCTCGGACCAGGTTCTGTTACCCAGAATCCTTTGCAAACCTCAAAATTTGGATAAAAAAACACATGTTCCTCACATTTCTGTGGCAGAAAGTTCTGGAATCTGAGAAGAGCCACAAATTTCCTTCCACCCAGCGTTCCCCCAAGTCTCCCGATAAAAATGATACCTCACTTGTATGGGTAGGCCTAGCGCCCGCGACAGGAAACCCCCAAAGCGCAACGTGGACACATCCAAATTTTTGAAAGAAAACAGAGGTGTTTTTTGCGAAGTGCCTACCTGTAGATTTTGGCCTCTAGCTCAGCCGGCACCTAGGGAAACCTACCAAACCTGTGCATTTCTGAAAACTAGAGACCTAGGGGAATCCAAGGAGGGGTGACTTGCGGGGCTCGGACCAGGTTCTGTTACCCAGAATCCTTTGCAAATCTCAAAATGTGGCTAAAAAAACACATGTTCCTCACATTTCTGTGGCAGAAAGTTCTGGAATCTGAGAGGAGCCACAAATTTCCTTCCACCCAGCGTTCCCCCAAGTCTCCCGATAAAAATGATACCTCACTTGTGTGGGTAGGGCTAGCGCCCGTGACAGGAAACGCCCCAAAGCGCAACGTGGACACATCCAAATTTTTTAAAGAAAACAGAGGTGTTTTTTGCGAAGTGCCTACCTGTAGATTTTGGCCTCTAGCTCAGCCGGCACCTAAGGAAACCTACCAAACCTGTGCATTTCTGAAAACTAGAGACCTAGGGGAATCCAAGGAGGTGTGACTTGCGAGGCTCGGACCAGGTTCTGTTACCCAGAATCCTTTGCAAACCTCAAAATTTGGCTAAAAAACACATGTTCCTCACATTTCTGTGGCAGAAAGTTCTGGAATCTGAGAGGAGCCACAAATTTCATTCCACCCAGCGTTCCCCCAAGTCTCCCGATAAAAATGATACCTCACTTGTGTGGGTAGGCCTAGCGCCCGCGACAGGAAACGCCCCAAAGCGCAACGTGGACACATCCACATTTTTGAAAGAAAACAGAGGTGTTTTTTGCGAAGTGCCTACCTGTAGATTTTGGCCTCTAGCTCAGCCGGCACCTATCGAAACCTACCAAACCTGTGCATTTCTGAAAACTAGAGACCTAGGGGAATCCAAGGAGGGGTGACTTGAGATGCTCGGACCAGGTTCTGTTACCCAGAATCCTTTGCAAACCTCAAAATTTGGCTAAAAAAACACATGTTCCTCACATTTCTGTGGCAGAAAGTTCTGGAATCTGAGAAGAGAAACAAATTTCCTTCCACCCAGCGTTCCCCCAAGTCTCCAGATAAAAATGATGCCTCACTTGTGTGGGTAGGACTAGCGCCCGCGACAGGAAACGCCCCAAAGCGCAACGTGGACACATCCAAATTTTTGAAAGAAAACAGAGGTGTTTTTTGCGAAGTGCCTACCTGTAGATTTTGGCCTCTAGCTCAGCCGGCACCTATCGAAACCTACCAAACCTGTGCATTTCTGAAAACTAGAGACCTAGGGGAATCCAAGGAGGGGTGACTTGCGGGGCTCGGACCAGGTTCTGTTACCCAGAATCCTTTGCAAATCTCAAAATTTGGCTAAAAAAACACATGTTCCTCACATTTCTGTGGCAGAAAGTTCTGGAATCTGAGAGGAGCCACAAATTTCCTTCCACCCAGCGTTCCCCCAAGTCTCCCGATAAAAATGATACCTCACTTGTGTGGGTAGGACTAGCGCCCGCGACAGGAAACGCCCCAAAGCGCAACGTGGACACATCCACATTTTTGAAAGAAAACAGAGGTGTTTTTTGCGAAGTGCCTACCTGTAGATTTTGGCCTCTAGCTCAGCCGGCACCTAGGGAAACCTACCAAACCTGTGCATTTCTGAAAACTAGAGACCTATGGGAATCCAAAGAGGTGTGATTTGCGGGGCTCGGACCAGGTTCTGTTACCCAGAATCCTTTGCAAACCTCAAAATTTGGCTAAAAAAACACATGTTCCTCACATTTCTGTTGCAGAAAGTTCTGGAATCTGAGAGGAGCCACAAATTTCCTTCCACCCAGCGTTCCCCCAAGTCTCCCGATAAAAATGATACCTCACTTGTGTGGGTAGGACTAGCGCCCGCGACAGGAAACGCCCCAAAGCGTAACGTGGACACATCCAAATTTTTGAAAGAAAACAGAGGTGTTTTTTGCGAAGTGCCTACCTGTAGATTTTGGCCTCTAGCTCAGCTGGCACCTAGGGAAACCTACCAAACCTGTGCATTTCTGAACACTAGAGACCTAGGGGAATCCAAGGAGGTGTGACTTGCGGGGCTCGGACCAGGTTCTGTTACCCAGAATCCTTTGCAAACCTCAAAATTTGGATAAAAAAACACATGTTCCTTACATTTCTGTGGCAGAAAGTTCTGGAATCTGAGAGGAGCCACAAATTTCCTTCCACCCAGCGTTCCCTCAAGTCTCCCGATAAAAATGATACCTCATTGTATGGGTAGGGCTAGCGCCCGCGACAGGAAACGCCCCAAAGCGCAACGTGGACACATCCAAATTTTTGAAAGAAAACAGAGGTGTTTTTTGCGAAGTACCTACCTGTAGATTTTGGCCTCTAGCTCAGCCGGCACCTAGGGAAACCTACCAATCCTGTGCATTTCTGAAAACTAGAGACCTAGGGGAATCCAAGGAGGTGTGATTTGCGGGGCTCGGACCAGGTTCTGTTACCCAGAATCCTTTGCAAACCTCAAAATTTGGCTAAAAAAACACATGTTCCTCACATTTCTGTTGCAGAAAGTTCTGGAATCTGAGAGGAGCCACAAATTTCCTTCCACCCAGCGTTCCCCCAAGTCTCCCGATAAAAATGATACCTCACTTGTGTGGGTAGGACTAGCGCCCGTGACAGGAAACGCCCCAAAGCGCAACGTGGACACATCCAAATTTTTGAAAGAAAACAGAGGTGTTTTTTGCGAAGTGCCTACCTGTAGATTTTGGCCTCTAGCTCAGCTGGCACCTAGGGAAACCTACCAATCCTGTGCATTTCTGAAAACTAGAGACCTAGGGGAATCCAAGGAGGTGTGACTTGCGGGGCTCGGACCAGGTTCTGTTACCCAGAATCCTTTGCAAAACTCAAAATTTGGCAAAAAAAACACATGTTCCTCACATTTCTGTGGCAGAAAGTTCTGGAATCTGAGAGGAGCCACAAATTTCCTTCCACCCAGCGTTCCCCCAAGTCTCCCGATAAAAATGATACCTCACTTGTGTGGGTAGGCCTAGCGCCCGCGACAGGAAACGCCCCAAAGCGCAACGTGGACACATCCACATTTTTGAAAGAAAACAGAGGTGTTTTTTGCGAAGTGCCTACCTGTAGATTTTGGCCTCTAGCTCAGCCGGTACCTATCGAAACTTACCAAACCTGTGCATTTCTGAAAACTAGAGACCTAGGGGAATCCAAGGAGGTGTGACTTGCGGGGCTCGGACCAGGTTCTGTTACCCAGAATCCTTTGCAAACCTCAAAATTTGGCTAAAAAAACACATGTTCCTCACATTTCTGTGGCAGAAAGTTCTGGAATCTGAGAGGAGCCACAAATTTCCTTAAACCCAGCGTTCCCCCAAGTCTCCCGATAAAAATGATACCTCACTTGTGTGGGTAGGACTAGCGCCCGCGACAGGAAACGCCCCAAAGCGCAACGTGGACACATCCAAATTTTTGAAAGAAAACCGAGGTGTTTTTTGCGAAGTGCCTACCTGTAGATTTTGGCCTCTAGCTCAGCTGGCATCTAGGGAAACCTACCAAACCTGTGCATTTCAGAAAACTAGAGACATAGGGGAATCCAAGGAGGTGTGACTTGCGGGGCTCGGACCAGGTTCTGTTACCCAGAATCCTTTGCAAACCTCAAAATTTGGATAAAAAAACACATGTTCCTCACATTTCTGTGGCAGAAAGTTCTGGAATCTGAGAGGAGCCACAAATTTCCTTCCACCCAGCGTTCCCCCAAGTCTCCCGATAAAAATGATACCTCACTTGTGTGGGTAGGCCTAGCGTCCGCGACAGGAAATGCCCCAAAGCGCAACGTGGACACATCCAAATTTTTGAAAGAAAACAGAGGTGTTTTTTGCGAAGTGCCTACCTGTAGATTTTGGCCTCTAGCTCAGCCGCCACCTAGGGAAACCTACCAAACCTGTGCATTTCTGAAAACTAGAGACCTAGGGGAAATCCAAGGAGGGGTGACTTGCGGGGCTCGGACCAGGTTCTGTTACCCAGAATCCTTTGCAAACCTCAAAATTTGGCTAAAAAAACACATGTTCCTCACATTTCTGTGGCAGAAAGTTCTGGAATCTGAGAGGAGCCACAAATTTCCTTCCACCTAGCGTTCCCCCAAGTCTCCCGATAAAAATGATACCTCACTTGTGTGGGTAGGCCTAGCGCCCGCGACAGGAAATGCCCCAAAGCGCAACGTGGACAGATCCAAATTTTTGAAAGAAAACAGAGGTGTTTTTTGCGAAGTGCCTACCTGTAGATTTTGGCCTCTAGCTCAGCTGGCACCTAGGGAAACCTACCAAACCTGTGCATTTCTGAAAACTAGAGACCTAGGGGAATCCAAGGAGGTGTGACTTGCGGGGCTCGGACCAGGTTCTGTTACCCAGAATCCTTTGCAAACCTCAAAATTTGGATAAAAAAACACATGTTCCTCACATTTCTGTGGCAGAAAGTTCTGGAATCTGAGAAGAGCCACAAATTTCCTTCCACCCAGCGTTCCCCCAAGTCTCCCGATAAAAATGATACCTCACTTGTATGGGTAGGCCTAGCGCCCGCGACAGGAAACGCCCCAAAGCGCAACGTGGACACATCCAAATTTTTTAAAGAAAACAGAGGTGTTTTTTGCGAAGTGCCTACCTGTAGATTTTGGCCTCTAGCTCAGCCGGCACCTAGGGAAACCTACCAAACCTGTGCATTTCTGAAAACTAGAGACCTAGGGGAATCCAAGGAGGGGTGACTTGCGGGGCTCGGACCAGGTTCTGTTACCCAGAATCCTTTGCAAATCTCAAAATGTGGCTAAAAAAACACATGTTCCTCACATTTCTGTGGCAGAAAGTTCTGGAATCTGAGAGGAGCCACAAATTTCCTTCCACCCAGCGTTCCCCCAAGTCTCCCAATAAAAATGATACCTCACTTGTGTGGGTAGGGCTAGCGCCCGTGACAGGAAACGCCCCAAAGCGCAACGTGGACACATCCAAATTTTTTAAAGAAAACAGAGGTGTTTTTTGCGAAGTGCCTACCTGTAGATTTTGGCCTCTAGCTCAGCCGGCACCTAAGGAAACCTACCAAACCTGTGCATTTCTGAAAACTAGAGACCTAGGGGAATCCAAGGAGGTGTGACTTGCGAGGCTCGGACCAGGTTCTGTTACCCAGAATCCTTTGCAAACCTCAAAATTTGGCTAAAAAACACATGTTCCTCACATTTCTGTGGCAGAAAGTTCTGGAATCTGAGAGGAGCCACAAATTTCATTCCACCCAGCGTTCCCCCAAGTCTCCCGATAAAAATGATACCTCACTTGTGTGGGTAGGCCTAGCGCCCGCGACAGGAAACGCCCCAAAGCGCAACGTGGACACATCCACATTTTTGAAAGAAAACAGAGGTGTTTTTTGCGAAGTGCCTACCTGTAGATTTTGGCCTCTAGCTCAGCCGGCACCTAGGGAAACCTACCAAACCTATGCATTTCTGAAAACTAGAGTCCTAGGGGAATCCAAGGAGGGGTGACTTGAGATGCTCGGACCAGGTTCTGTTACCCAGAATCCTTTGCAAACCTCAAAATTTGGCTAAAAAAACACATGTTCCTCACATTTCTGTGGCAGAAAGTTCTGGAATCTGAGAAGAGAAACAAATTTCCTTCCACCCAGCGTTCCCCCAAGTCTCCAGATAAAAATGATGCCTCACTTGTGTGGGTAGGACTAGCGCCCGCGACAGGAAACGCCCCAAAGCGCAACGTGGACACATCCAAATTTTTGAAAGAAAACAGAGGTGTTTTTTGCGAAGTGCCTACCTGTAGATTTTGGACTCTAGCTCAGCCGGCACCTAGGGAAACCTACCAAACCTGTGCATTTCTGAAAACTAGAGACCTATGGGAATCCAAGGAGGTGTGATTTGCGGGGCTCGGACCAGGTTCTGTTACCCAGAATCCTTTGCAAACCTCAAAATTAGGATAAAAAAACACATGTTCCTCACATTTCTGTTGCAGAAAGTTCTGGAATCTGAGAGGAGCCACAAATTTCCTTCCACCCAGCGTTCCCCCAAGTCTCCCGATAAAAATGATACCTCACTTGTGTGGGTAGGACTAGCGCCCGCGAAAGGAAACGCCCCAAAGCGCAACGTGGACACATCCAAATTTTTGAAAGAAAACAGAGGTGTTTTTTGCGAAGTGCCTACCTGTAGATTTTGGCCTCTAGCTCAGCTGGCACCTAGGGAAACCTACCAAACCTGTGCATTTCTGAACACTAGAGACCTAGGGAAATCCAAGGAGGTGTGACTTCCGGGGCTCGGACCAGGTTCTGTTACCTAGAATCCTTTGCAAACCTCAAAATTTGGATAAAAAAACACATGTTCCTCACATTTCTGTGGCAGAAAGTTCTGGAATCTAAGAGGAGCCACAAATTTCCTTCCACCCAGCGTTCCCCCAAGTCTCCCGATAAAAATGATACCTCACTTGTGTGGGTAGGCCTAGCGCCCGCGACAGGAAATGCCCCAAAGCGCAACGTGGACACATCCAAATTTTTGAAAGAAAACAGAGGTGTTTTTTGCGAAGTGCCTACCTGTAGATTTTGGCCTCTAGCTCAGCCGGCACCTAGGGAAACCTACCAAACCTGTGCATTTCTGAAAACTAGAGACCTAGGGGAATCCAAGGAGGTGTGACTTGCGGGGCTCGGACCAGGTTCTGTTACCCAGAATCCTTTGCAAACCTCAAAATTTGGATAAAAGAACACATGTTCCTCACATTTCTGTGGCAGAAAGTTCTGGAATCTGAGAGGAGCCACAAATTTCCTTCCACCCAGCGTTCCCCCAAGTCTCCCGATAAAAATGATACCTCACTTGTGTGGGTAGGACTAGCGCCCGCGACAGGAAACGCCCCAAAGCGCAACGTGGACACATCCAAATTTTTTAAAGAAAACAGAGGTGTTTTTTGCGAAGTGCCTACCTGTAGATTTTGGCCTCTAGCTCAGCTGGCACCTAGGGAAACCTACCAATCCTGTGCATTTCTGAAAACTAGAGACCTAGGGGAATCCAAGGAGGTGTGACTTGCGGGGCTCGGACCAGGTTCTGTTACCCAGAATCCTTTGCAAACCTCAAAATTTGGATAAAAAAACACATATTCCTCACATTTCTGTGGCAGAAAGTTCTGGAATCTGAGAGGAGCCACAAATTTCCTTCCACCCAGCGTTCCCCCAAGTCTCCCGATAAAAATGATACCTCACTTGTGTGGGTAGGCCTAGCGCCCGCGACAGGAAACGCCCCAAAGCGCAACGTGGACACATCCACATTTTTGAAAGAAAACAGAGGTGTTTTTTGCGAAGTGCCTACCTGTAGATTTTGGCCTCTAGCTCAGCTGGCACCTATCGAAACCTACCAAACCTGTGCATTTCTGAAAACTAGAGACCTAGGAGAATCCAAGGAGGAGTGACTTGCGGGGCTCGGACCAGGTTCTGTTTCCCAGAATCCTTTGCAAATCTCAAAATGTGGCTAAAAAAACACATGTTCCTCACATTTCTGTGGCAGAAAGTTCTGGTATCTGAGAGGAGCCACAAATTTCCTTCCACCCAGCGTTCCCCCAAGTCTCCCGATAAAAATGATACCTCACTTGTGTGGGTAGGGCTAGCGCCCGCGACAGGAAATGCCCCAAAGCGCAACGTGGACACATCCACATTTTTTAAAGAAAACAGAGGTGTTTTTTGCGAAGTGCCTACCTGTAGATTTTGGCCTCTAGCTCAGCCGGCCCCTAAGGAAACCTACCAAACCTGTGCATTTCTGAAAACTAGAGACCTAGGGGAATCCAAGGAGGTGTGACTTGCGAGGCTCGGACCAGGTTCTGTTACCCAGAATCCATTGCAAACCTCAAAATTTGGCTTAAAAACACATGTTCCTCACATTTCTGTGGCAGAAAGTTCTGGAATCTGAGAGGAGCCACAAATTTCATTCCACCCAGCGTTCCCCCAAGTCTCCCGATAAAAATGATACCTCACTTGTGTGGGTAGGCCTAGCGCCCGCGACAGGAAACGCCCCAAAGCGCAACGTGGACACATCCACATTTTTGAAAGAAAACAGAGGTGTTTTTTGCGAAGTGCCTACCTGTAGATTTTGGCCTCTAGCTCAGCCGGCACCTAGGGAAACCTACCAAACCTATGCATTTCTGAAAACTAGAGACCTAGGGGAATCCAAGGAGGGGTGACTTGAGAGGCTCGGACCAGGTTCTTTTACCCAGAATCCTTTGCAAACCTCAAAATTTGGCTAAAAAAACACATGTTCCTCATATTTCTGTGGCAGAAAGTTCTGGAATCTGAGAAGAGAAACAAATTTCCTTCCACCCAGCGTTCCCCCAAGTCTCCAGATAAAAATGATGCCTCACTTGTGTGGGTAGGACTAGCGCCCGCGACAGGAAACGCCCCAAAGCGCAACGTGGACACATCCAAATTTTTGAAAGAAAACAGAGGTGTTTTTTGCGAAGTGCCTACCTGTAGATTTTGGCCTCTAGCTCAGCCGGCACCTATCGAAACCTACCAAACCTGTGCATTTCTGAAAACTAGAGACCTAGGGGAATCCAAGGAGGGGTGACTTGCGGGGCTCGGACCAGGTTCTGTTACCCAGAATCCTTTGCAAATCTCAAAATTTGGCTAAAAAAACACATGTTCCTCACATTTCTGTGGCAGAAAGTTCTGGAATCTGAGAGGAGCCACAAATTTCCTTCCACCCAGCGTTCCCCCAAGTCTCCCGATAAAAATTATACCTCACTTGTGTGGGTAGGACTAGCGCCCGCGACAGGAAACGCCCCAAAGCGCAACGTGGACACATCCACATTTTTGAAAGAAAACAGAGGTGTTTTTTGCGAAGTGCCTACCTGTAGATTTTGGCCTCTAGCTCAGCTGGCACCTAGGGAAACCTACCAAACCTGTGCATTTCTGAAAACTAGAGACCTAGGGGAATTTAAGGAGGGGTGACTTGCGGGGCTCGGACCAGGTTCTGTTACCCAGAATCCTTTGCAAACCTCAAAATTTGGCTAAAAAAACACATGTTCCTCACATTTCTGTGGCAGAAAGTTCTGGAATCTGAGAAGAGCCACAAATTTCCTTCCACCCAGCGTTCCCCCAAGTCTCCCGATAAAAATGATACCTCACTTGTGTGGGTAGGACTAGCGCCCGCGACAGGAAACTCCCCAAAGCGCAACGTGGACACATCCAAATTTTTTAAAGAAAACAGAGGTGTTTTTTGCGAAGTGCCTACCTGTAGATTTTGGCCTCTAGCTCAGCTGGCACCTAGGGAAACCTACCAATCCTGTGCATTTCTGAAAACTAGAGACCTAGGGGAATCCAAGGAGGTGTGACTTGCGGGGCTCGGACCAGGTTCTGTTACCCAGAATCCTTTGCAAACCTCAAAATTTGGATAAAAAAACACATGTTCCTCACATTTCTGTGGCAGAAAGTTCTGGAATCTGAGAGGAGCCACAAATTTCCTTCCACCCAGCTTTCCCCCAAGTCTCCCGATAAAAATGATACCTCACTTGTGTGGGTAGGCCTAGCGCCCGCGACAAGAAACGCCCCATAGCGCAACGTGGACACATCCACATTTTTGAAAGAAAACAGAGGTGTTTTTTGCGAAGTGCCTACCTGTAGATTTTGGCCTCTAGCTCAGCCGGCACCTATCGAAACCTACCAAACCTGTGCATTTCTGAAAACTAGAGACCTAGGGGAATCCAAGGAGGGGTGACTTGCGGGGCTCAGACCAGGTTCTGTTACCCAGAATCCTTTGCAAATCTCAAAATGTGGCTAAAAAAACACATGTTCCTCACATTTCTGTGGCAGAAAGTTCTGGAATCTGAGAGGAGCCACAAATTTCCTTCCACCCAGCGTTCCCCCAAGTCTCCCGATAAAAATGATACCTCACTTGTGTGGGTAGGGCTAGCGCCCACGACAGGAAACGCCCCAAAGCGCAACGTGGACACATCCAAATTTTTTAAAGAAAACAGAGGTGTTTTTTGCGAAGTGCCTACCTGTAGATTTTGGCCTCTAGCTCAGCCGGCACCTAAGGAAACCTACCAAACCTGTGCATTTCTGAAAACTAGAGACCTAGGGGAATCCAAGGAGGTGTGACTTGCGAGGCTCGGACCAGGTTCTGTTACCCAGAATCCTTTGCAAACCTCAAAATTTGGCTAAAAAACACATGTTCCTCACATTTCTGTGGCAGAAAGTTCTGGAATCTGAGAGGAGCCACAAATTTCATTCCACCCAGCGTTCCCCCAAGTCTCCCGATAAAAATGATACCTCACTTGTGTGGGTAGGCCTAGCGCCCGCGTCAGGAAACGCCCCAAAGCGCAACGTGGACACATCCACATTTTTGAAAGAAAACAGAGGTGTTTTTTGCGAAGTGCCTACCTGTAGATTTTGGCCTCTAGCTCAGCCGGCACCTAGGGAAACCTACCAAACCTATGCATTTCTGAAAACTAGAGACCTAGGGGAATCCAAGGAGGGGTGACTTGAGAGGCTCGGACCAGGTTCTGTTACCCAGAATCCTTTGCAAACCTCAAAATTTGGCTAAAAAAACACATGTTCCTCACATTTCTGTGGCAGAAAGTTCTGGAATCTGAGAAGAGAAACAAATTTCCTTCCACCCAGCGTTCCCCCAAGTCTCCAGATAAAAATGATGCCTCACTTGTGTGGGTAGGACTAGCGCCCGCGACAGGAAACGCCCCAAAGCGCAACGTGGACACATCCAAATTTTTGAAAGAAAACAGAGGTGTTTTTTCCGAAGTGCCTACCTGTAGATTTTGGCCTCTAGCTCAGCCGGCACCTATCGAAACCTACCAAACCTGTGCATTTCTGAAAACTAGAGACCTAGGGGAATCCAAGGAGGGGTGACTTGCGGGGCTCGGACCAGGTTCTGTTACCCAGAATCCTTTGCAAATCTCAAAATTTGGCTAAAAAAACACATGTTCCTCACATTTCTGTGGCAGAAAGTTCTGGAATCTGAGAGGAGCCACAAATTTCCTTCCACCCAGCATTCCCACAAGTCTCCCGATAAAAATTATACCTCACTTGTGTGGGTAGGACTAGCGCCCGCGACAGGAAACGCCCCAAAGTGCAACGTGGACACATCCACATTTTTGAAAGAAAACAGAGGTGTTTTTTGCGAAGTGCCTACCTGTAGATTTTGGCCTCTAGCTCAGCTGGCACCTAGGGAAACCTACCAAACCTGTGCATTTCTGAAAACTAGAGACCTAGGGGAATCCAAGGAGGGGTGACTTGCGGGGCTCGGACCAGGTTCTGTTACCCAGAATCCTTTGCAAACCTCAAAATTTGGCTAAAAAAACACATGTTCCTCACATTTCTGTGGCAGAAAGTTCTGGAATCTGAGAAGAGCCACAAATTTCCTTCCACCCAGCGTTCCCCCAAGTCTCCCGATAAAAATGATACCTCACTTCTGTGGGTAGGACTAGCGCCCGCGACAGGAAACTCCCCAAAGCGCAACGTGGACACATCCAAATTTTTGAAAGAAAACAGAGGTGTTTTTTGCGAAGTGCCTACCTGTAGATTTTGGCCTCTAGCTCAGCCGGCACCTAGGGAAACCTACCAAACCTGTGCATTTCTGAAAACTAGAGACCTATGGGAATCCAAGGAGGTGTGATTTGCGGGGCTCGGACCAGGTTCTGTTACCCAGAATCCTTTGCAAACCTCAAAATTTGGCTAAAAAAACACATGTTCCTCACATTTCTGTTGCAGAAAGTTCTGGAATCTGAGAGGAGCCACAAATTTCCTTCCACCCAGCGTTCCCCCAAGTCTCCCGATAAAAATGATACCTCACTTGTGTGGGTAGGACTAGCGCCCGCGACAGGAAACGCCCCAAAGCGCAACGTGGACACATCCAAATTTTTGAAAGAAAACAGAGGTGTTTTTTGCGAAGTGCCTACCTGTAGATTTTGGCCTCTAGCTCAGCTGGCACCTAGGGAAACCTACCAAACCTGTGCATTTCTGAACACTAGAGACCTAGGGGAATCCAAGGAGGTGTGACTTGCGGGGCTCGGACCAGGTTCTGTTACCCAGAATCCTTTGCAAACCTCAAAATTTGGATAAAAAAACACATGTTCCTCACATTTCTGTGGCAGAAAGTTCAGGAATCTGAGAGGAGCCACACATTTCCTTCCACCCAGCGTTCCCCCAAGTCTCCCGATAAAAATGATACCTCACTTGTATGGGTAGGGCTAGCGCCCGCGACAGGAAACGCCCCAAAGCGCAACGTGGACACATCCAAATTTTTGAAAGAAAACAGAGGTGTTTTTTGCGAAGTGCCTACCTGTAGATTTTGGCCTCTAGCTCAGCCGGCACCTATCGAAACCTACCAAACCTGTGCATTTCTGAAAACTAGAGACCTAGGGGAATCCAAGGAGGGGTGACTTGCGGGGCTCGGACCAGGTTCTGTTACCCAGAATCCTTTGCAAATCTCAAAATTTGGCTAAAAAAACACATGTTCCTCACATTTCTGTGGCAGAAAGTTCTGGAATCTGAGAGGAGCCACAAATTTCCTTCCACCCAGCGTTCCCCCAAGTCTCCAGATAAAAATGATACCTCACTTGTGTGGGTAGGACTAGCGCCCGCGACAGGAAACTCCCCAAAGCGCAACGTGGACACATCCAAATTTTTCAAAGAAAACAGAGGTGTTTTTTGCGAAGTGCCTACCTGTAGATTTTGGCCTCTAGCTCAGCCGGCACCTAGGGAAACCTACCAAACCTGTGCATTTCTGAAAACTAGAGACCTATGGGAATCCAAGGAGGTGTGATTTGCGGGGCTCGGACCAGGTTCTGTTACCCAGAATCCTTTGCAAACCTCAAAATTTGGCTAAAAAAACACATGTTCCTCACATTTCTGTTGCAGAAAGTTCTGGAATCTGAGAGGAGCCACAAATTTCCTTCCACCCAGCGTTCCCCCAAGTCTCCCGATAAAAATGATACCTCACTTGTGTGGGTAGGACTAGCGCCCGCGACAGGAAACGCCCCAAAGCGCAACGTGGACACATCCAAATTTTTGAAAGAAAACAGAGGTGTTTTTTGCGAAGTGCCTACCTGTAGATTTTGGCCTCTAGCTCAGCTGGCACCTAGGGAAACCTACCAATCCTGTGCATTTCTGAAAACTAGAGACCTAGGGGAATCCAAGGAGGTGTGACTTGCGGGGCTCGGACCAGGTTCTGTTACCTAGAATCCTTTGCAAACCTCAAAATTTGGATAAAAAAACACATGTTCCTCACATTTCTGTGGCAGAAAGTTCTGGAATCTGAGAAGAGCCACAAATTTCCTTCCACCCAGCGTTCCCCCAAGTCTCCCGATAAAAATGATACCTCACTTGTGTGGGTAGGCCTAGCGCCCGCGACAGGAAACGCCCCAAAGCGCAACGTGGACACATCCAAATTTTTGAAAGAAAACAGAGGTGTTTTTTGCGAAGTGCTTACCTGTAGATTTTGGCCTCTAGCTCAGCCGGCACCTAGGGAAACCTACCAAACCTGTGCATTTATGAAAACTAGAGACCTAGGGGAATCCAAGGAGGTGTGACTTGCGGTGCTCGGATCAGGTTCTGTTACCCAGAATCCTTTGCAAACCTCAAAATTTGGATAAAAGAACACATGTTCCTCACATTTCTGTGGCAGAAAGTTCTGGAATCTGAGAGGAGCCACAAATTTCCTTCCACCCAGTGTTCCCCCAAGTCTCCCGATAAAAATGATACCTCACTTGTGTGGGTAGGACTAGCGCCCGCGACAGGAAACGCCCCAAAGCGCAACGTGGACACATCCAAATTTTTGAAAGAAAACAGAGGTGTTTTTTGCGAAGTGCCTACCTGTAGATTTTGGCCTCTAGCTCAGCTGGCACCTAGGGAAACCTACCAATCCTGTGCATTTCTGAAAACTAGAGACCTAGGGGAATCCAAGGAGGTGTGACTTGCGGGGCTCGGACCAGGTTCTGTTACCCAGAATCCTTTGCAAACCTCAAAATTTGGATAAAAAAACACATGTTCCTCACATTTCTGTGGCAGAAAGTTCTGGAATCTGAGAGGAGCCACAAATTTCCTTCCACCCAGCGTTCCCCCAAGTCTCCCGATAAAAATGATATCTCACTTGTGTGGGTAGGCCTAGCGCCCGCGACAGGAAACGCCCCAAAGCGCAACGTGGACACATCCACATTTTTGAAAGAAAACAGAGGTGTTTTTTGCGAAGTGCCTACCTGTAGATTTTGGCCTCTAGCTCAGCCGGCACCTATCGAAACCTACCAAACCTGTGCATTTCTGAAAACTAGACACCTAGGGGAATCCAAGGAGGGGTGACTTGCGGGGCTCGGACCAGGTTCTGTTACCCAGAATCCTTTGCAAATCTCAAAATTTGGCTAAAAAAACACATGTTCCTTACATTTCTGTGGCAGAAAGTTCTGGAATCTGAGAGGAGCCACAAATTTCCTTCCACCCAGCGTTCCCCCAAGTCTCCCGAGAAAAATGATACCTCACTTGTGTGGGTAGGGCTAGCGCCCGCGACAGGAAACGCCCCAAAGCGCAACGTGGACACATCCAAATTTTTGAAAGAAAACAGAGGTGTTTTTTCCGAAGTGCCTACCTGTAGATTTTGGCCTCTAGCTCAGCCGGCACCTAAGGAAACCTACCAAACCTGTGCATTTCTGAAAACTAGAGACCTAGGGGAATCCAAGGAGGGGTGACTTGCGGGGCTCGGACCAGGTTCTGTTACCCAGAATCCTTTGCAAATCTCAAAATTTGGCTAAAAAAACACATGTTCCTCACATTTCTGTGGCAGAAAGTTCTGGAATCTGAGAGGAGCCACAAATTTCCTTCCACCCAGCATTCCCACAAGTCTCCCGATAAAAATTATACCTCACTTGTGTGGGTAGGACTAGCGCCCGCGACAGGAAACGCCCCAAAGTGCAACGTGGATACATCCACATTTTTGAAAGAAAACAGAGGTGTTTTTTGCGAAGTGCCTACCTGTAGATTTTGGCCTCTAGCTCAGCTGGCACCTAGGGAAACCTACCAAACCTGTGCATTTCTGAAAACTAGAGACCTAGGGGAATCCAAGGAGGGGTGACTTGCGGGGCTCGGACCAGGTTCTGTTACCCAGAATCCTTTGCAAACCTCAAAATTTGGCTAAAAAAACACATGTTCCTCACATTTCTGTGGCAGAAAGTTCTGGAATCTGAGAAGAGCCACAAATTTCCTTCCACCCAGCGTTCCCCCAAGTCTCCCGATAAAAATGATACCTCACTTGTGTGGGTAGGACTAGCGCCCGCGACAGGAAACTCCCCAAAGCGCAACGTGGACACATCCAAATTTTTGAAAGAAAACAGAGGTGTTTTTTGCGAAGTGCCTACCTGTAGATTTTGGCCTCTAGCTCAGCCGGCACCTAGGGAAACCTACCAAACCTGTGCATTTCTGAAAACTAGAGACCTATGGGAATCCAAGGAGGTGTGATTTGCGGGGCTCGGACCAGGTTCTGTTACCCAGAATCCTTTGCAAACCTCAAAATTTGGCTAAAAAAACACATGTTCCTCACATTTCTGTTGCAGAAAGTTCTGGAATCTGAGAGGAGCCACAAATTTCCTTCCACCCAGCGTTCCCCCAAGTCTCCCGATAAAAATGATACCTCACTTGTGTGGGTAGGACTAGCGCCCGCGACAGGAAACGCCCCAAAGCGCAACGTGGACACATCCAAATTTTTGAAAGAAAACAGAGGTGTTTTTTGCGAAGTGCCTACCTGTAGATTTTGGCCTCTAGCTCAGCTGGCACCTAGGGAAACCTACCAAACCTGTGCATTTCTGAACACTAGAGACCTAGGGGAATCCAAGGAGGTGTGACTTGCGGGGCTCGGACCAGGTTCTGTTACCCAGAATCCTTTGCAAACCTCAAAATTTGGATAAAAAAACACATGTTCCTCACATTTCTGTGGCAGAAAGTTCAGGAATCTGAGAGGAGCCACACATTTCCTTCCACCCAGCGTTCCCCCAAGTCTCCCGATAAAAATTATACCTCACTTGTATGGGTAGGGCTAGCGCCCGCGACAGGAAACGCCCCAAAGCGCAACGTGGACACATCCAAATTTTTGAAAGAAAACAGAGGTGTTTTTTGCGAAGTGCCTACGTGTAGATTTTGGCCTCTAGCTCAGCCGGCACCTATCGAAACCTACCAAACCTGTGCATTTCTGAAAACTAGAGACCTAGGGGAATCCAAGGAGGGGTGACTTGCGGGGCTCGGACCAGGTTCTGTTACCCAGAATCCTTTGCAAATCTCAAAATTTGGCTAAAAAAACACATGTTCCTCACATTTCTGTGGCAGAAAGTTCTGGAATCTGAGAGGAGCCACAAATTTCCTTCCACCCAGCGTTCCCCCAAGTCTCCCGATAAAAATGATACCTCACTTGTGTGGGTAGGACTAGCGCCCGCGACAGGAAACTCCCCAAAGCGCAACGTGGACACATCCAAATTTTTGAAAGAAAACAGAGGTGTTTTTTGCGAAGTGCCTACCTGTAGATTTTGGCCTCTAGCTCAGCCGGCACCTAGGGAAACCTACCAAACCTGTGCATTTCTGAAAACTAGAGACCTATGGGAATCCAAGGAGGTGTGATTTGCGGGGCTCGGACCAGGTTCTGTTACCCAGAATCCTTTGCAAACCTCAAAATTTGGCTAAAAAAACACATGTTCCTCACATTTCTGTTGCAGAAAGTTCTGGAATCTGAGAGGAGCCACAAATTTCCTTCCACCCAGCGTTCCCCCAAGTCTCCCGATAAAAATGATACCTCACTTGTGTGGGTAGGACTAGCGCCCGCGACAGGAAACTCCCCAAAGCGCAACGTGGACACATCCAAATTTTTGAAAGAAAACAGAGGTGTTTTTTGCGAAGTGCCTACCTGTAGATTTTGGCCTCTAGCTCAGCCGGCACCTAGGGAAACCTACCAAACCTGTGCATTTATGAAAACTAGAGACCTAGGGGAATCCAAGGAGGTGTGACTTGCGGTGCTCGGACCAGGTTCTGTTACCCAGAATCCTTTGCAAACCTCAAAATTTTGATAAAAGAACACATGTTCCTCACATTTCTGTGGCAGAAAGTTCTGGAATCTGAGAGGAGCCACAAATTTCCTTCCACCCAGCGTTCCCCCAAGTCTCCCGATAAAAATGATACCTCACTTGTGTGGGTAGGACTAGCGCCCGCGACAGGAAACGCCCCAAAGCGCAACGTGGACACATCCAAATTTTTGAAAGAAAACAGAGGTGTTTTTTGCGAAGTGCCTACCTGTAGATTTTGGCCTCTAGCTCAGCTGGCACCTAGGGAAACCTACCAATCCTGTGCATTTCTGAAAACTAGAGACCTAGGGGAATCCAAGGAGGTGTGACTTGCGGGGCTCGGACCAGGTTCTGTTACCCAGAATCCTTTGCAAACCTCAAAATTTGGATAAAAAAACACATGTTCCTCACATTTCTGTGGCAGAAAGTTCTGGAATCTGAGAGGAGCCACAAATTTCCTTCCACCCAGCGTTCCCCCAAGTCTCCCGATAAAAATGATATCTCACTTGTGTGGGTAGGCCTAGCGCCCGCGACAGGAAACGCCCCAAAGCGCAAAGTGGACACATCCACATTTTTGAAAGAAAACAGAGGTGTT
This sequence comes from Pleurodeles waltl, assembly GCF_031143425.1. Classification (NCBI taxonomy): domain Eukaryota; kingdom Metazoa; phylum Chordata; class Amphibia; order Caudata; family Salamandridae; genus Pleurodeles; species Pleurodeles waltl. Next base: position 208,277 of record NW_027149843.1, on the reverse strand, counting down.
TTTTGCGAAGTGCCTACCTGTAGATTTTGGCCTCTAGCTCAGCCGGCACCTATCGAAACCTACCAAACCTGTGCATTTCTGAAAACTAGAGACCTAGGGGAATCCAAGGAGGGGTGACTTGCGGGGCTCGGACCAGGTTCTGTTACCCAGAATCCTTTGCAAATCTCAAAATTTGGCTAAAAAAACACATGTTCCTCACATTTCTGTGGCAGAAAGTTCTGGAATCTGAGAGGAGCCACAAATTTCCTTCCACCCAGCGTTCCCCCAAGTCTCCCGAGAAAAATGATACCTCACTTGTGTGGGTAGGGCTAGCGCCCGCGACAGGAAACGCCCCAAAGCGCAACGTGGACACATCCAAATTTTTTAAAGAAAACAGAGGTGTTTTTTGCGAAGTGCCTAACTGTAGATTTTGGCCTCTAGCTCAGCCGGCACCTAAGGAAACCTACCAAACCTGTGCATTTCTGAAAACTAGAGACCTAGGGGAATCCAAGGAGGTGTGACTTGCGGGGCTCGGACCAGGTTCTGTTACCCAGAATCCTTTGCAAACCTCAAAATTTGGCTAAAAAAACACATGTTCCTCACATTTCTGTGGCAGAAAGTTCTGGAATCTGAGAGGAGCCACAAATTTCATTCCACCCAGCGTTCCCCCAAGTCTCCCGATAAAAATGATACTTCACTTGTGTGGGTAGGCCTAGCGTCCGCGACAGGAAACGCCCCAAAGCGCAACGTGGACACATCCACATTTTTGAAAGAAAACAGAGGTGTTTTTTGCGAAGTGCCTACCTGCAGATTTTGGCCCCTAGCTCAGCCGGCAACTAGGGAAACCTACCAAACCTGTGCATTTCTGAAAACTAGAGACCTAGGGGAATCCAAGGAGGGGTGACTTGAGGGGCTCGGACCAGGTTCTGTTACCCAGAATCCTTTGCAAACCTCAAAATTTGGCTAAAAAAACACATGTTCTTTACATTTCTGTGGCAGAAAGTTCTGGAATCTGAGAAGAGCCACAAATTTACTTCCACCCAGCGTTCACCCAAGTCTCCCGATAAAAATGATACCTCACTTGTGTGAGTAGGACTAGCGCCCGCTACAGTAAACGCCCCAAAGCGCAACGTGGACACATCCAAATTTTTGAAAGAAAACAGAGGTGTTTTTTGCGAAGTGCCTACCTGTAGATTTTGGCCTCTAGCTCAGCCGGCACCTAGGGAAACCTACCAAACCTGTGCATTTCTGAAAACTAGAGACCTAGTGGAATCCAAGGAGGGGTGACTTGAGGGGCTCGGACCAGGTTCTGTTACCCAGAATCCTTTGCAAACCTTAAAATTTGGCTAAAAAACACATGTTCCTCACATTTCTGTGGCAGAAAGTTCTGGAATCTTAGAGGAGCCACAAATTTCCTTCCACCCAGCGTTCCCCCAAGTCTCCCGATAAAAATGATACCTCACTTGTGTGGGTAGGACTAGCGCCCGCGACAGGAAACGCCCCAAAGCGCAACGTGGACACATCCAAATTTTTGAAAGAAAACAGAGGTGTTTTTTGCGAAGTGCCTACCTGTAGATTTTGGCCTCTAGCTCAGCCGGCACCTAGGGAAACCTACCAAACCTGTGCATTTCTGAAAACTAGAGACCTAGGGGAATCCAAGGAGGGGTGACTTGAGGGGCTCGGACCAGGTTCTGTTACCCAGAATCCTTTGCAAACCTCAAAATTTGGCTAAAAAAACACATGTTCCTCACATTCTGTGGCAGAAAGTTCTGGAATCTGAGAAGAGCCACAAATTTCCTTCCACCCAGCATTCCCCCAAGTCTCCCGATAAAAATGATACCTCACTTGTGTGGGTAGGACTAGCGCCCGCGACAGGAAACGCCCCAAAGCGCAACGTGGACACATCCAAATTTTTGAAAGAAAACAGAGGTGTTTTTTGCGAAGTGCCTACCTGTAGATTTTGGCCTCTAGCTCAGCCGGCACCTAGGGAAACCTACCAAACCTGTGCATTTCTGAAAACTAGAGACCTATGGGAATCCAAGGAGGTGTGATTTGCGGGGCTCGGACCAGGTTCTGTTACCCAGAATCCTTTGCAAACCTCAAAATTTGGATAAAAAAACACATGTTCCTCACATTTCTGTGGCAGAAAGTTCTGGAATCTGAGAGGAGCCACAAATTTCCTTCCACCCAGCGTTCCCCCAAGTCTCCCGATAAAAATGATACCTCACTTGTGTGGGTAGGCCTAGCGCCCGCGACAGGAAACGCCCCAAAGCGCAACGTGGACACATCCAAATTTTTGAAAGAAAACAGAGGTGTTTTTTGCGAAGTGCCTACCTGTAGATTTTGGCCTCTAGCTCAGCCGGCACCTAGGGAAACCTACCAAACCTGTGCATTTCTGAAAACTAGAGACCTAGGGGAAATCCAAGGAGGAGTGACTTGCGGGGCTCGGACCAGGTTCTGTTACCCAGAATCCTTTGCAAACCTCAAAATTTGTCTAAAAAAACACATGTTCCTCACATTTCTGTGGCAGAAAGTTCTGGAATCTGAGAGGAGCCACAAATTTCCTTCCACCCAGCGTTCCCCCAAGTCTCCCGATAAAAATGATACCTCACTTGTGTGGGTAGGCCTAGCGCCCGCGACAGGAAACGCCCCAAAGCGCAACGTGGACACATCCAAATTTTTGAAAGAAAACAGAGGTGTTTTTTGCGGAGTGCCTACCTGTAGATTTTGGCCTCTAGCTCAGCCGGCACCTATCGAAACTTACCAAACCTGTGCATTTCTGAAAACTATAGACCTGGGGGAATCCAAGGAGGGGTGACTTGCGGGGCTCGGACCAGGTTCTGTTACCCAGAATCCTTTGCAAATCTCAAAATTTGGCTACAAAAACACATGTTCCTCACATTTGTGTGGCAGAAAGTTCTGGAATCTGAGAGGAGCCACAAATTTCCTTCCACCCAGCGTTCCCCCAAGTCTCCCGATAAAAATTATACCTCACTTGTGTGGGTAGGGCTAGCGCCCGCGACAGGACACGCCCCAAAGTGCAACGTGGACACATCCAAATTTTTGAAAGAAAACAGAGGTGTTTTTTGCGAAGTGCCTACCTGTAGATTTTGGCCTCTAGCTCAGCCGGCACCTAGGGAAACCTACCAAACCTGTGCATTTCTGAAAACTAGAGACCTAGGGGAATCCAAGGAGGGGTGACTTGAGGGGCTCGGACCAGGTTCTGTTACCCAGAATCCTTTGCAAACCTCCAAATTTGGCTAAAAAAACACATGTTCTTCACATTTCTGTGGCAGAAAGTTCTGGAATCTGAGAAGAGCCACAAATTTCCTTCCACCCAGCGTTCCCCCAAGTCTCCCGATAAAAATGATACCTCACTTGTGTGGGTAGGACTAGCGCCCGCGACAGGAAACGCCCCAAAGCGCAACGTGGACACATCCAAATTTTTGAAAGAAAACAGAGGTGTTTTTTGCGAAGTGCCTACCTGTAGATTTTGGCCTCTAGCTCAGCCGCCACCTAGGGAAACCTACCAAACCTGTGCATTTCTGAAAACTAGAGACCTATGGGAATCCATGGAGGTGTGATTTGCGGGGCTCGGACCAGGTTCTGTTACCCAGAATCCTTTGCAAACCTCAAAATTTGGCTAAAAAAACACATGTTCCTCACATTTCTGTGGCAGAAAGTTCTGGAATCTGAGAGGAGCCACAAATTTCCTTCCACCCAGCGTTCCCCCAAGTCTCCCGATAAAAATGATACCTCACTTGTGTGGGTAGGCCTAGCGCCCGCGACAGGAAACGCCCCAAAGCGCAACGTGGACACATCCAAATTTTTGAAAGAAAACAGAGGTGTTTTTTGCGAAGTGCCTACCTGTAGATTTTGGCCTCTAGCTCAGCCGGCACCTATCGAAACCTACCAAACCTGTGCATTTCTGAAAACTAGAGACCTAGGGGAATCCAAGGAGGGGTGACTTGCGGGGCTCGGACCAGGTTCTGTTACCCAGAATCCTTTGCAAATCTCAAAATTTGGCTAAAAAAACACATGTTCCTCACATTTCTGTGGCAGAAAGTTCTGGAATCTGAGAAGAGCCACAAATTTACTTCCACCCAGCGTTCCCCCAAGTCTCCCGATAAAAATGATACCTCACTTGTGTGAGTAGGACTAGCGCCCGCTACAGTAAACGCCCCAAAGCGCAACGTGGACACATCCAAATTTTTGAAAGAAAACAGAGGTGTTTTTTGCGAAGTGCCTACCTGTAGATTTTGGCCTCTAGCTCAGCCGGCACCTAGGGAAACCTACCAAACCTGTGCATTTCTGAAAACTAGAGACCTAGTGGAATCCAAGGAGGGGTGACTTGAGGGGCTCGGACCAGGTTCTGTTACCCAGAATCCTTTGCAAACCTTAAAATTTGGCTAAAAAACACATGTTCCTCACATTTCTGTGGCAGAAAGTTCTGGAATCTTAGAGGAGCCACAAATTTCCTTCCACCCAGCGTTCCCCCAAGTCTCCCGATAAAAATGATACCTCACTTGTGTGGGTAGGACTAGCGCCCGCGACAGGAAACGCCCCAAAGCGCAACGTGGACACATCCAAATTTTTGAAAGAAAACAGAGGTGTTTTTTGCGAAGTGCCTACCTGTAGATTTTGGCCTCTAGCTCAGCCGGCACCTAGGGAAACCTACCAAACCTGTGCATTTCTGAAAACTAGAGACCTAGGGGAATCCAAGGAGGGGTGACTTGAGGGGCTCGGACCAGGTTCTGTTACCCAGAATCCTTTGCAAACCTCAAAATTTGGCTAAAAAAACACATGTTCCTCACATTCTGTGGCAGAAAGTTCTGGAATCTGAGAAGAGCCACAAATTTCCTTCCACCCAGCATTCCCCCAAGTCTCCCGATAAAAATGATACCTCACTTGTGTGGGTAGGACTAGCGCCCGCGACAGGAAACGCCCCAAAGCGCAACGTGGACACATCCACATTTTTGAAAGAAAACAGAGGTGTTTTTTGCGAAGTGCCTACCTGTAGATTTTGGCCTCTAGCTCAGCCGGCACCTAGGGAAACCTACCAAACCTGTGCATTTCTGAAAACTAGAGACCTATGGGAATCCAAGGAGGTGTGATTTGCGGGGCTCGGACCAGGTTCTGTTACCCAGAATCCTTTGCAAACCTCAAAATTTGGCTAAAAAAACACATGTTCCTCACATTTCTGTGGCAGAAAGTTCTGGAATCTGAGAGGAGCCACAAATTTCCTTCCACCCAGCGTTCCCCCAAGTCTCCCGATAAAAATGATACCTCACTTGTGTGGGTAGGCCTAGCGCCCGCGACAGGAAACGCCCCAAAGCGCAACGTGGACACATCCAAATTTTTGAAAGAAAACAGAGGTGTTTTTTGCGAAGTGCCTACCTGTAGATTTTGGCCTCTAGCTCAGCCGGCACCTAGGGAAACCTACCAAACCTGTGCATTTCTGAAAACTAGAGACCTAGGGGAAATCCAAGGAGGAGTGACTTGCGGGGCTCGGACCAGGTTCTGTTACCCAGAATCCTTTGCAAACCTCAAAATTTGACTAAAAAAACACATGTTCCTCACATTTCTGTGGCAGAAAGTTCTGGAATCTGAGAGGAGCCACAAATTTCCTTCCACCCAGCGTTCCCCCAAGTCTCCCGATAAAAATGATACCTCACTTGTGTGGGTAGGCCTAGCGCCCGCGACAGGAAACGCCCCAAAGCGCAACGTGGACACATCCAAATTTTTGAAAGAAAACAGAGGTGTTTTTTGCGAAGTGCCTACCTGTAGATTTTGGCCTCTAGCTCAGCCGGCACCTATCGAAACCTACCAAACCTGTGCATTTCTGAAAACTAGAGACCTAGGGGAATCCAAGGAGGGGTGACTTGCGGGGCTCGGACCAGGTTCTGTTACCCAGAATCCTTTGCAAATCTCAAAATTTGGCTAAAAAAACACATGTTCCTCACATTTCAGTGGCAGAAAGTTCTGGAATCTGAGAAGAGCCACAAATTTACTTCCACCCAGCGTTCCCCCAAGTCTCCCGATAAAAATGATACCTCACTTGTGTGAGTAGGACTAGCGCCCGCTACAGTAAACGCCCCAAAGCGCAACGTGGACACATCCAAATTTTTTAAAGAAAACAGAGGTGTTTTTTGCGAAGTGCCTACCTGTAGATTTTGGCCTCTAGCTCAGCCGGCACCTAAGGAAACCTACCAAACCTGTGCATTTCTGAAAACTAGAGACCTAGGGGAATCCAAGGAGGTGTGACTTGCGAGGCTCGGACCAGGTTCTGTTACCCAGAATCCTTTGCAAACCTCAAAATTTGGCTAAAAAACACATGTTCCTCACATTTCTGTGGCAGAAAGTTCTGGAATCTGAGAGGAGCCACAAATTTCATTCCACCCAGCGTTCCCCCAAGTCTCCCGATAAAAATGATACCTCACTTGTGTGGGTAGGCCTAGCGCCCGCGACAGGAAACGCCCCAAAGCGCAACGTGGACACATCCACATTTTTGAAAGAAAACAGAGGTGTTTTTTGCGAAGTGCCTACCTGTAGATTTTGGCCTCTAGCTCAGCCGGCACCTAGGGAAACCTACCAAACCTATGCATTTCTGAAAACTAGAGTCCTAGGGGAATCCAAGGAGGGGTGACTTGAGATGCTCGGACCAGGTTCTGTTACCCAGAATCCTTTGCAAACCTCAAAATTTGGCTAAAAAAACACATGTTCCTCACATTTCTGTGGCAGAAAGTTCTGGAATCTGAGAAGAGAAACAAATTTCCTTCCACCCAGCGTTCCCCCAAGTCTCCAGATAAAAATGATGCCTCACTTGTGTGGGTAGGACTAGCGCCCGCGACAGGAAACGCCCCAAAGCGCAACGTGGACACATCCAAATTTTTTAAAGAAAACAGAGGTGTTTTTTGCGAAGTGCCTACCTGTAGATTTTGGACTCTAGCTCAGCCGGCACCTAGGGAAACCTACCAAACCTGTGCATTTCTGAAAACTAGAGACCTATGGGAATCCAAGGAGGTGTGATTTGCGGGGCTCGGACCAGGTTCTGTTACCCAGAATCCTTTGCAAACCTCAAAATTAGGATAAAAAAACACATGTTCCTCACATTTCTGTTGCAGAAAGTTCTGGAATCTGAGAGGAGCCACAAATTTCCTTCCACCCAGCGTTCCCCCAAGTCTCCCGATAAAAATGATACCTCACTTGTGTGGGTAGGACTAGCGCCCGCGAAAGGAAACGCCCCAAAGCGCAACGTGGACACATCCAAATTTTTGAAAGAAAACAGAGGTGTTTTTTGCGAAGTGCCTACCTGTAGATTTTGGCCTCTAGCTCAGCTGGCACCTAGGGAAACCTACCAAACCTGTGCATTTCTGAACACTAGAGACCTAGGGAAATCCAAGGAGGTGTGACTTCCGGGGCTCGGACCAGGTTCTGTTACCTAGAATCCTTTGCAAACCTCAAAATTTGGATAAAAAAACACATGTTCCTCACATTTCTGTGGCAGAAAGTTCTGGAATCTAAGAGGAGCCACAAATTTCCTTCCACCCAGCGTTCCCCCAAGTCTCCCGATAAAAATTATACCTCACTTGTGTGGGTAGGCCTAGCGCCCGCGACAGGAAATGCCCCAAAGCGCAACGTGGACACATCCAAATTTTTGAAAGAAAACAGAGGTGTTTTTTGCGAAGTGCCTACCTGTAGATTTTGGCCTCTAGCTCAGCTGGCACCTAGGGAAACCTACCAAACCTGTGCATTTCTGAACACTAGAGACCTAGGGGAATCCAAGGAGGTGTGACTTGCGGGGCTCGGACCAGGTTCTGTTACCCAGAATCCTTTGCAAACCTCAAAATTTGGATAAAAAAACACATGTTCCTCACATTTCTGTGGCAGAAAGTTCAGGAATCTGAGAGGAGCCACACATTTCCTTCCACCCAGCGTTCCCCCAAGTCTCCCGATAAAAATGATACCTCACTTGTATGGGTAGGGCTAGCGCCCGCGACAGGAAACGCCCCAAAGCGCAACGTGGACACATCCAAATTTTTGAAAGAAAACAGAGGTGTTTTTTGCGAAGTGCCTACCTGTAGATTTTGGCCTCTAGCTCAGCCGGCACCTATCGAAACCTACCAAACCTGTGCATTTCTGAAAACTAGAGACCTAGGGGAATCCAAGGAGGGGTGACTTGCGGGGCTCGGACCAGGTTCTGTTACCCAGAATCCTTTGCAAATCTCAAAATTTGGCTAAAAAAACACATGTTCCTCACATTTCTGTGGCAGAAAGTTCTGGAATCTGAGAGGAGCCACAAATTTCCTTCCACCCAGCGTTCCCCCAAGTCTCCCGATAAAAATGATACCTCACTTGTGTGGGTAGGACTAGCGCCCGCGACAGGAAACTCCCCAAAGCGCAACGTGGACACATCCAAATTTTTCAAAGAAAACAGAGGTGTTTTTTGCGAAGTGCCTACCTGTAGATTTTGGCCTCTAGCTCAGCCGGCACCTAGGGAAACCTACCAAACCTGTGCATTTCTGAAAACTAGAGACCTATGGGAATCCAAGGAGGTGTGATTTGCGGGGCTCGGACCAGGTTCTGTTACCCAGAATCCTTTGCAAACCTCAAAATTTGGCTAAAAAAACACATGTTCCTCACATTTCTGTTGCAGAAAGTTCTGGAATCTGAGAGGAGCCACAAATTTCCTTCCACCCAGCGTTCCCCCAAGTCTCCCGATAAAAATGATACCTCACTTGTGTGGGTAGGACTAGCGCCCGCGACAGGAAACGCCCCAAAGCGCAACGTGGACACATCCAAATTTTTGAAAGAAAACAGAGGTGTTTTTTGCGAAGTGCCTACCTGTAGATTTTGGCCTCTAGCTCAGCTGGCACCTAGGGAAACCTACCAATCCTGTGCATTTCTGAAAACTAGAGACCTAGGGGAATCCAAGGAGGTGTGACTTGCGGGGCTCGGACCAGGTTCTGTTACCTAGAATCCTTTGCAAACCTCAAAATTTGGATAAAAAAACACATGTTCCTCACATTTCTGTGGCAGAAAGTTCTGGAATCTGAGAAGAGCCACAAATTTCCTTCCACCCAGCGTTCCCCCAAGTCTCCCGATAAAAATGATACCTCACTTGTGTGGGTAGGCCTAGCGCCCGCGACAGGAAACGCCCCAAAGCGCAACGTGGACACATCCAAATTTTTGAAAGAAAACAGAGGTGTTTTTTGCGAAGTGCTTACCTGTAGATTTTGGCCTCTAGCTCAGCAGGCACCTAGGGAAACCTACCAAACCTGTGCATTTATGAAAACTAGAGACCTAGGGGAATCCAAGGAGGTGTGACTTGCGGTGCTCGGACCAGGTTCTGTTACCCAGAATCCTTTGCAAACCTCAAAATTTGGATAAAAGAACACATGTTCCTCACATTTCTGTGGCAGAAAGTTCTGGAATCTGAGAGGAGCCACAAATTTCCTTCCACCCAGTGTTCCCCCAAGTCTCCCGATAAAAATGATACCTCACTTGTGTGGGTAGGACTAGCGCCCGCGACAGGAAACGCCCCAAAGCGCAACGTGGACACATCCAAATTTTTGAAAGAAAACAGAGGTGTTTTTTGCGAAGTGCCTACCTGTAGATTTTGGCCTCTAGCTCAGCTGGCACCTAGGGAAACCTACCAATCCTGTGCATTTCTGAAAACTAGAGACCTAGGGGAATCCAAGGAGGTGTGACTTGCGGGGCTCGGACCAGGTTCTGTTACCCAGAATCCTTTGCAAACCTCAAAATTTGGATAAAAAAACACATGTTCCTCACATTTCTGTGGCAGAAAGTTCTGGAATCTGAGAGGAGCCACAAATTTCCTTCCACCCAGCGTTCCCCCAAGTCTCCCGATAAAAATGATATCTCACTTGTGTGGGTAGGCCTAGCGCCCGCGACAGGAAACGCCCCAAAGCGCAACGTGGACACATCCACATTTTTGAAAGAAAACAGAGGTGTTTTTTGCGAAGTGCCTACCTGTAGATTTTGGCCTCTAGCTCAGCCGGCACCTATCGAAACCTACCAAACCTGTGCATTTCTGAAAACTAGACACCTAGGGGAATCCAAGGAGGGGTGACTTGCGGGGCTCGGACCAGGTTCTGTTACCCAGAATCCTTTGCAAATCTCAAAATTTGGCTAAAAAAACACATGTTCCTTACATTTCTGTGGCAGAAAGTTCTGGAATCTGAGAGGAGCCACAAATTTCCTTCCACCCAGCGTTCCCCCAAGTCTCCCGAGAAAAATGATACCTCACTTGTGTGGGTAGGGCTAGCGCCCGCGACAGGAAACGCCCCAAAGCGCAACGTGGACACATCCAAATTTTTGAAAGAAAACAGAGGTGTTTTTTCCGAAGTGCCTACCTGTAGATTTTGGCCTCTAGCTCAGCCGGCACCTAAGGAAACCTACCAAACCTGTGCATTTCTGAAAACTAGAGACCTAGGGGAATCCAAGGAGGGGTGACTTGCGGGGCTCGGACCAGGTTCTGTTACCCAGAATCCTTTGCAAATCTCAAAATTTGGCTAAAAAAACACATGTTCCTCACATTTCTGTGGCAGAAAGTTCTGGAATCTGAGAGGAGCCACAAATTTCCTTCCACCCAGCATTCCCACAAGTCTCCCGATAAAAATTATACCTCACTTGTGTGGGTAGGACTAGCGCCCGCGACAGGAAACGCCCCAAAGTGCAACGTGGATACATCCACATTTTTGAAAGAAAACAGAGGTGTTTTTTGCGAAGTGCCTACCTGTAGATTTTGGCCTCTAGCTCAGCTGGCACCTAGGGAAACCTACCAAACCTGTGCATTTCTGAAAACTAGAGACCTAGGGGAATCCAAGGAGGGGTGACTTGCGGGGCTCGGACCAGGTTCTGTTACCCAGAATCCTTTGCAAACCTCAAAATTTGGCTAAAAAAACACATGTTCCTCACATTTCTGTGGCAGAAAGTTCTGGAATCTGAGAAGAGCCACAAATTTCCTTCCACCCAGCGTTCCCCCAAGTCTCCCGATAAAAATGATACCTCACTTGTGTGGGTAGGACTAGCGCCCGCGACAGGAAACTCCCCAAAGCGCAACGTGGACACATCCAAATTTTTGAAAGAAAACAGAGGTGTTTTTTGCGAAGTGCCTACCTGTAGATTTTGGCCTCTAGCTCAGCCGGCACCTAGGGAAACCTACCAAACCTGTGCATTTCTGAAAACTAGAGACCTATGGGAATCCAAGGAGGTGTGATTTGCGGGGCTCGGACCAGGTTCTGTTACCCAGAATCCTTTGCAAACCTCAAAATTTGGCTAAAAAAACACATGTTCCTCACATTTCTGTTGCAGAAAGTTCTGGAATCTGAGAGGAGCCACAAATTTCCTTCCACCCAGCGTTCCCCCAAGTCTCCCGATAAAAATGATACCTCACTTGTGTGGGTAGGACTAGCGCCCGCGACAGGAAACGCCCCAAAGCGCAACGTGGACACATCCAAATTTTTGAAAGAAAACAGAGGTGTTTTTTGCGAAGTGCCTACCTGTAGATTTTGGCCTCTAGCTCAGCTGGCACCTAGGGAAACCTACCAAACCTGTGCATTTCTGAACACTAGAGACCTAGGGGAATCCAAGGAGGTGTGACTTGCGGGGCTCGGACCAGGTTCTGTTACCCAGAATCCTTTGCAAACCTCAAAATTTGGATAAAAAAAACACATGTTCCTCACATTTCTGTGGCAGAAAGTTCAGGAATCTGAGAGGAGCCACACATTTCCTTCCACCCAGCGTTCCCCCAAGTCTCCCGATAAAAATGATACCTCACTTGTATGGGTAGGGCTAGCGCCCGCGACAGGAAACGCCCCAAAGCGCAACGTGGACACATCCAAATTTTTGAAAGAAAACAGAGGTGTTTTTTGTGAAGTGCCTACGTGTAGATTTTGGCCTCTAGCTCAGCCGGCACCTATCGAAACCTACCAAACCTGTGCATTTCTGAAAACTAGAGACCTAGGGGAATCCAAGGAGGGGTGACTTGCGGGGCTCGGACCAGGTTCTGTTACCCAGAATCCTTTGCAAATCTCAAAATTTGGCTAAAAAAACACATGTTCCTCACATTTCTGTGGCAGAAAGTTCTGGAATCTGAGAGGAGCCACAAATTTCCTTCCACCCAGCGTTCCCCCAAGTCTCCCGATAAAAATGATACCTCACTTGTGTGGGTAGGACTAGCGCCCGCGACAGGAAACTCCCCAAAGCGCAACGTGGACACATCCAAATTTTTGAAAGAAAACAGAGGTGTTTTTTGCGAAGTGCCTACCTGTAGATTTTGGCCTCTAGCTCAGCCGGCACCTAGGGAAACCTACCAAACCTGTGCATTTCTGAAAACTAGAGACCTATGGGAATCCAAGGAGGTGTGATTTGCGGGGCTCGGACCAGGTTCTGTTACCCAGAATCCTTTGCAAACCTCAAAATTTGGCTAAAAAAACACATGTTCCTCACATTTCTGTTGCAGAAAGTTCTGGAATCTGAGAGGAGCCACAAATTTCCTTCCACCCAGCGTTCCCCCAAGTCTCCCGATAAAAATGATACCTCACTTGTGTGGGTAGGACTAGCGCCCGCGACAGGAAACTCCCCAAAGCGCAACGTGGACACATCCAAATTTTTGAAAGAAAACAGAGGTGTTTTTTGCGAAGTGCCTACCTGTAGATTTTGGCCTCTAGCTCAGCCGGCACCTAGGGAAACCTACCAAACCTGTGCATTTATGAAAACTAGAGACCTAGGGGAATCCAAGGAGGTGTGACTTGCGGTGCTCGGACCAGGTTCTGTTACCCAGAATCCTTTGCAAACCTCAAAATTTTGATAAAAGAACACATGTTCCTCACATTTCTGTGGCAGAAAGTTCTGGAATCTGAGAGGAGCCACAAATTTCCTTCCACCCAGCGTTCCCCCAAGTCTCCCGATAAAAATGATACCTCACTTGTGTGGGTAGGACTAGCGCCCGCGACAGGAAACGCCCCAAAGCGCAACGTGGACACATCCAAATTTTTGAAAGAAAACAGAGGTGTTTTTTGCGAAGTGCCTACCTGTAGATTTTGGCCTCTAGCTCAGCTGGCACCTAGGGAAACCTACCAATCCTGTGCATTTCTGAAAACTAGAGACCTAGGGGAATCCAAGGAGGTGTGACTTGCGGGGCTCGGACCAGGTTCTGTTACCCAGAATCCTTTGCAAACCTCAAAATTTGGATAAAAAAACACATGTTCCTCACATTTCTGTGGCAGAAAGTTCTGGAATCTGAGAGGAGCCACAAATTTCCTTCCACCCAGCGTTCCCCCAAGTCTCCCGATAAAAATGATATCTCACTTGTGTGGGTAGGCCTAGCGCCCGCGACAGGAAACGCCCCAAAGCGCAACGTGGACACATCCACATTTTTGAAAGAAAACAGAGGTGTTTTTTTGCGAAGTGCCTACCTGTAGATTTTGGCCTCTAGCTCAGCCGGCACCTATCGAAACCTACCAAACCTGTGCATTTCTGAAAACTAGAGACCTAGGGGAATCCAAGGAGGGGTGACTTGCGGGGCTCGGACCAGGTTCTGTTACCCAGAATCCTTTGCAAATCTCAAAATTTGGCTAAAAAAACACATGTTCCTCACATTTCTGTGGCAGAAAGTTCTGGAATCTGAGAGGAGCCACAAATTTCCTTCCACCCAGCGTTCCCCCAAGTCTCCCGAGAAAAATGATACCTCACTTGTGTGGGTAGGGCTAGCGCCCGCGACAGGAAACGCCCCAAAGCGCAACGTGGACACATCCAAATTTTTAAAAGAAAACAGAGGTGTTTTTTGCGAAGTGCCTAACTGTAGATTTTGGCCTCTAGCTCAGCCGGCACCTAAGGAAACCTACCAAACCTGTGCATTTCTGAAAACTAGAGACCTAGGGGAATCCAAGGAGGTGTGACTTGCGGGGCTCGGACCAGGTTCTGTTACCCAGAATCCTTTGCAAACCTCAAAATTTGGCTAAAAAAACACATGTTCCTCACATTTCTGTGGCAGAAAGTTCTGGAATCTGAGAGGAGCCACAAATTTCATTCCACCCAGCGTTCCCCCAAGTCTCCCGATAAAAATGATACTTCACTTGTGTGGGTAGGCCTAGCGTCCGCGACAGGAAACGCCCCAAAGCGCAACGTGGACACATCCACATTTTTGAAAGAAAACAGAGGTGTTTTTTGCGAAGTGCCTACCTGCAGATTTTGGCCCCTAGCTCAGCCGGCAACTAGGGAAACCTACCAAACCTGTGCATTTCTGAAAACTAGAGACCTAGGGGAATCCAAGGAGGGGTGACTTGAGGGGCTCGGACCAGGTTCTGTTACCCAGAATCCTTTGCAAACCTCAAAATTTGGCTAAAAAAACACATGTTCTTTACATTTCTGTGGCAGAAAGTTCTGGAATCTGAGAAGAGCCACAAATTTACTTCCACCCAGCGTTCACCCAAGTCTCCCGATAAAAATGATACCTCACTTGTGTGAGTAGGACTAGCGCCCGCTACAGTAAACGCCCCAAAGCGCAACGTGGACACATCCAAATTTTTGAAAGAAAACAGAGGTGTTTTTTGCGAAGTGCCTACCTGTAGATTTTGGCCTCTAGCTCAGCCGGCACCTAGGGAAACCTACCAAACCTGTGCATTTCTGAAAACTAGAGACCTAGTGGAATCCAAGGAGGGGTGACTTGAGGGGCTCGGACCAGGTTCTGTTACCCAGAATCCTTTGCAAACCTTAAAATTTGGCTAAAAAACACATGTTCCTCACATTTCTGTGGCAGAAAGTTCTGGAATCTTAGAGGAGCCACAAATTTCCTTCCACCCAGCGTTCCCCCAAGTCTCCCGATAAAAATGATACCTCACTTGTGTGGGTAGGACTAGCGCCCGCGACAGGAAACGCCCCAAAGCGCAACGTGGACACATCCAAATTTTTGAAAGAAAACAGAGGTGTTTTTTGCGAAGTGCCTACCTGTAGATTTTGGCCTCTAGCTCAGCCGGCACCTAGGGAAACCTACCAAACCTGTGCATTTCTGAAAACTAGAGACCTAGGGGAATCCAAGGAGGGGTGACTTGAGGGGCTCGGACCAGGTTCTGTTACCCAGAATCCTTTGCAAACCTCAAAATTTGGCTAAAAAAACACATGTTCCTCACATTCTGTGGCAGAAAGTTCTGGAATCTGAGAAGAGCCACAAATTTCCTTCCACCCAGCATTCCCCCAAGTCTCCCGATAAAAATGATACCTCACTTGTGTGGGTAGGACTAGCGCCCGCGACAGGAAACGCCCCAAAGCGCAACGTGGACACATCCAAATTTTTGAAAGAAAACAGAGGTGTTTTTTGCGAAGTGCCTACCTGTAGATTTTGGCCTCTAGCTCAGCCGGCACCTAGGGAAACCTACCAAACCTGTGCATTTCTGAAAACTAGAGACCTATGGGAATCCAAGGAGGTGTGATTTGCGGGGCTCGGACCAGGTTCTGTTACCCAGAATCCTTTGCAAACCTCAAAATTTGGATAAAAAAACACATGTTCCTCACATTTCTGTGGCAGAAAGTTCTGGAATCTGAGAGGAGCCACAAATTTCCTTCCACCCAGCGTTCCCCCAAGTCTCCCGATAAAAATGATACCTCACTTGTGTGGGTAGGCCTAGCGCCCGCGACAGGAAACGCCCCAAAGCGCAACGTGGACACATCCAAATTTTTGAAAGAAAACAGAGGTGTTTTTTGCGAAGTGCCTACCTGTAGATTTTGGCCTCTAGCTCAGCCGGCACCTAGGGAAACCTACCAAACCTGTGCATTTCTGAAAACTAGAGACCTAGGGGAAATCCAAGGAGGAGTGACTTGCGGGGCTCGGACCAGGTTCTGTTACCCAGAATCCTTTGCAAACCTCAAAATTTGTCTAAAAAAACACATGTTCCTCACATTTCTGTGGCAGAAAGTTCTGGAATCTGAGAGGAGCCACAAATTTCCTTCCACCCAGCGTTCCCCCAAGTCTCCCGATAAAAATGATACCTCACTTGTGTGGGTAGGCCTAGCGCCCGCGACAGGAAACGCCCCAAAGCGCAACGTGGACACATCCAAATTTTTGAAAGAAAACAGAGGTGTTTTTTGCGGAGTGCCTACCTGTAGATTTTGGCCTCTAGCTCAGCCGGCACCTATCGAAACTTACCAAACCTGTGCATTTCTGAAAACTATAGACCTGGGGGAATCCAAGGAGGGGTGACTTGCGGGGCTCGGACCAGGTTCTGTTACCCAGAATCCTTTGCAAATCTCAAAATTTGGCTAAAAAAACACATGTTCCTCACATTTGTGTGGCAGAAAGTTCTGGAATCTGAGAGGAGCCACAAATTTCCTTCCACCCAGCGTTCCCCCAAGTCTCCCGATAAAAATTATACCTCACTTGTGTGGGTAGGGCTAGCGCCCGCGACAGGACACGCCCCAAAGTGCAACGTGGACACATCCAAATTTTTGAAAGAAAACAGAGGTGTTTTTTGCGAAGTGCCTACCTGTAGATTTTGGCCTCTAGCTCAGCCGGCACCTAGGGAAACCTACCAAACCTGTGCATTTCTGAAAACTAGAGACCTAGGGGAATCCAAGGAGGGGTGACTTGAGGGGCTCGGACCAGGTTCTGTTACCCAGAATCCTTTGCAAACCTCCAAATTTGGCTAAAAAAACACATGTTCTTCACATTTCTGTGGCAGAAAGTTCTGGAATCTGAGAAGAGCCACAAATTTCCTTCCACCCAGCGTTCCCCCAAGTCTCCCGATAAAAATGATACCTCACTTGTGTGGGTAGGACTAGCGCCCGCGACAGGAAACGCCCCAAAGCGCAACGTGGACACATCCAAATTTTTGAAAGAAAACAGAGGTGTTTTTTGCGAAGTGCCTACCTGTAGATTTTGGCCTCTAGCTCAGCCGCCACCTAGGGAAACCTACCAAACCTGTGCATTTCTGAAAACTAGAGACCTATGGGAATCCATGGAGGTGTGATTTGCGGGGCTCGGACCAGGTTCTGTTACCCAGAATCCTTTGCAAACCTCAAAATTTGGCTAAAAAAACACATGTTCCTCACATTTCTGTGGCAGAAAGTTCTGGAATCTGAGAGGAGCCACAAATTTCCTTCCACCCAGCGTTCCCCCAAGTCTCCCGATAAAAATGATACCTCACTTGTGTGGGTAGGCCTAGCGCCCGCGACAGGAAACGCCCCAAAGCGCAACGTGGACACATCCAAATTTTTGAAAGAAAACAGAGGTGTTTTTTGCGAAGTGCCTACCTGTAGATTTTGGCCTCTAGCTCAGCCGGCACCTATCGAAACCTACCAAACCTGTGCATTTCTGAAAACTAGAGACCTAGGGGAATCCAAGGAGGGGTGACTTGCGGGGCTCGGACCAGGTTCTGTTACCCAGAATCCTTTGCAAATCTCAAAATTTGGCTAAAAAAACACATGTTCCTCACATTTCTGTGGCAGAAAGTTCTGGAATCTGAGAAGAGCCACAAATTTACTTCCACCCAGCGTTCCCCCAAGTCTCCCGATAAAAATGATACCTCACTTGTGTGAGTAGGACTAGCGCCCGCTACAGTAAACGCCCCAAAGCGCAACGTGGACACATCCAAATTTTTGAAAGAAAACAGAGGTGTTTTTTGCGAAGTGCCTACCTGTAGATTTTGGCCTCTAGCTCAGCCGGCACCTAGGGAAACCTACCAAACCTGTGCATTTCTGAAAACTAGAGACCTAGTGGAATCCAAGGAGGGGTGACTTGAGGGGCTCGGACCAGGTTCTGTTACCCAGAATCCTTTGCAAACCTTAAAATTTGGCTAAAAAACACATGTTCCTCACATTTCTGTGGCAGAAAGTTCTGGAATCTTAGAGGAGCCACAAATTTCCTTCCACCCAGCGTTCCCCCAAGTCTCCCGATAAAAATGATACCTCACTTGTGTGGGTAGGACTAGCGCCCGCGACAGGAAACGCCCCAAAGCGCAACGTGGACACATCCAAATTTTTGAAAGAAAACAGAGGTGTTTTTTGCGAAGTGCCTACCTGTAGATTTTGGCCTCTAGCTCAGCCGGCACCTAGGGAAACCTACCAAACCTGTGCATTTCTGAAAACTAGAGACCTAGGGGAATCCAAGGAGGGGTGACTTGAGGGGCTCGGACCAGGTTCTGTTACCCAGAATCCTTTGCAAACCTCAAAATTTGGCTAAAAAAACACATGTTCCTCACATTCTGTGGCAGAAAGTTCTGGAATCTGAGAAGAGCCACAAATTTCCTTCCACCCAGCATTCCCCCAAGTCTCCCGATAAAAATGATACCTCACTTGTGTGGGTAGGACTAGCGCCCGCGACAGGAAACGCCCCAAAGCGCAACGTGGACACATCCACATTTTTGAAAGAAAACAGAGGTGTTTTTTGCGAAGTGCCTACCTGTAGATTTTGGCCTCTAGCTCAGCCGGCACCTAGGGAAACCTACCAAACCTGTGCATTTCTGAAAACTAGAGACCTATGGGAATCCAAGGAGGTGTGATTTGCGGGGCTCGGACCAGGTTCTGTTACCCAGAATCCTTTGCAAACCTCAAAATTTGGCTAAAAAAACACATGTTCCTCACATTTCTGTGGCAGAAAGTTCTGGAATCTGAGAGGAGCCACAAATTTCCTTCCACCCAGCGTTCCCCCAAGTCTCCCGATAAAAATGATACCTCACTTGTGTGGGTAGGCCTAGCGCCCGCGACAGGAAACGCCCCAAAGCGCAACGTGGACACATCCAAATTTTTGAAAGAAAACAGAGGTGTTTTTTGCGAAGTGCCTACCTGTAGATTTTGGCCTCTAGCTCAGCCGGCACCTATCGAAACCTACCAAACCTGTGCATTTCTGAAAACTAGAGACCTAGGGGAATCCAAGGAGGGGTGACTTGCGGGGCTCGGACCAGGTTCTGTTACCCAGAATCCTTTGCAAATCTCAAAATTTGGCTAAAAAAACACATGTTCCTCACATTTCTGTGGCAGAAAGTTCTGGAATCTGAGAAGAGCCACAAATTTACTTCCACCCAGCGTTCCCCCAAGTCTCCCGATAAAAATGATACCTCACTTGTGTGAGTAGGACTAGCGCCCGCTACAGTAAACGCCCCAAAGCGCAACGTGGACACATCCAAATTTTTTAAAGAAAACAGAGGTGTTTTTTGCGAAGTGCCTACCTGTAGATTTTGGCCTCTAGCTCAGCCGGCACCTAAGGAAACCTACCAAACCTGTGCATTTCTGAAAACTAGAGACCTAGGGGAATCCAAGGAGGTGTGACTTGCGAGGCTCGGACCAGGTTCTGTTACCCAGAATCCTTTGCAAACCTCAAAATTTGGCTAAAAAACACATGTTCCTCACATTTCTGTGGCAGAAAGTTCTGGAATCTGAGAGGAGCCACAAATTTCATTCCACCCAGCGTTCCCCCAAGTCTCCCGATAAAAATGATACCTCACTTGTGTGGGTAGGCCTAGCGCCCGCGACAGGAAACGCCCCAAAGCGCAACGTGGACACATCCACATTTTTGAAAGAAAACAGAGGTGTTTTTTGCGAAGTGCCTACCTGTAGATTTTGGCCTCTAGCTCAGCCGGCACCTAGGGAAACCTACCAAACCTATGCATTTCTGAAAACTAGAGTCCTAGGGGAATCCAAGGAGGGGTGACTTGAGATGCTCGGACCAGGTTCTGTTACCCAGAATCCTTTGCAAACCTCAAAATTTGGCTAAAAAAACACATGTTCCTCACATTTCTGTGGCAGAAAGTTCTGGAATCTGAGAAGAGAAACAAATTTCCTTCCACCCAGCGTTCCCCCAAGTCTCCAGATAAAAATGATGCCTCACTTGTGTGGGTAGGACTAGCGCCCGCGACAGGAAACGCCCCAAAGCGCAACGTGGACACATCCAAATTTTTTAAAGAAAACAGAGGTGTTTTTTGCGAAGTGCCTACCTGTAGATTTTGGACTCTAGCTCAGCCGGCACCTAGGGAAACCTACCAAACCTGTGCATTTCTGAAAACTAGAGACCTATGGGAATCCAAGGAGGTGTGATTTGCGGGGCTCGGACCAGGTTCTGTTACCCAGAATCCTTTGCAAACCTCAAAATTAGGATAAAAAAACACATGTTCCTCACATTTCTGTTGCAGAAAGTTCTGGAATCTGAGAGGAGCCACAAATTTCCTTCCACCCAGCGTTCCCCCAAGTCTCCCGATAAAAATGATACCTCACTTGTGTGGGTAGGACTAGCGCCCGCGAAAGGAAACGCCCCAAAGCGCAACGTGGACACATCCAAATTTTTGAAAGAAAACAGAGGTGTTTTTTGCGAAGTGCCTACCTGTAGATTTTGGCCTCTAGCTCAGCTGGCACCTAGGGAAACCTACCAAACCTGTGCATTTCTGAACACTAGAGACCTAGGGAAATCCAAGGAGGTGTGACTTCCGGGGCTCGGACCAGGTTCTGTTACCTAGAATCCTTTGCAAACCTCAAAATTTGGATAAAAAAACACATGTTCCTCACATTTCTGTGGCAGAAAGTTCTGGAATCTAAGAGGAGCCACAAATTTCCTTCCACCCAGCGTTCCCCCAAGTCTCCCGATAAAAATTATACCTCACTTGTGTGGGTAGGCCTAGCGCCCGCGACAGGAAATGCCCCAAAGCGCAACGTGGACACATCCAAATTTTTGAAAGAAAACAGAGGTGTTTTTTGCGAAGTGCCTACCTGTAGATTTTGGCCTCTAGCTCAGCCGGCACCTAGGGAAACCTACCAAACCTGTGCATTTCTGAAAACTAGAGACCTAGGGGAATCCAAGGAGGTGTGACTTGCGGGGCTCGGACCAGGTTCTGTTACCCAGAATCCTTTGCAAACCTCAAAATTTGGATAAAAGAACACATGTTCCTCACATTTCTGTGGCAGAAAGTTCTGGAATCTGAGAGGAGCCACAAATTTCCTTCCACCCAGCGTTCCCCCAAGTCTCCCGATAAAAATGATACCTCACTTGTGTGGGTAGGACTAGCGCCCGCGACAGGAAACGCCCCAAAGCGCAACGTGGACACATCCAAATTTTTTAAAGAAAACAGAGGTGTTTTTTGCGAAGTGCCTACCTGTAGATTTTGGCCTCTAGCTCAGCTGGCACCTAGGGAAACCTACCAATCCTGTGCATTTCTGAAAACTAGAGACCTAGGGGAATCCAAGGAGGTGTGACTTGCGGGGCTCGGACCAGGTTCTGTTACCCAGAATCCTTTGCAAACCTCAAAATTTGGATAAAAAAACACATATTCCTCACATTTCTGTGGCAGAAAGTTCTGGAATCTGAGAGGAGCCACAAATTTCCTTCCACCCAGCGTTCCCCCAAGTCTCCCGATAAAAATGATACCTCACTTGTGTGGGTAGGCCTAGCGCCCGCGACAGGAAACGCCCCAAAGCGCAACGTGGACACATCCACATTTTTGAAAGAAAACAGAGGTGTTTTTTGCGAAGTGCCTACCTGTAGATTTTGGCCTCTAGCTCAGCTGGCACCTATCGAAACCTACCAAACCTGTGCATTTCTGAAAACTAGAGACCTAGGAGAATCCAAGGAGGAGTGACTTGCGGGGCTCGGACCAGGTTCTGTTTCCCAGAATCCTTTGCAAATCTCAAAATGTGGCTAAAAAAACACATGTTCCTCACATTTCTGTGGCAGAAAGTTCTGGTATCTGAGAGGAGCCACAAATTTCCTTCCACCCAGCGTTCCCCCAAGTCTCCCGATAAAAATGATACCTCACTTGTGTGGGTAGGGCTAGCGCCCGCGACAGGAAACGCCCCAAAGCGCAACGTGGACACATCCAAATTTTTTAAAGAAAACAGAGGTGTTTTTTGCGAAGTGCCTACCTGTAGATTTTGGCCTCTAGCTCAGCCGGCCCCTAAGGAAACCTACCAAACCTGTGCATTTCTGAAAACTAGAGACCTAGGGGAATCCAAGGAGGTGTGACTTGCGAGGCTCGGACCAGGTTCTGTTACCCAGAATCCATTGCAAACCTCAAAATTTGGCTAAAAAACACATGTTCCTCACATTTCTGTGGCAGAAAGTTCTGGAATCTGAGAGGAGCCACAAATTTCATTCCACCCAGCGTTCCCCCAAGTCTCCCGATAAAAATGATACCTCACTTGTGTGGGTAGGCCTAGCGCCCGCGACAGGAAACGCCCCAAAGCGCAACGTGGACACATCCACATTTTTGAAAGAAAACAGAGGTGTTTTTTGCGAAGTGCCTACCTGTAGATTTTGGCCTCTAGCTCAGCCGGCACCTAGGGAAACCTACCAAACCTATGCATTTCTGAAAACTAGAGACCTAGGGGAATCCAAGGAGGGGTGACTTGAGAGGCTCGGACCAGGTTCTGTTACCCAGAATCCTTTGCAAACCTCAAAATTTGGCTAAAAAAACACATGTTCCTCATATTTCTGTGGCAGAAAGTTCTGGAATCTGAGAAGAGAAACAAATTTCCTTCCACCCAGCGTTCCCCCAAGTCTCCAGATAAAAATGATGCCTCACTTGTGTGGGTAGGACTAGCGCCCGCGACAGGAAACGCCCCAAAGCGCAACGTGGACACATCCAAATTTTTGAAAGAAAACAGAGGTGTTTTTTGCGAAGTGCCTACCTGTAGATTTTGGCCTCTAGCTCAGCCGGCACCTATCGAAACCTACCAAACCTGTGCATTTCTGAAAACTAGAGACCTAGGGGAATCCAAGGAGGGGTGACTTGCGGGGCTCGGACCAGGTTCTGTTACCCAGAATCCTTTGCAAATCTCAAAATTTGGCTAAAAAAACACATGTTCCTCACATTTCTGTGGCAGAAAGTTCTGGAATCTGAGAGGAGCCACAAATTTCCTTCCACCCAGCGTTCCCCCAAGTCTCCCGATAAAAATTATACCTCACTTGTGTGGGTAGGACTAGCGCCCGCGACAGGAAACGCCCCAAAGCGCAACGTGGACACATCCACATTTTTGAAAGAAAACAGAGGTGTTTTTTGCGAAGTGCCTACCTGTAGATTTTGGCCTCTAGCTCAGCTGGCACCTAGGGAAACCTACCAAACCTGTGCATTTCTGAAAACTAGAGACCTAGGGGAATTTAAGGAGGGGTGACTTGCGGGGCTCGGACCAGGTTCTGTTACCCAGAATCCTTTGCAAACCTCAAAATTTGGCTAAAAAAACACATGTTCCTCACATTTCTGTGGCAGAAAGTTCTGGAATCTGAGAAGAGCCACAAATTTCCTTCCACCCAGCGTTCCCCCAAGTCTCCCGATAAAAATGATACCTCACTTGTGTGGGTAGGACTAGCGCCCGCGACAGGAAACTCCCCAAAGCGCAACGTGGACACATCCAAATTTTTTAAAGAAAACAGAGGTGTTTTTTGCGAAGTGCCTACCTGTAGATTTTGGCCTCTAGCTCAGCTGGCACCTAGGGAAACCTACCAATCCTGTGCATTTCTGAAAACTAGAGACCTAGGGGAATCCAAGGAGGTGTGACTTGCGGGGCTCGGACCAGGTTCTGTTACCCAGAATCCTTTGCAAACCTCAAAATTTGGATAAAAAAACACATGTTCCTCACATTTCTGTGGCAGAAAGTTCTGGAATCTGAGAGGAGCCACAAATTTCCTTCCACCCAGCTTTCCCCCAAGTCTCCCGATAAAAATGATACCTCACTTGTGTGGGTAGGCCTAGCGCCCGCGACAAGAAACGCCCCATAGCGCAACGTGGACACATCCACATTTTTGAAAGAAAACAGAGGTGTTTTTTGCGAAGTGCCTACCTGTAGATTTTGGCCTCTAGCTCAGCCGGCACCTATCGAAACCTACCAAACCTGTGCATTTCTGAAAACTAGAGACCTAGGGGAATCCAAGGAGGGGTGACTTGCGGGGCTCAGACCAGGTTCTGTTACCCAGAATCCTTTGCAAATCTCAAAATGTGGCTAAAAAAACACATGTTCCTCACATTTCTGTGGCAGAAAGTTCTGGAATCTGAGAGGAGCCACAAATTTCCTTCCACCCAGCGTTCCCCCAAGTCTCCCGATAAAAATGATACCTCACTTGTGTGGGTAGGGCTAGCGCCCACGACAGGAAACGCCCCAAAGCGCAACGTGGACACATCCAAATTTTTTAAAGAAAACAGAGGTGTTTTTTGCGAAGTGCCTACCTGTAGATTTTGGCCTCTAGCTCAGCCGGCACCTAAGGAAACCTACCAAACCTGTGCATTTCTGAAAACTAGAGACCTAGGGGAATCCAAGGAGGTGTGACTTGCGAGGCTCGGACCAGGTTCTGTTACCCAGAATCCTTTGCAAACCTCAAAATTTGGCTAAAAAACACATGTTCCTCACATTTCTGTGGCAGAAAGTTCTGGAATCTGAGAGGAGCCACAAATTTCATTCCACCCAGCGTTCCCCCAAGTCTCCCGATAAAAATGATACCTCACTTGTGTGGGTAGGCCTAGCGCCCGCGACAGGAAACGCCCCAAAGCGCAACGTGGACACATCCACATTTTTGAAAGAAAACCGAGGTGTTTTTTGCGAAGTGCCTACCTGTAGATTTTGGCCTCTAGCTCAGCCGGCACCTAGGGAAACCTACCAAACCTATGCATTTCTGAAAACTAGAGACCTAGGGGAATCCAAGGAGGGGTGACTTGAGAGGCTCGGACCAGGTTCTGTTACCCAGAATCCTTTGCAAACCTCAAAATTTGGCTAAAAAAACACATGTTCCTCACATTTCTGTGGCAGAAAGTTCTGGAATCTGAGAAGAGAAACAAATTTCCTTCCACCCAGCGTTCCCCCAAGTCTCCAGATAAAAATGATGCCTCACTTGTGTGGGTAGGACTAGCGCCCGCGACAGGAAACGCCCCAAAGCGCAACGTGGACACATCCACATTTTTGAAAGAAAACAGAGGTGTTTTTTCCGAAGTGCCTACCTGTAGATTTTGGCCTCTAGCTCAGCCGGCACCTATCGAAACCTACCAAACCTGTGCATTTCTGAAAACTAGAGACCTAGGGGAATCCAAGGAGGGGTGACTTGCGGGGCTCGGACCAGGTTCTGTTACCCAGAATCCTTTGCAAATCTCAAAATTTGGCTAAAAAAACACATGTTCCTCACATTTCTGTAGCAGAAAGTTCTGGAATCTGAGAGGAGCCACAAATTTCCTTCCACCCAGCATTCCCACAAGTCTCCCGATAAAAATTATACCTCACTTGTGTGGGTAGGACTAGCGCCCGCGACAGGAAACGCCCCAAAGTGCAACGTGGACACATCCACATTTTTGAAAGAAAACAGAGGTGTTTTTTGCGAAGTGCCTACCTGTAGATTTTGGCCTCTAGCTCAGCTGGCACCTAGGGAAACCTACCAAACCTGTGCATTTCTGAAAACTAGAGACCTAGGGGAATCCAAGGAGGGGTGACTTGCGGGGCTCGGACCAGGTTCTGTTACCCAGAATCCTTTGCAAACCTCAAAATTTGGCTAAAAAAACACATGTTCCTCACATTTCTGTGGCAGAAAGTTCTGGAATCTGAGAAGAGCCACAAATTTCCTTCCACCCAGCGTTCCCCCAAGTCTCCCGATAAAAATGATACCTCACTTCTGTGGGTAGGACTAGCGCCCGCGACAGGAAACTCCCCAAAGCGCAACGTGGACACATCCAAATTTTTGAAAGAAAACAGAGGTGTTTTTTGCGAAGTGCCTACCTGTAGATTTTGGCCTCTAGCTCAGCCGGCACCTAGGGAAACCTACCAAACCTGTGCATTTCTGAAAACTAGAGACCTATGGGAATCCAAGGAGGTGTGATTTGCGGGGCTCGGACCAGGTTCTGTTACCCAGAATCCTTTGCAAACCTCAAAATTTGGCTAAAAAAACACATGTTCCTCACATTTCTGTTGCAGAAAGTTCTGGAATCTGAGAGGAGCCACAAATTTCCTTCCACCCAGCGTTCCCCCAAGTCTCCCGATAAAAATGATACCTCACTTGTGTGGGTAGGACTAGCGCCCGCGACAGGAAACGCCCCAAAGCGCAACGTGGACACATCCAAATTTTTGAAAGAAAACAGAGGTGTTTTTTGCGAAGTGCCTACCTGTAGATTTTGGCCTCTAGCTCAGCTGGCACCTAGGGAAACCTACCAAACCTGTGCATTTCTGAACACTAGAGACCTAGGGGAATCCAAGGAGGTGTGACTTGCGGGGCTCGGACCAGGTTCTGTTACCCAGAATCCTTTGCAAACCTCAAAATTTGGATAAAAAAACACATGTTCCTCACATTTCTGTGGCAGAAAGTTCAGGAATCTGAGAGGAGCCACACATTTCCTTCCACCCAGCGTTCCCCCAAGTCTCCCGATAAAAATGATACCTCACTTGTATGGGTAGGGCTAGCGCCCGCGACAGGAAACGCCCCAAAGCGCAACGTGGACACATCCAAATTTTTGAAAGAAAACAGAGGTGTTTTTTGCGAAGTGCCTACCTGTAGATTTTGGCCTCTAGCTCAGCCGGCACCTATCGAAACCTACCAAACCTGTGCATTTCTGAAAACTAGAGACCTAGGGGAATCCAAGGAGGGGTGACTTGCGGGGCTCGGACCAGGTTCTGTTACCCAGAATCCTTTGCAAATCTCAAAATTTGGCTAAAAAAACACATGTTCCTCACATTTCTGTGGCAGAAAGTTCTGGAATCTGAGAGGAGCCACAAATTTCCTTCCACCCAGCGTTCCCCCAAGTCTCCCGATAAAAATGATACCTCACTTGTGTGGGTAGGACTAGCGCCCGCGACAGGAAACTCCCCAAAGCGCAACGTGGACACATCCAAATTTTTCAAAGAAAACAGAGGTGTTTTTTGCGAAGTGCCTACCTGTAGATTTTGGCCTCTAGCTCAGCCGGCACCTAGGGAAACCTACCAAACCTGTGCATTTCTGAAAACTAGAGACCTATGGGAATCCAAGGAGGTGTGATTTGCGGGGCTCGGACCAGGTTCTGTTACCCAGAATCCTTTGCAAACCTCAAAATTTGGCTAAAAAAACACATGTTCCTCACATTTCTGTTGCAGAAAGTTCTGGAATCTGAGAGGAGCCACAAATTTCCTTCCACCCAGCGTTCCCCCAAGTCTCCCGATAAAAATGATACCTCACTTGTGTGGGTAGGACTAGCGCCCGCGACAGGAAACGCCCCAAAGCGCAACGTGGACACATCCAAATTTTTGAAAGAAAACAGAGGTGTTTTTTGCGAAGTGCCTACCTGTAGATTTTGGCCTCTAGCTCAGCTGGCACCTAGGGAAACCTACCAATCCTGTGCATTTCTGAAAACTAGAGACCTAGGGGAATCCAAGGAGGTGTGACTTGCGGGGCTCGGACCAGGTTCTGTTACCTAGAATCCTTTGCAAACCTCAAAATTTGGATAAAAAAACACATGTTCCTCACATTTCTGTGGCAGAAAGTTCTGGAATCTGAGAAGAGCCACAAATTTCCTTCCACCCAGCGTTCCCCCAAGTCTCCCGATAAAAATGATACCTCACTTGTGTGGGTAGGCCTAGCGCCCGCGACAGGAAACGCCCCAAAGCGCAACGTGGACACATCCAAATTTTTGAAAGAAAACAGAGGTGTTTTTTGCGAAGTGCTTACCTGTAGATTTTGGCCTCTAGCTCAGCCGGCACCTAGGGAAACCTACCAAACCTGTGCATTTATGAAAACTAGAGACCTAGGGGAATCCAAGGAGGTGTGACTTGCGTGGCTCGGACCAGGTTCTGTTACCCAGAATCCTTTGCAAACCTCAAAATTTGGATAAAAGAACACATGTTCCTCACATTTCTGTGGCAGAAAGTTCTGGAATCTGAGAGGAGCCACAAATTTCCTTCCACCCAGTGTTCCCCCAAGTCTCCCGATAAAAATGATACCTCACTTGTGTGGGTAGGACTAGCGCCCGCGACAGGAAACGCCCCAAAGCGCAACGTGGACACATCCAAATTTTTGAAAGAAAACAGAGGTGTTTTTTGCGAAGTGCCTACCTGTAGATTTTGGCCTCTAGCTCAGCTGGCACCTAGGGAAACCTACCAATCCTGTGCATTTCTGAAAACTAGAGACCTAGGGGAATCCAAGGAGGTGTGACTTGCGGGGCTCGGACCAGGTTCTGTTACCCAGAATCCTTTGCAAACCTCAAAATTTGGATAAAAAAACACATGTTCCTCACATTTCTGTGGCAGAAAGTTCTGGAATCTGAGAGGAGCCACAAATTTCCTTCCACCCAGCGTTCCCCCAAGTCTCCCGATAAAAATGATATCTCACTTGTGTGGGTAGGCCTAGCGCCCGCGACAGGAAACGCCCCAAAGCGCAACGTGGACACATCCACATTTTTGAAAGAAAACAGAGGTGTTTTTTGCGAAGTGCCTACCTGTAGATTTTGGCCTCTAGCTCAGCCGGCACCTATCGAAACCTACCAAACCTGTGCATTTCTGAAAACTAGACACCTAGGGGAATCCAAGGAGGGGTGACTTGCGGGGCTCGGACCAGGTTCTGTTACCCAGAATCCTTTGCAAATCTCAAAATTTGGCTAAAAAAACACATGTTCCTTACATTTCTGTGGCAGAAAGTTCTGGAATCTGAGAGGAGCCACAAATTTCCTTCCACCCAGCGTTCCCCCAAGTCTCCCGAGAAAAATGATACCTCACTTGTGTGGGTAGGGCTAGCGCCCGCGACAGGAAACGCCCCAAAGCGCAACGTGGACACATCCAAATTTTTGAAAGAAAACAGAGGTGTTTTTTCCGAAGTGCCTACCTGTAGATTTTGGCCTCTAGCTCAGCCGGCACCTAAGGAAACCTACCAAACCTGTGCATTTCTGAAAACTAGAGACCTAGGGGAATCCAAGGAGGGGTGACTTGCGGGGCTCGGACCAGGTTCTGTTACCCAGAATCCTTTGCAAATCTCAAAATTTGGCTAAAAAAACACATGTTCCTCACATTTCTGTGGCAGAAAGTTCTGGAATCTGAGAGGAGCCACAAATTTCCTTCCACCCAGCATTCCCACAAGTCTCCCGATAAAAATTATACCTCACTTGTGTGGGTAGGACTAGCGCCCGCGACAGGAAACGCCCCAAAGTGCAACGTGGATACATCCACATTTTTGAAAGAAAACAGAGGTGTTTTTTGCGAAGTGCCTACCTGTAGATTTTGGCCTCTAGCTCAGCTGGCACCTAGGGAAACCTACCAAACCTGTGCATTTCTGAAAACTAGAGACCTAGGGGAATCCAAGGAGGTGTGACTTGCGAGGCTCGGACCAGGTTCTGTTACCCAGAATCCTTTGCAAACCTCAAAATTTGGCTAAAAAACACATGTTCCTCACATTTCTGTGGCAGAAAGTTCTGGAATCTGAGAGGAGCCACAAATTTCATTCCACCCAGCGTTCCCCCAAGTCTCCCGATAAAAATGATACCTCACTTGTGTGGGTAGGCCTAGCGCCCGCGACAGGAAACGCCCCAAAGCGCAACGTGGACACATCCACATTTTTGAAAGAAAACCGAGGTGTTTTTTGCGAAGTGCCTACCTGTAGATTTTGGCCTCTAGCTCAGCCGGCACCTAGGGAAACCTACCAAACCTATGCATTTCTGAAAACTAGAGACCTAGGGGAATCCAAGGAGGGGTGACTTGAGAGGCTCGGACCAGGTTCTGTTACCCAGAATCCTTTGCAAACCTCAAAATTTGGCTAAAAAAACACATGTTCCTCACATTTCTGTGGCAGAAAGTTCTGGAATCTGAGAAGAGAAACAAATTTCCTTCCACCCAGCGTTCCCCCAAGTCTCCAGATAAAAATGATGCCTCACTTGTGTGGGTAGGACTAGCGCCCGCGACAGGAAACGCCCCAAAGCGCAACGTGGACACATCCAAATTTTTGAAAGAAAACAGAGGTGTTTTTTCCGAAGTGCCTACCTGTAGATTTTGGCCTCTAGCTCAGCCGGCACCTATCGAAACCTACCAAACCTGTGCATTTCTGAAAACTAGAGACCTAGGGGAATCCAAGGAGGGGTGACTTGCGGGGCTCGGACCAGGTTCTGTTACCCAGAATCCTTTGCAAATCTCAAAATTTGGCTAAAAAAACACATGTTCCTCACATTTCTGTGGCAGAAAGTTCTGGAATCTGAGAGGAGCCACAAATTTCCTTCCACCCAGCATTCCCACAAGTCTCCCGATAAAAATTATACCTCACTTGTGTGGGTAGGACTAGCGCCCGCGACAGGAAACGCCCCAAAGTGCAACGTGGACACATCCACATTTTTGAAAGAAAACAGAGGTGTTTTTTGCGAAGTGCCTACCTGTAGATTTTGGCCTCTAGCTCAGCTGGCACCTAGGGAAACCTACCAAACCTGTGCATTTCTGAAAACTAGAGACCTAGGGGAATCCAAGGAGGGGTGACTTGCGGGGCTCGGACCAGGTTCTGTTACCCAGAATCCTTTGCAAACCTCAAAATTTGGCTAAAAAAACACATGTTCCTCACATTTCTGTGGCAGAAAGTTCTGGAATCTGAGAAGAGCCACAAATTTCCTTCCACCCAGCGTTCCCCCAAGTCTCCCGATAAAAATGATACCTCACTTCTGTGGGTAGGACTAGCGCCCGCGACAGGAAACTCCCCAAAGCGCAACGTGGACACATCCAAATTTTTGAAAGAAAACAGAGGTGTTTTTTGCGAAGTGCCTACCTGTAGATTTTGGCCTCTAGCTCAGCCGGCACCTAGGGAAACCTACCAAACCTGTGCATTTCTGAAAACTAGAGACCTATGGGAATCCAAGGAGGTGTGATTTGCGGGGCTCGGACCAGGTTCTGTTACCCAGAATCCTTTGCAAACCTCAAAATTTGGCTAAAAAAACACATGTTCCTCACATTTCTGTTGCAGAAAGTTCTGGAATCTGAGAGGAGCCACAAATTTCCTTCCACCCAGCGTTCCCCCAAGTCTCCCGATAAAAATGATACCTCACTTGTGTGGGTAGGACTAGCGCCCGCGACAGGAAACGCCCCAAAGCGCAACGTGGACACATCCAAATTTTTGAAAGAAAACAGAGGTGTTTTTTGCGAAGTGCCTACCTGTAGATTTTGGCCTCTAGCTCAGCTGGCACCTAGGGAAACCTACCAAACCTGTGCATTTCTGAACACTAGAGACCTAGGGGAATCCAAGGAGGTGTGACTTGCGGGGCTCGGACCAGGTTCTGTTACCCAGAATCCTTTGCAAACCTCAAAATTTGGATAAAAAAACACATGTTCCTCACATTTCTGTGGCAGAAAGTTCAGGAATCTGAGAGGAGCCACACATTTCCTTCCACCCAGCGTTCCCCCAAGTCTCCCGATAAAAATGATACCTCACTTGTATGGGTAGGGCTAGCGCCCGCGACAGGAAACGCCCCAAAGCGCAACGTGGACACATCCAAATTTTTGAAAGAAAACAGAGGTGTTTTTTGCGAAGTGCCTACCTGTAGATTTTGGCCTCTAGCTCAGCCGGCACCTATCGAAACCTACCAAACCTGTGCATTTCTGAAAACTAGAGACCTAGGGGAATCCAAGGAGGGGTGACTTGCGGGGCTCGGACCAGGTTCTGTTACCCAGAATCCTTTGCAAATCTCAAAATTTGGCTAAAAAAACACATGTTCCTCACATTTCTGTGGCAGAAAGTTCTGGAATCTGAGAGGAGCCACAAATTTCCTTCCACCCAGCGTTCCCCCAAGTCTCCCGATAAAAATGATACCTCACTTGTGTGGGTAGGACTAGCGCCCGCGACAGGAAACTCCCCAAAGCGCAACGTGGACACATCCAAATTTTTCAAAGAAAACAGAGGTGTTTTTTGCGAAGTGCCTACCTGTAGATTTTGGCCTCTAGCTCAGCCGGCACCTAGGGAAACCTACCAAACCTGTGCATTTCTGAAAACTAGAGACCTATGGGAATCCAAGGAGGTGTGATTTGCGGGGCTCGGACCAGGTTCTGTTACCCAGAATCCTTTGCAAACCTCAAAATTTGGCTAAAAAAACACATGTTCCTCACATTTCTGTTGCAGAAAGTTCTGGAATCTGAGAGGAGCCACAAATTTCCTTCCACCCAGCGTTCCCCCAAGTCTCCCGATAAAAATGATACCTCACTTGTGTGGGTAGGACTAGCGCCCGCGACAGGAAACGCCCCAAAGCGCAACGTGGACACATCCAAATTTTTGAAAGAAAACAGAGGTGTTTTTTGCGAAGTGCCTACCTGTAGATTTTGGCCTCTAGCTCAGCTGGCACCTAGGGAAACCTACCAATCCTGTGCATTTCTGAAAACTAGAGACCTAGGGGAATCCAAGGAGGTGTGACTTGCGGGGCTCGGACCAGGTTCTGTTACCTAGAATACTTTGCAAACCTCAAAATTTGGATAAAAAAACACATGTTCCTCACATTTCTGTGGCAGAAAGTTCTGGAATCTGAGAAGAGCCACAAATTTCCTTCCACCCAGCGTTCCCCCAAGTCTCCCGATAAAAATGATACCTCACTTGTGTGGGTAGGCCTAGCGCCCGCGACAGGAAACGCCCCAAAGCGCAACGTGGACACATCCAAATTTTTGAAAGAAAACAGAGGTGTTTTTTGCGAAGTGCTTACCTGTAGATTTTGGCCTCTAGCTCAGCCGGCACCTAGGGAAACCTACCAAACCTGTGCATTTATGAAAACTAGAGACCTAGGGGAATCCAAGGAGGTGTGACTTGCGGTGCTCGGACCAGGTTCTGTTACCCAGAATCCTTTGCAAACCTCAAAATTTGGATAAAAGAACACATGTTCCTCACATTTCTGTGGCAGAAAGTTCTGGAATCTGAGAGGAGCCACAAATTTCCTTCCACCCAGTGTTCCCCCAAGTCTCCCGATAAAAATGATACCTCACTTGTGTGGGTAGGACTAGCGCCCGCGACAGGAAACGCCCCAAAGCGCAACGTGGACACATCCAAATTTTTGAAAGAAAACAGAGGTGTTTTTTGCGAAGTGCCTACCTGTAGATTTTGGCCTCTAGCTCAGCTGGCACCTAGGGAAACCTACCAATCCTGTGCATTTCTGAAAACTAGAGACCTAGGGGAATCCAAGGAGGTGTGACTTGCGGGGCTCGGACCAGGTTCTGTTACCCAGAATCCTTTGCAAACCTCAAAATTTGGATAAAAAAACACATGTTCCTCACATTTCTGTGGCAGAAAGTTCTGGAATCTGAGAGGAGCCACAAATTTCCTTCCACCCAGCGTTCCCCCAAGTCTCCCGATAAAAATGATATCTCACTTGTGTGGGTAGGCCTAGCGCCCGCGACAGGAAACGCCCCAAAGCGCAACGTGGACACATCCACATTTTTGAAAGAAAACAGAGGTGTTTTTTGCGAAGTGCCTACCTGTAGATTTTGGCCTCTAGCTCAGCCGGCACCTATCGAAACCTACCAAACCTGTGCATTTCTGAAAACTAGACACCTAGGGGAATCCAAGGAGGGGTGACTTGCGGGGCTCGGACCAGGTTCTGTTACCCAGAATCCTTTGCAAATCTCAAAATTTGGCTAAAAAAACACATGTTCCTTACATTTCTGTGGCAGAAAGTTCTGGAATCTGAGAGGAGCCACAAATTTCCTTCCACCCAGCGTTCCCCCAAGTCTCCCGAGAAAAATGATACCTCACTTGTGTGGGTAGGGCTAGCGCCCGCGACAGGAAACGCCCCAAAGCGCAACGTGGACACATCCAAATTTTTGAAAGAAAACAGAGGTGTTTTTTCCGAAGTGCCTACCTGTAGATTTTGGCCTCTAGCTCAGCCGGCACCTAAGGAAACCTACCAAACCTGTGCATTTCTGAAAACTAGAGACCTAGGGGAATCCAAGGAGGGGTGACTTGCAGGGCTCGGACCAGGTTCTGTTACCCAGAATCCTTTGCAAATCTCAAAATTTGGCTAAAAAAACACATGTTCCTCACATTTCTGTGGCAGAAAGTTCTGGAATCTGAGAGGAGCCACAAATTTCCTTCCACCCAGCATTCCCACAAGTCTCCCGATAAAAATTATACCTCACTTGTGTGGGTAGGACTAGCGCCCGCGACAGGAAACGCCCCAAAGTGCAACGTGGATACATCCACATTTTTGAAAGAAAACAGAGGTGTTTTTTGCGAAGTGCCTACCTGTAGATTTTGGCCTCTAGCTCAGCTGGCACCTAGGGAAACCTACCAAACCTGTGCATTTCTGAAAACTAGAGACCTAGGGGAATCCAAGGAGGGGTGACTTGCGGGGCTCGGACCAGGTTCTGTTACCCAGAATCCTTTGCAAACCTCAAAATTTGGCTAAAAAAACACATGTTCCTCACATTTCTGTGGCAGAAAGTTCTGGAATCTGAGAAGAGCCACAAATTTCCTTCCACCCAGCGTTCCCCCAAGTCTCCCGATAAAAATGATACCTCACTTGTGTGGGTAGGACTAGCGCCCCGCGACAGGAAACTCCCCAAAGCGCAACGTGGACACATCCAAATTTTTGAAAGAAAACAGAGGTGTTTTTTGCGAAGTGCCTACCTGTAGATTTTGGCCTCTAGCTCAGCCGGCACCTAGGGAAACCTACCAAACCTGTGCATTTCTGAAAACTAGAGACCTATGGGAATCCAAGGAGGTGTGATTTGCGGGGCTCGGACCAGGTTCTGTTACCCAGAATCCTTTGCAAACCTCAAAATTTGGCTAAAAAAACACATGTTCCTCACATTTCTGTTGCAGAAAGTTCTGGAATCTGAGAGGAGCCACAAATTTCCTTCCACCCAGCGTTCCCCCAAGTCTCCCGATAAAAATGATACCTCACTTGTGTGGGTAGGACTAGCGCCCGCGACAGGAAACGCCCCAAAGCGCAACGTGGACACATCCAAATTTTTGAAAGAAAACAGAGGTGTTTTTTGCGAAGTGCCTACCTGTAGATTTTGGCCTCTAGCTCAGCTGGCACCTAGGGAAACCTACCAAACCTGTGCATTTCTGAACACTAGAGACCTAGGGGAATCCAAGGAGGTGTGACTTGCGGGGGCTCGGACCAGGTTCTGTTACCCAGAAATCCTTTGCAAACCTCAAAATTTGGATAAAAAAACACATGTTCCTCACATTTCTGTGGCAGAAAGTTCAGGAATCTGAGAGGAGCCACACATTTCCTTCCACCCAGCGTTCCCCCAAGTCTCCCGATAAAAATGATACCTCACTTGTATGGGGTAGGGCTAGCGCCCGCGACAGGAAACGCCCCAAAGCGCAACGTGGACACATCCAAATTTTTGAAAGAAAACAGAGGTGTTTTTTGCGAAGTGCCTACGTGTAGATTTTGGCCTCTAGCTCAGCCGGGGCACCTATCGAAACCTACCAAACCTGTGCATTTCTGAAAACTAGAGACCTAGGGGAATCCAAGGAGGGGTGACTTGCGGGGCTCGGACCAGGTTCTGTTACCCAGAATCCTTTGCAAATCTCAAAATTTGGCTAAAAAAACACATGTTCCTCACATTTCTGTGGCAGAAAGTTCTGGAATCTGAGAGGAGCCACAAATTTCCTTCCACCCAGCGTTCCCCCAAGTCTCCCGATAAAAATGATACCTCACTTGTGTGGGTAGGACTAGCGCCCGCGACAGGAAACTCCCCAAAGCGCAACGTGGACACATCCAAATTTTGAAAGAAAACAGAGGTGTTTTTTGCGAAGTGCCTACCTGTAGATTTTGGCCTCTAGCTCAGCCGGCACCTAGGGAAACCTACCAAACCTGTGCATTTCTGAAAACTAGAGACCTATGGGAATCCAAGGAGGTGTGATTTGCGGGGCTCGGACCAGGTTCTGTTACCCAGAATCCTTTGCAAACCTCAAAATTTGGCTAAAAAAACACATGTTCCTCACATTTCTGTTGCAGAAAGTTCTGGAATCTGAGAGGAGCCACAAATTTCCTTCCACCCAGCGTTCCCCCAAGTCTCCCGATAAAAATGATACCTCACTTGTGTGGGTAGGACTAGCGCCCGCGACAGGAAACTCCCCAAAGCGCAACGTGGACACATCCAAATTTTTGAAAGAAAACAGAGGTGTTTTTTGCGAAGTGCCTACCTGTAGATTTTGGCCTCTAGCTCAGCCGGGCACCTAGGGAAACCTACCAAACCTGTGCATTTATGAAAACTAGAGACCTAGGGGAATCCAAGGAGGTGTGACTTGCGGTGCTCGGACCAGGTTCTGTTACCCAGAATCCTTTGCAAACCTCAAAATTTTGATAAAAGAACACATGTTCCTCACATTTCTGTGGCAGAAAGTTCTGGAATCTGAGAGGAGCCACAAATTTCCTTCCACCCAGCGTTCCCCCAAGTCTCCCGATAAAAATGATACCTCACTTGTGTGGGTAGGACTAGCGCCCGCGACAGGAAACGCCCCAAAGCGCAACGTGGACACATCCAAATTTTTGAAAGAAAACAGAGGTGTTTTTTGCGAAGTGCCTACCTGTAGATTTTGGCCTCTAGCTCAGCTGGCACCTAGGGAAACCTACCAATCCTGTGCATTTCTGAAAACTAGAGACCTAGGGGAATCCAAGGAGGTGTGACTTGCGGGGCTCGGACCAGGTTCTGTTACCCAGAATCC
The DNA here is from genome assembly GCF_031143425.1 of Pleurodeles waltl. Taxonomy (NCBI): domain Eukaryota; kingdom Metazoa; phylum Chordata; class Amphibia; order Caudata; family Salamandridae; genus Pleurodeles; species Pleurodeles waltl. Next base: position 171,739 of record NW_027149843.1, on the reverse strand, counting down.
TTTGCAAACCTCAAAATTTGGATAAAAAAACACATGTTCCTCACATTTCTGTGGCAGAAAGTTCTGGAATCTGAGAGGAGCCACAAATTTCCTTCCACCCAGCGTTCCCCAAGTCTCCCGATAAAAATGATATCTCACTTGTGTGGGTAGGCCTAGCGCCCGCGACAGGAAACGCCCCAAAGCGCAACGTGGACACATCCACATTTTTGAAAGAAAACAGAGGTGTTTTTTGCGAAGTGCCTACCTGTAAGATTTTGGCCTCTAGCTCAGCCGGCACCTATCGAAACCTACCAAACCTGTGCATTTCTGAAAACTAGAGACCTAGGGGGAATCCAAGGAGGGGTGACTTGCGGGGCTCGGACCAGGTTCTGTTACCCAGAATCCTTTGCAAACCTCAAAATTTGGCTAAAAAAACACATGTTCCTCACATTTCTGTGGCAGAAAGTTCTGGAATCTGAGAGGAGCCACAAATTTCATTCCACCCAGCGTTCCCCCAAGTCTCCCGATAAAAATGATACTTCACTTGTGTGGGTAGGCCTAGCGTCCGCGACAGGAAACGCCCCAAAGCGCAACGTGGACACATCCACATTTTTGAAAGAAAACAGAGGTGTTTTTTGCGAAGTGCCTACCTGCAGATTTTGGCCCCTAGCTCAGCCGGCACCTAGGGAAAACCTACCAAACCTGTGCATTTCTGAAAACTAGAGACCTAGGGGAATCCAAGGAGGGGTGACTTGAGGGGCTCGGACCAGGTTCTGTTACCCAGAATCCTTTGCAAACCTCAAAATTTGGCTAAAAAAACACATGTTCTTTACATTTCTTGTGGCAGAAAGTTCTGGAATCTGAGAGGGAGCCACAAATTTCCTTCCACCCAGCGTTCCCCCAAGTCTCCCGATAAAAATTATACCTCACTTGTGTGGGTAGGACTAGCGCCCGCGACAGGAAACGCCCCAAAGCGCAACGTGGACACATCCACATTTTTTAAAGAAAACAGAGGTGTTTTTTTGCGAAGTGCCTACCTGTAGATTTTGGCCTCTAGCTCAGCTGGCACCTAGGGAAACCTACCAAACCTGTGCATTTCTGAAAACTAGAGACCTAGGGGAATTTAAGGAGGGGTGACTTGCGGGGCTCGGACCAGGTTCTGTTACCCAGAATCCTTTGCAAACCTCAAAATTTGGCTAAAAAAACACATGTTCCTCACATTTCTGTGGCAGAAAGTTCTGGAATCTGAGAAGAGCCACAAATTTCCTTCCACCCAGCGTTCCCCCAAGTCTCCCGATAAAAATGATACCTCACTTGTGTGGGTAGGACTAGCGCCCGCGACAGGAAACTCCCCAAAGCGCAACGGTGGACACGATCCAAATTTTTTAAAGAAAACAGAGGTGTTTTTTGCGAAGTGCCTACCTGTAGATTTTGGCCTCTAGCTCAGCTGGCACCTAGGGAAACCTACCAATCCTGTGCATTTCTGAAAACTAGAGACCTAGGGAATCCAAGGAGGTGTGACTTGCGGGGCTCGGACCAGGTTCTGTTTACCCAGAATCCTTTGCAAACCTCAAAATTTGGATAAAAAAACACATGTTCCTCACATTTCTGTGGCAGAAAGTTCTGGAATCTGAGAGGAGCCACAAATTTCCTTCCACCCAGCTTTCCCCCAAGTCTCCCGATAAAAATGATACCTCACTTGTGTGGGTAGGCCTAGCGCCCGCGACAAGAAACGCCCCATAGCGCAACGTGGACACATCCACATTTTTGAAAGAAAACAGAGGTGTTTTTTGCGAAGTGCCTACCTGTAGATTTTGGCCTCTAGCTCAGCCGGCACCTATCGAAACCTACCAAACCTGTGCATTTCTGAAAACTAGAGACCTAGGGGAATCCAAGGAGGGGTGACTTGCGGGGCTCAGACCAGGTTCTGTTACCCAGAATCCTTTGCAAATCTCAAAATGTGGCTAAAAAAACACATGTTCCTCACATTTCTGTGGCAGAAAGTTCTGGAATCTGAGAGGAGCCACAAATTTCCTTCCACCCAGCGTTCCCCCAAGTCTCCCGATAAAAATGATACCTCACTTGTGTGGGTAGGGCTAGCGCCCACGACAGGAAACGCCCCAAAGCGCAACGTGGACACATCCAAATTTTTTAAAGAAAACAGAGGTGTTTTTTGCGAAGTGCCTACCTGTAGATTTTGGCCTCTAGCTCAGCCGGCACCTAAGGAAACCTACCAAACCTGTGCATTTCTGAAAACTAGAGACCTAGGGGAATCCAAGGAGGTGTGACTTGCGAGGCTCGGACCAGGTTCTGTTACCCAGAATCCTTTGCAAACCTCAAAATTTGGCTAAAAAACACATGTTCCTCACATTTCTGTGGCAGAAAGTTCTGGAATCTGAGAGGAGCCACAAATTTCATTCCACCCAGCGTTCCCCCAAGTCTCCCGATAAAAATGATACCTCACTTGTGTGGGTAGGCCTAGCGCCCGCGACAGGAAACGCCCCAAAGCGCAACGTGGACACATCCACATTTTTGAAAGAAAACCGAGGTGTTTTTTGCGAAGTGCCTACCTGTAGATTTTGGCCTCTAGCTCAGCCGGCACCTAGGGAAACCTACCAAACCTATGCATTTCTGAAAACTAGAGACCTAGGGGAATCCAAGGAGGGGTGACTTGAGAGGCTCGGACCAGGTTCTGTTACCCAGAATCCTTTGCAAACCTCAAAATTTGGCTAAAAAAACACATGTTCCTCACATTTCTGTGGCAGAAAGTTCTGGAATCTGAGAAGAGAAACAAATTTCCTTCCACCCAGCGTTCCCCCAAGTCTCCAGATAAAAATGATGCCTCACTTGTGTGGGTAGGACTAGCGCCCGCGACAGGAAACGCCCCAAAGCGCAACGTGGACACATCCAAATTTTTGAAAGAAAACAGAGGTGTTTTTTCCGAAGTGCCTACCTGTAGATTTTGGCCTCTAGCTCAGCCGGCACCTATCGAAACCTACCAAACCTGTGCATTTCTGAAAACTAGAGACCTAGGGGAATCCAAGGAGGGGTGACTTGCGGGGCTCGGACCAGGTTCTGTTACCCAGAATCCTTTGCAAATCTCAAAATTTGGCTAAAAAAACACATGTTCCTCACATTTCTGTGGCAGAAAGTTCTGGAATCTGAGAGGAGCCACAAATTTCCTTCCACCCAGCATTCCCACAAGTCTCCCTATAAAAATTATACCTCACTTGTGTGGGTAGGACTAGCGCCCGCGACAGGAAACGCCCCAAAGTGCAACGTGGACACATCCACATTTTTGAAAGAAAACAGAGGTGTTTTTTGCGAAGTGCCTACCTGTAGATTTTGGCCTCTAGCTCAGCTGGCACCTAGGGAAACCTACCAAACCTGTGCATTTCTGAAAACTAGAGACCTAGGGGAATCCAAGGAGGGGTGACTTGCGGGGCTCGGACCAGGTTCTGTTACCCAGAATCCTTTGCAAACCTCAAAATTTGGCTAAAAAAACACATGTTCCTCACATTTCTGTGGCAGAAAGTTCTGGAATCTGAGAAGAGCCACAAATTTCCTTCCACCCAGCGTTCCCCAAGTCTCCCGATAAAAATGATACCTCACTTCTGTGGGTAGGACTAGCGCCCGCGACAGGAAACTCCCCAAAGCGCAACGTGGACACATCCAAATTTTTGAAAGAAAACAGAGGTGTTTTTTGCGAAGTGCCTACCTGTAGATTTTGGCCTCTAGCTCAGCCGGCACCTAGGGAAACCTACCAAACCTGTGCATTTCTGAAAACTAGAGACCTATGGGAATCCAAGGAGGTGTGATTTGCGGGGCTCGGACCAGGTTCTGTTACCCAGAATCCTTTGCAAACCTCAAAATTTGGCTAAAAAAAACACATGTTCCTCACATTTCTGTTGCAGAAAGTTCTGGAATCTGAGAGGAGCCACAAATTTCCTTCCACCCAGCGTTCCCCCAAGTCTCCCGATAAAAATGATACCTCACTTGTGTGGGTAGGACTAGCGCCCGCGACAGGAAACGCCCCAAAGCGCAACGTGGACACATCCAAATTTTTTAAGAAAACAGAGGTGTTTTTTGCGAAGTGCCTACCTGTAGATTTTGGCCTCTAGCTCAGCTGGCACCTAGGGAAACCTACCAAACCTGTGCATTTCTGAACACTAGAGACCTAGGGGAATCCAAGGAGGTGTGACTTGCGGGGCTCGGACCAGGTTCTGTTACCCAGAATCCTTTGCAAACCTCAAAATTTGGATAAAAAAACACATGTTCCTCACATTTCTGTGGCAGAAAGTTCAGGAATCTGAGAGGAGCCACACATTTCCTTCCACCCAGCGTTCCCCCAAGTCTCCCGATAAAAATGATACCTCACTTGTATGGGTAGGGCTAGCGCCCGCGACAGGAAACGCCCCAAAGCGCAACGTGGACACATCCAAATTTTTGAAAGAAAACAGAGGTGTTTTTTGCGAAGTGCCTACCTGTAGATTTTGGCCTCTAGCTCAGCCGGCACCTATCGAAACCTACCAAACCTGTGCATTTCTGAAAACTAGAGACCTAGGGGAATCCAAGGAGGGGTGACTTGCGGGGCTCGGACCAGGTTCTGTTACCCAGAATCCTTTGCAAATCTCAAAATTTGGCTAAAAAAACACATGTTCCTCACATTTCTGTGGCAGAAAGTTCTGGAATCTGAGAGGAGCCACAAATTTCCTTCCACCCAGCGTTCCCCCAAGTCTCCCGATAAAAATGATACCTCACTTGTGTGGGTAGGACTAGCGCCCGCGACAGGAAACTCCCAAAGCGCAACGTGGACACATCCAAATTTTTCAAAGAAAACAGAGGTGTTTTTTGCGAAGTGCCTACCTGTAGATTTTGGCCTCTAGCTCAGCCGGCACCTAGGGAAACCTACCAAACCTGTGCATTTCTGAAAACTAGAGACCTATGGGAATCCAAGGAGGTGTGATTTGCGGGGCTCGGACCAGGTTCTGTTACCCAGAATCCTTTGCAAACCTCAAAATTTGGCTAAAAAAACACATGTTCCTCACATTTCTGTTGCAGAAAGTTCTGGAATCTGAGAGGAGCCACAAATTTCCTTCCACCCAGCGTTCCCCCAAGTCTCCCGATAAAAATGATACCTCACTTGTGTGGGTAGGACTAGCGCCCGCGACAGGAAACGCCCCAAAGCGCAACGTGGACACATCCAAATTTTGAAAGAAAACAGAGGTGTTTTTTGCGAAGTGCCTACCTGTAGATTTTGGCCTCTAGCTCAGCTGGCACCTAGGGAAACCTACCAATCCTGTGCATTTCTGAAAACTAGAGACCTAGGGGAATCCAAGGAGGTGTGACTTGCGGGGCTCGGACCAGGTTCTGTTACCTAGAATCCTTTGCAAACCTCAAAATTTGGATAAAAAAACACATGTTCCTCACATTTCTGTGGCAGAAAGTTCTGGAATCTGAGAAGAGCCACAAATTTCCTTCCACCCAGGCGTTCCCCCAAGTCTCCCGATAAAAATGATACCTCACTTGTGTGGGTAGGCCTAGCGCCCGCGACAGGAAACGCCCCAAAGCGCAACGTGGACACATCCAAATTTTTGAAAGAAAACAGAGGTGTTTTTTGCGAAGTGCTTACCTGTAGATTTTGGCCTCTAGCTCAGCCGGCACCTAGGGAAACCTACCAAACCTGTGCATTTATGAAAACTAGAGACCTAGGGGAATCCAAGGAGGTGTGACTTGCGGTGCTCGGACCAGGTTCTGTTACCCAGAATCCTTTGCAAACCTCAAAATTTGGATAAAAGAACACATGTTCCTCACATTTCTGTGGCAGAAAGTTCTGGAATCTGAGAGGAGCCACAAATTTCCTTCCACCCAGTGTTCCCCCAAGTCTCCCGATAAAAATGATACCTCACTTGTGTGGGTAGGACTAGCGCCCGCGACAGGAAACGCCCCAAAGCGCAACGTGGACACATCCAAATTTTTGAAAGAAAACAGAGGTGTTTTTTGCGAAGTGCCTACCTGTAGATTTTGGCCTCTAGCTCAGCTGGCACCTAGGGAAACCTACCAATCCTGTGCATTTCTGAAAACTAGAGACCTAGGGGAATCCAAGGAGGTGTGACTTGCGGGGCTCGGACCAGGTTCTGTTACCCAGAATCCTTTGCAAACCTCAAAATTTGGATAAAAAAACACATGTTCCTCACATTTCTGTGGCAGAAAGTTCAGGAATCTGAGAGGAGCCACACATTTCCTTCCACCCAGCGTTCCCCCAAGTCTCCCGATAAAAATGATACCTCACTTGTATGGGTAGGGCTAGCGCCCGCGACAGGAAACGCCCCAAAGCGCAACGTGGACACATCCAAATTTTTGAAAGAAAACAGAGGTGTTTTTTGCGAAGTGCCTACCTGTAGATTTTGGCCTCTAGCTCAGCCGGCACCTATCGAAACCTACCAAACCTGTGCATTTCTGAAAACTAGAGACCTAGGGGAATCCAAGGAGGGGTGACTTGCGGGGCTCGGACCAGGTTCTGTTACCCAGAATCCTTTGCAAATCTCAAAATTTGGCTAAAAAAACACATGTTCCTCACATTTCTGTGGCAGAAAGTTCTGGAATCTGAGAGGAGCCACAAATTTCCTTCCACCCAGCGTTCCCCCAAGTCTCCCGATAAAAATGATACCTCACTTGTGTGGGTAGGACTAGCGCCCGCGACAGGAAACTCCCCAAAGCGCAACGTGGACACATCCAAATTTTTCAAAGAAAACAGAGGTGTTTTTTGCGAAGTGCCTACCTGTAGATTTTGGCCTCTAGCTCAGCCGGCACCTAGGGAAACCTACCAAACCTGTGCATTTCTGAAACTAGAGACCTATGGGAATCCAAGGAGGTGTGATTTGCGGGGCTCGGACCAGGTTCTGTTACCCAGAATCCTTTGCAAACCTCAAAATTTGGCTAAAAAAACACATGTTCCTCACATTTCTGTTGCAGAAAGTTCTGGAATCTGAGAGGAGCCACAAATTTCCTTCCACCCAGCGTTCCCCCAAGTCTCCCGATAAAAATGATACCTCACTTGTGTGGGTAGGACTAGCGCCCGCGACAGGAAACGCCCCAAAGCGCAACGTGGACACATCCAAATTTTTGAAAGAAAACAGAGGTGTTTTTTGCGAAGTGCCTACCTGTAGATTTTGGCCTCTAGCTCAGCTGGCACCTAGGGAAACCTACCAATCCTGTGCATTTCTGAAAACTAGAGACCTAGGGGAATCCAAGGAGGTGTGACTTGCGGGCTCGGACCAGGTTCTGTTACCTAGAATCCTTTGCAAACCTCAAAATTTGGATAAAAAAACACATGTTCCTCACATTTCTGTGGCAGAAAGTTCTGGAATCTGAGAAGAGCCACAAATTTCCTTCCACCCAGCGTTCCCCCAAGTCTCCCGATAAAAATGATACCTCACTTGTGTGGGTAGGCCTAGCGCCCGCGACAGGAAACGCCCCAAAGCGCAACGTGGACACATCCAAATTTTTGAAAGAAAACAGAGGTGTTTTTTGCGAAGTGCTTACCTGTAGATTTTGGCCTCTAGCTCAGCCGGCACCTAGGGAAACCTACCAAACCTGTGCATTTATGAAAACTAGAGACCTAGGGGAATCCAAGGAGGTGTGACTTGCGGTGCTCGGACCAGGTTCTGTTACCCAGAATCCTTTGCAAACCTCAAAATTTGGATAAAAGAACACATGTTCCTCACATTTCTGTGGCAGAAAGTTCTGGTATCTGAGAGGAGCCACAAATTTCCTTCCACCCAGTGTTCCCCCAAGTCTCCCGATAAAAATGATACCTCACTTGTGTGGGTAGGACTAGCGCCCGCGACAGGAAACGCCCCAAAGCGCAACGTGGACACATCCAAATTTTTGAAAGAAAACAGAGGTGTTTTTTGCGAAGTGCCTACCTGTAGATTTTGGCCTCTAGCTCAGCTGGCACCTAGGGAAACCTACCAATCCTGTGCATTTCTGAAAACTAGAGACCTAGGGGAATCCAAGAGGTGTGACTTGCGGGGCTCGGACCAGGTTCTGTTACCCAGAATCCTTTGCAAACCTCAAAATTTGGATAAAAAAACACATGTTCCTCACATTTCTGTGGCAGAAAGTTCTGGAATCTGAGAGGAGCCACAAATTTCCTTCCACCCAGCGTTCCCCCAAGTCTCCCGATAAAAATGATATCTCACTTGTGTGGGTAGGCCTAGCGCCCGCGACAGGAAACGCCCCAAAGCGCAACGTGGACACATCCACATTTTTGAAAGAAAACAGAGGTGTTTTTTGCGAAGTGCCTACCTGTAGATTTTGGCCTCTAGCTCAGCCGGCACCTATCGAAACCTACCAAACCTGTGCATTTCTGAAAACTAGACACCTAGGGGAATCCAAGGAGGGGTGACTTGCGGGGCTCGGACCAGGTTCTGTTACCCAGAATCCTTTGCAAATCTCAAAATTTGGCTAAAAAAACACATGTTCCTTACATTTCTGTGGCAGAAAGTTCTGGAATCTGAGAGGAGCCACAAATTTCCTTCCACCCAGCGTTCCCCCAAGTCTCCCGAGAAAAATGATACCTCACTTGTGTGGGTAGGGCTAGCGCCCGCGACAGGAAACGCCCCAAAGCGCAACGTGGACACATCCAAATTTTTGAAAGAAAACAGAGGTGTTTTTTTCCGAAGTGCCTACCTGTAGATTTTGGCCTCTAGCTCAGCCGGCACCTAAGGAAACCTACCAAACCTGTGCATTTCTGAAAACTAGAGACCTAGGGGAATCCAAGGAGGGGTGACTTGCGGGGCTCGGACCAGGTTCTGTTACCCAGAATCCTTTGCAAATCTCAAAATTTGGCTAAAAAAACACATGTTCCTCACATTTCTGTGGCAGAAAGTTCTGGAATCTGAGAGGAGCCACAAATTTCCTTCCACCCAGCATTCCCACAAGTCTCCCGATAAAAATTATACCTCACTTGTGTGGGTAGGACTAGCGCCCGCGACAGGAAACGCCCCAAAGTGCAACGTGGATACATCCACATTTTTGAAAGAAAACAGAGGTGTTTTTTGCGAAGTGCCTACCTGTAGATTTTGGCCTCTAGCTCAGCTGGCACCTAGGGAAACCTACCAAACCTGTGCATTTCTGAAAACTAGAGACCTAGGGGAATCCAAGGAGGGGTGACTTGCGGGGCTCGGACCAGGTTCTGTTACCCAGAATCCTTTGCAAACCTCAAAATTTGGCTAAAAAAACACATGTTCCTCACATTTCTGTGGCAGAAAGTTCTGGAATCTGAGAAGAGCCACAAATTTCCTTCCACCCAGCGTTCCCCCAAGTCTCCCGATAAAAATGATACCTCACTTGTGTGGGTAGGACTAGCGCCCGCGACAGGAAACTCCCCAAAGCGCAACGTGGACACATCCAAATTTTTGAAAGAAAACAGAGGTGTTTTTTGCGAAGTGCCTACCTGTAGATTTTGGCCTCTAGCTCAGCCGGCACCTAGGGAAACCTACCAAACCTGTGCATTTCTGAAAACTAGAGACCTATGGGAATCCAAGGAGGTGTGATTTGCGGGGCTCGGACCAGGTTCTGTTACCCAGAATCCTTTGCAAACCTCAAAATTTGGCTAAAAAAACACATGTTCCTCACATTTCTGTTGCAGAAAGTTCTGGAATCTGAGAGGAGCCACAAATTTCCTTCCACCCAGCGTTCCCCCAAGTCTCCCGATAAAAATGATACCTCACTTGTGTGGGTAGGACTAGCGCCCGCGACAGGAAACGCCCCAAAGCGCAACGTGGACACATCCAAATTTTTGAAAGAAAACAGAGGTGTTTTTTGCGAAGTGCCTACCTGTAGATTTTGGCCTCTAGCTCAGCTGGCACCTAGGGAAACCTACCAAACCTGTGCATTTCTGAACACTAGAGACCTAGGGGAATCCAAGGAGGTGTGACTTGCGGGGCTCGGACCAGGTTCTGTTACCCAGAATCCTTTGCAAACCTCAAAATTTGGATAAAAAAACACATGTTCCTCACATTTCTGTGGCAGAAAGTTCAGGAATCTGAGAGGAGCCACACATTTCCTTCCACCCAGCGTTCCCCCAAGTCTCCCGATAAAAATGATACCTCACTTGTATGGGTAGGGCTAGCGCCCGCGACAGGAAACGCCCCAAAGCGCAACGTGGACACATCCAAATTTTTGAAAGAAAACAGAGGTGTTTTTTGCGAAGTGCCTACGTGTAGATTTTGGCCTCTAGCTCAGCCGGCACCTATCGAAACCTACCAAACCTGTGCATTTCTGAAAACTAGAGACCTAGGGGAATCCAAGGAGGGGTGACTTGCGGGGCTCGGACCAGGTTCTGTTACCCAGAATCCTTTGCAAATCTCAAAATTTGGCTAAAAAAACACATGTTCCTCACATTTCTGTGGCAGAAAGTTCTGGAATCTGAGAGGAGCCACAAATTTCCTTCCACCCAGCGTTCCCCCAAGTCTCCCGATAAAAATGATACCTCACTTGTGTGGGTAGGACTAGCGCCCGCGACAGGAAACTCCCCAAAGCGCAACGTGGACACATCCAAATTTTTGAAAGAAAACAGAGGTGTTTTTTGCGAAGTGCCTACCTGTAGATTTTGGCCTCTAGCTCAGCCGGCACCTAGGGAAACCTACCAAACCTGTGCATTTCTGAAAACTAGAGACCTATGGGAATCCAAGGAGGTGTGATTTGCGGGGCTCGGACCAGGTTCTGTTACCCAGAATCCTTTGCAAACCTCAAAATTTGGCTAAAAAAACACATGTTCCTCACATTTCTGTTGCAGAAAGTTCTGGAATCTGAGAGGAGCCACAAATTTCCTTCCACCCAGCGTTCCCCCAAGTCTCCCGATAAAAATGATACCTCACTTGTGTGGGTAGGACTAGCGCCCGCGACAGGAAACTCCCCAAAGCGCAACGTGGACACATCCAAATTTTTGAAAGAAAACAGAGGTGTTTTTTGCGAAGTGCCTACCTGTAGATTTTGGCCTCTAGCTCAGCCGGCACCTAGGGAAACCTACCAAACCTGTGCATTTATGAAAACTAGAGACCTAGGGGAATCCAAGGAGGTGTGACTTGCGGTGCTCGGACCAGGTTCTGTTACCCAGAATCCTTTGCAAACCTCAAAATTTTGATAAAAGAACACATGTTCCTCACATTTCTGTGGCAGAAAGTTCTGGAATCTGAGAGGAGCCACAAATTTCCTTCCACCCAGCGTTCCCCCAAGTCTCCCGATAAAAATGATACCTCACTTGTGTGGGTAGGACTAGCGCCCGCGACAGGAAACGCCCCAAAGCGCAACGTGGACACATCCAAATTTTTGAAAGAAAACAGAGGTGTTTTTTGCGAAGTGCCTACCTGTAGATTTTGGCCTCTAGCTCAGCTGGCACCTAGGGAAACCTACCAATCCTGTGCATTTCTGAAAACTAGAGACCTAGGGGAATCCAAGGAGGTGTGACTTGCGGGGCTCGGACCAGGTTCTGTTACCCAGAATCCTTTGCAAACCTCAAAATTTGGATAAAAAAACACATGTTCCTCACATTTCTGTGGCAGAAAGTTCTGGAATCTGAGAGGAGTCACAAATTTCCTTCCACCCAGCGTTCCCCCAAGTCTCCCGATAAAAATGATATCTCACTTGTGTGGGTAGGCCTAGCGCCCGCGACAGGAAACGCCCCAAAGCGCAACGTGGACACATCCACATTTTTGAAAGAAAACAGAGGTGTTTTTTGCGAAGTGCCTACCTGTAGATTTTGGCCTCTAGCTCAGCCGGCACCTATCGAAACCTACCAAACCTGTGCATTTCTGAAAACTAGAGACCTAGGGGAATCCAAGGAGGGGTGACTTGCGGGGCTCGGACCAGGTTCTGTTACCCAGAATCCTTTGCAAATCTCAAAATTTGGCTAAAAAAACACATGTTCCTCACATTTCTGTGGCAGAAAGTTCTGGAATCTGAGAGGAGCCACAAATTTCCTTCCACCCAGCGTTCCCCCAAGTCTCCCGAGAAAAATGATACCTCACTTGTGTGGGTAGGGCTAGCGCCCGCGACAGGAAACGCCCCAAAGCGCAACGTGGACACATCCAAATTTTTAAAAGAAAACAGAGGTGTTTTTTGCGAAGTGCCTAACTGTAGATTTTGGCCTCTAGCTCAGCCGGCACCTAAGGAAACCTACCAAACCTGTGCATTTCTGAAAACTAGAGACCTAGGGGAATCCAAGGAGGTGTGACTTGCGGGGCTCGGACCAGGTTCTGTTACCCAGAATCCTTTGCAAACCTCAAAATTTGGCTAAAAAAACACATGTTCCTCACATTTCTGTGGCAGAAAGTTCTGGAATCTGAGAGGAGCCACAAATTTCATTCCACCCAGCGTTCCCCCAAGTCTCCCGATAAAAATGATACTTCACTTGTGTGGGTAGGCCTAGCGTCCGCGACAGGAAACGCCCCAAAGCGCAACGTGGACACATCCACATTTTTGAAAGAAAACAGAGGTGTTTTTTGCGAAGTGCCTACCTGCAGATTTTGGCCCCTAGCTCAGCCGGCACCTAGGGAAACCTACCAAACCTGTGCATTTCTGAAAACTAGAGACCTAGGGGAATCCAAGGAGGGGTGACTTGAGGGGCTCGGACCAGGTTCTGTTACCCAGAATCCTTTGCAAACCTCAAAATTTGGCTAAAAAAACACATGTTCTTTACATTTCTGTGGCAGAAAGTTCTGGAATCTGAGAAGAGCCACAAATTTACTTCCACCCAGCGTTCACCCAAGTCTCCCGATAAAAATGATACCTCACTTGTGTGAGTAGGACTAGCGCCCGCTACAGTAAACGCCCCAAAGCGCAACGTGGACACATCCAAATTTTTGAAAGAAAACAGAGGTGTTTTTTGCGAAGTGCCTACCTGTAGATTTTGGCCTCTAGCTCAGCCGGCACCTAGGGAAACCTACCAAACCTGTGCATTTCTGAAAACTAGAGACCTAGTGGAATCCAAGGAGGGGTGACTTGAGGGGCTCGGACCAGGTTCTGTTACCCAGAATCCTTTGCAAACCTTAAAATTTGGCTAAAAAACACATGTTCCTCACATTTCTGTGGCAGAAAGTTCTGGAATCTTAGAGGAGCCACAAATTTCCTTCCACCCAGCGTTCCCCCAAGTCTCCCGATAAAAATGATACCTCACTTGTGTGGGTAGGACTAGCGCCCGCGACAGGAAACGCCCCAAAGCGCAACGTGGACACATCCAAATTTTTGAAAGAAAACAGAGGTGTTTTTTGCGAAGTGCCTACCTGTAGATTTTGGCCTCTAGCTCAGCCGGCACCTAGGGAAACCTACCAAACCTGTGCATTTCTGAAAACTAGAGACCTAGGGGAATCCAAGGAGGGGTGACTTGAGGGGCTCGGACCAGGTTCTGTTACCCAGAATCCTTTGCAAACCTCAAAATTTGGCTAAAAAAACACATGTTCCTCACATTCTGTGGCAGAAAGTTCTGGAATCTGAGAAGAGCCACAAATTTCCTTCCACCCAGCATTCCCCCAAGTCTCCCGATAAAAATGATACCTCACTTGTGTGGGTAGGACTAGCGCCCGCGACAGGAAACGCCCCAAAGCGCAACGTGGACACATCCAAATTTTTGAAAGAAAACAGAGGTGTTTTTTGCGAAGTGCCTACCTGTAGATTTTGGCCTCTAGCTCAGCCGGCACCTAGGGAAACCTACCAAACCTGTGCATTTCTGAAAACTAGAGACCTATGGGAATCCAAGGAGGTGTGATTTGCGGGGCTCGGACCAGGTTCTGTTACCCAGAATCCTTTGCAAACCTCAAAATTTGGATAAAAAAACACATGTTCCTCACATTTCTGTGGCAGAAAGTTCTGTAATCTGAGAGGAGCCACAAATTTCCTTCCACCCAGCGTTCCCCCAAGTCTCCCGATAAAAATGATACCTCACTTGTGTGGGTAGGCCTAGCGCCCGCGACAGGAAACGCCCCAAAGCGCAACGTGGACACATCCAAATTTTTTAAAGAAAACAGAGGTGTTTTTTGCGAAGTGCCTACCTGTAGATTTTGGCCTCTAGCTCAGCCGGCACCTAGGGAAACCTACCAAACCTGTGCATTTCTGAAAACTAGAGACCTAGGGGAAATCCAAGGAGGAGTGACTTGCGGGGCTCGGACCAGGTTCTGTTACCCAGAATCCTTTGCAAACCTCAAAATTTGGCTAAAAAAACACATGTTCCTCACATTTCTGTGGCAGAAAGTTCTGGAATCTGAGAGGAGCCACAAATTTCCTTCCACCCAGCGTTCCCCCAAGTCTCCCGATAAAAATGATACCTCACTTGTGTGGGTAGGCCTAGCGCCCGCGACAGGAAACGCCCCAAAGCGCAACGTGGACACATCCAAATTTTTGAAAGAAAACAGAGGTGTTTTTTGCGGAGTGCCTACCTGTAGATTTTGGCCTCTAGCTCAGCCGGCACCTATCGAAACTTACCAAACCTGTGCATTTCTGAAAACTATAGACCTGGGGGAATCCAAGGAGGGGTGACTTGCGGGGCTCGGACCAGGTTCTGTTACCCAGAATCCTTTGCAAATCTCAAAATTTGGCTAAAAAAACACATGTTCCTCACATTTGTGTGGCAGAAAGTTCTGGAATCTGAGAGGAGCCACAAATTTCCTTCCACCCAGCGTTCCCCCAAGTCTCCCGATAAAAATTATACCTCACTTGTGTGGGTAGGGCTAGCGCCCGCGACAGGACACGCCCCAAAGTGCAACGTGGACACATCCAAATTTTTGAAAGAAAACAGAGGTGTTTTTTGCGAAGTGCCTACCTGTAGATTTTGGCCTCTAGCTCAGCCGGCACCTAGGGAAACCTACCAAACCTGTGCATTTCTGAAAACTAGAGACCTAGGGGAATCCAAGGAGGGGTGACTTGAGGGGCTCGGACCAGGTTCTGTTACCCAGAATCCTTTGCAAACCTCCAAATTTGGCTAAAAAAACACATGTTCTTCACATTTCTGTGGCAGAAAGTTCTGGAATCTGAGAAGAGCCACAAATTTCCTTCCACCCAGCGTTCCCCCAAGTCTCCCGATAAAAATGATACCTCACTTGTGTGGGTAGGACTAGCGCCCGCGACAGGAAACGCCCCAAAGCGCAACGTGGACACATCCAAATTTTTGAAAGAAAACAGAGGTGTTTTTTGCGAAGTGCCTACCTGTAGATTTTGGCCTCTAGCTCAGCCGCCACCTAGGGAAACCTACCAAACCTGTGCATTTCTGAAAACTAGAGACCTATGGGAATCCATGGAGGTGTGATTTGCGGGGCTCGGACCAGGTTCTGTTACCCAGAATCCTTTGCAAACCTCAAAATTTGGCTAAAAAAACACATGTTCCTCACATTTCTGTGGCAGAAAGTTCTGGAATCTGAGAGGAGCCACAAATTTCCTTCCACCCAGCGTTCACCCAAGTCTCCCGATAAAAATGATACCTCACTTGTGTGGGTAGGCCTAGCGCCCGCGACAGGAAACGCCCCAAAGCGCAACGTGGACACATCCAAATTTTTGAAAGAAAACAGAGGTGTTTTTTGCGAAGTGCCTACCTGTAGATTTTGGCCTCTAGCTCAGCCGGCACCTATCGAAACCTACCAAACCTGTGCATTTCTGAAAACTAGAGACCTAGGGGAATCCAAGGAGGGGTGATTTGCGGGGCTCGGACCAGGTTCTGTTACCCAGAATCCTTTGCAAATCTCAAAATTTGGCTAAAAAAAACACATGTTCCTCACATTTCTGTGGCAGAAAGTTCTGGAATCTGAGAAGAGCCACAAATTTACTTCCACCCAGCGTTCCCCCAAGTCTCCCGATAAAAATGATACCTCACTTGTGTGAGTAGGACTAGCGCCCGCTACAGTAAACGCCCCAAAGCGCAACGTGGACACATCCAAATTTTTGAAAGAAAACAGAGGTGTTTTTTGCGAAGTGCCTACCTGTAGATTTTGGCCTCTAGCTCAGCCGGCACCTAGGGAAACCTACCAAACCTGTGCATTTCTGAAAACTAGAGACCTAGTGGAATCCAAGGAGGGGTGACTTGAGGGGCTCGGACCAGGTTCTGTTACCCAGAATCCTTTGCAAACCTTAAAATTTGGCTAAAAAACACATGTTCCTCACATTTCTGTGGCAGAAAGTTCTGGAATCTTAGAGGAGCCACAAATTTCCTTCCACCCAGCGTTCCCCCAAGTCTCCCGATAAAAATGATACCTCACTTGTGTGGGTAGGACTAGCGCCCGCGACAGGAAACGCCCCAAAGCGCAACGTGGACACATCCAAATTTTTGAAAGAAAACAGAGGTGTTTTTTGCGAAGTGCCTACCTGTAGATTTTGGCCTCTAGCTCAGCCGGCACCTAGGGAAACCTACCAAACCTGTGCATTTCTGAAAACTAGAGACCTAGGGGAATCCAAGGAGGGGTGACTTGAGGGGCTCGGACCAGGTTCTGTTACCCAGAATCCTTTGCAAACCTCAAAATTTGGCTAAAAAAACACATGTTCCTCACATTCTGTGGCAGAAAGTTCTGGAATCTGAGAAGAGCCACAAATTTCCTTCCACCCAGCGTTCCCCCAAGTCTCCAGATAAAAATGATGCCTCACTTGTGTGGGTAGGACTAGCGCCCGCGACAGGAAACGCCCCAAAGCGCAACGTGGACACATCCAAATTTTTGAAAGAAAACAGAGGTGTTTTTTCCGAAGTGCCTACCTGTAGATTTTGGCCTCTAGCTCAGCCGGCACCTATCGAAACCTACCAAACCTGTGCATTTCTGAAAACTAGAGACCTAGGGGAATCCAAGGAGGGGTGATTTGCGGGGCTCGGACCAGGTTCTGTTACCCAGAATCCTTTGCAAATCTCAAAATTTGGCTAAAAAAACACATGTTCCTCACATTTCTGTGGCAGAAAGTTCTGGAATCTGAGAAGAGCCACAAATTTACTTCCACCCAGCGTTCCCCCAAGTCTCCCGATAAAAATGATACCTCACTTGTGTGAGTAGGACTAGCGCCCGCTACAGTAAACGCCCCAAAGCGCAACGTGGACACATCCAAATTTTTGAAAGAAAACAGAGGTGTTTTTTGCGAAGTGCCTACCTGTAGATTTTGGCCTCTAGCTCAGCCGGCACCTAGGGAAACCTACCAAACCTGTGCATTTCTGAAAACTAGAGACCTAGTGGAATCCAAGGAGGGGTGACTTGAGGGGCTCGGACCAGGTTCTGTTACCCAGAATCCTTTGCAAACCTTAAAATTTGGCTAAAAAAACACATGTTCCTCACATTCTGTGGCAGAAAGTTCTGGAATCTGAGAAGAGCCACAAATTTCCTTCCACCCAGCATTCCCCCAAGTCTCCCGATAAAAATGATACCTCACTTGTGTGGGTAGGACTAGCGCCCGCGACAGGAAACGCCCCAAAGCGCAACGTGGACACATCCACATTTTTGAAAGAAAACAGAGGTGTTTTTTGCGAAGTGCCTACCTGTAGATTTTGGCCTCTAGCTCAGCCGGCACCTAGGGAAACCTACCAAACCTGTGCATTTCTGAAAACTAGAGACCTATGGGAATCCAAGGAGGTGTGATTTGCGGGGCTCGGACCAGGTTCTGTTACCCAGAATCCTTTGCAAACCTCAAAATTTGGCTAAAAAAACACATGTTCCTCACATTTCTGTGGCAGAAAGTTCTGGAATCTGAGAGGAGCCACAAATTTCCTTCCACCCAGCGTTCCCCCAAGTCTCCCGATAAAAATGATACCTCACTTGTGTGGGTAGGCCTAGCGCCCGCGACAGGAAACGCCCCAAAGCGCAACGTGGACACATCCAAATTTTTGAAAGAAAACAGAGGTGTTTTTTGCGAAGTGCCTACCTGTAGATTTTGGCCTCTAGCTCAGCCGGCACCTAGGGAAACCTACCAAACCTGTGCATTTCTGAAAACTAGAGACCTAGGGGAAATCCAAGGAGGAGTGACTTGCGGGGCTCGGACCAGGTTCTGTTACCCAGAATCCTTTGCAAACCTCAAAATTTGACTAAAAAAACACATGTTCCTCACATTTCTGTGGCAGAAAGTTCTGGAATCTGAGAGGAGCCACAAATTTCCTTCCACCCAGCGTTCCCCCAAGTCTCCCGATAAAAATGATACCTCACTTGTGTGGGTAGGCCTAGCGCCCGCGACAGGAAACGCCCCAAAGCGCAACGTGGACACATCCAAATTTTTGAAAGAAAACAGAGGTGTTTTTTGCGAAGTGCCTACCTGTAGATTTTGGCCTCTAGCTCAGCCGGCACCTATCGAAACCTACCAAACCTGTGCATTTCTGAAAACTAGAGACCTAGGGGAATCCAAGGAGGGGTGACTTGCGGGGCTCGGACCAGGTTCTGTTACCCAGAATCCTTTGCAAATCTCAAAATTTGGCTAAAAAAACACATGTTCCTCACATTTCTGTGGCAGAAAGTTCTGGAATCTGAGAAGAGCCACAAATTTACTTCCACCCAGCGTTCCCCCAAGTCTCCCGATAAAAATGATACCTCACTTGTGTGAGTAGGACTAGCGCCCGCTACAGTAAACGCCCCAAAGCGCAACGTGGACACATCCAAATTTTTGAAAGAAAACAGAGGTGTTTTTTGCGAAGTGCCTACCTGTAGATTTTGGCCTCTAGCTCAGCTGGCACCTAGGGAAACCTACCAAACCTGTGCATTTCTGAACACTAGAGACCTAGGGGAATCCAAGGAGGTGTGACTTGCGGGGCTCGGACCAGGTTCTGTTACCCAGAATCCTTTGCAAACCTCAAAATTTGGATAAAAAAACACATGTTCCTCACATTTCTGTGGCAGAAAGTTCAGGAATCTGAGAGGAGCCACACATTTCCTTCCACCCAGCGTTCCCCCAAGTCTCCCGATAAAAATGATACCTCACTTGTATGGGTAGGGCTAGCGCCCGCGACAGGAAACGCCCCAAAGCGCAACGTGGACACATCCAAATTTTTGAAAGAAAACAGAGGTGTTTTTTGCGAAGTGCCTACGTGTAGATTTTGGCCTCTAGCTCAGCCGGCACCTATCGAAACCTACCAAACCTGTGCATTTCTGAAAACTAGAGACCTAGGGGAATCCAAGGAGGGGTGACTTGCGGGGCTCGGACCAGGTTCTGTTACCCAGAATCCTTTGCAAATCTCAAAATTTGGCTAAAAAAACACATGTTCCTCACATTTCTGTGGCAGAAAGTTCTGGAATCTGAGAGGAGCCACAAATTTCCTTCCACCCAGCGTTCCCCCAAGTCTCCCGATAAAAATGATACCTCACTTGTGTGGGTAGGACTAGCGCCCGCGACAGGAAACTCCCCAAAGCGCAACGTGGACACATCCAAATTTTTGAAAGAAAACAGAGGTGTTTTTTGCGAAGTGCCTACCTGTAGATTTTGGCCTCTAGCTCAGCCGGCACCTAGGGAAACCTACCAAACCTGTGCATTTCTGAAAACTAGAGACCTATGGGAATCCAAGGAGGTGTGATTTGCGGGGCTCGGACCAGGTTCTGTTACCCAGAATCCTTTGCAAACCTCAAAATTTGGCTAAAAAAACACATGTTCCTCACATTTCTGTTGCAGAAAGTTCTGGAATCTGAGAGGAGCCACAAATTTCCTTCCACCCAGCGTTCCCCCAAGTCTCCCGATAAAAATGATACCTCACTTGTGTGGGTAGGACTAGCGCCCGCGACAGGAAACTCCCCAAAGCGCAACGTGGACACATCCAAATTTTTGAAAGAAAACAGAGGTGTTTTTTGCGAAGTGCCTACCTGTAGATTTTGGCCTCTAGCTCAGCCGGCACCTAGGGAAACCTACCAAACCTGTGCATTTATGAAAACTAGAGACCTAGGGGAATCCAAGGAGGTGTGACTTGCGGTGCTCGGACCAGGTTCTGTTACCCAGAATCCTTTGCAAACCTCAAAATTTTGATAAAAGAACACATGTTCCTCACATTTCTGTGGCAGAAAGTTCTGGAATCTGAGAGGAGCCACAAATTTCCTTCCACCCAGCGTTCCCCCAAGTCTCCCGATAAAAATGATACCTCACTTGTGTGGGTAGGACTAGCGCCCGCGACAGGAAACGCCCCAAAGCGCAACGTGGACACATCCAAATTTTTGAAAGAAAACAGAGGTGTTTTTTGCGAAGTGCCTACCTGTAGATTTTGGCCTCTAGCTCAGCTGGCACCTAGGGAAACCTACCAATCCTGTGCATTTCTGAAAACTAGAGACCTAGGGGAATCCAAGGAGGTGTGACTTGCGGGGCTCGGACCAGGTTCTGTTACCCAGAATCCTTTGCAAACCTCAAAATTTGGATAAAAAAACACATGTTCCTCACATTTCTGTGGCAGAAAGTTCTGGAATCTGAGAGGAGCCACAAATTTCCTTCCACCCAGCGTTCCCCCAAGTCTCCCGATAAAAATGATATCTCACTTGTGTGGGTAGGCCTAGCGCCCGCGACAGGAAACGCCCCAAAGCGCAACGTGGACACATCCACATTTTTGAAAGAAAACAGAGGTGTTTTTTGCGAAGTGCCTACCTGTAGATTTTGGCCTCTAGCTCAGCCGGCACCTATCGAAACCTACCAAACCTGTGCATTTCTGAAAACTAGAGACCTAGGGGAATCCAAGGAGGGGTGACTTGCGGGGCTCGGACCAGGTTCTGTTACCCAGAATCCTTTGCAAATCTCAAAATTTGGCTAAAAAAACACATGTTCCTCACATTTCTGTGGCAGAAAGTTCTGGAATCTGAGAGGAGCCACAAATTTCCTTCCACCCAGCGTTCCCCCAAGTCTCCCGAGAAAAATGATACCTCACTTGTGTGGGTAGGGCTAGCGCCCGCGACAGGAAACGCCCCAAAGCGCAACGTGGACACATCCAAATTTTTAAAAGAAAACAGAGGTGTTTTTTGCGAAGTGCCTAACTGTAGATTTTGGCCTCTAGCTCAGCCGGCACCTAAGGAAACCTACCAAACCTGTGCATTTCTGAAAACTAGAGACCTAGGGGAATCCAAGGAGGTGTGACTTGCGGGGCTCGGACCAGGTTCTGTTACCCAGAATCCTTTGCAAACCTCAAAATTTGGCTAAAAAAACACATGTTCCTCACATTTCTGTGGCAGAAAGTTCTGGAATCTGAGAGGAGCCACAAATTTCATTCCACCCAGCGTTCCCCCAAGTCTCCCGATAAAAATGATACTTCACTTGTGTGGGTAGGCCTAGCGTCCGCGACAGGAAACGCCCCAAAGCGCAACGTGGACACATCCACATTTTTGAAAGAAAACAGAGGTGTTTTTTGCGAAGTGCCTACCTGCAGATTTTGGCCCCTAGCTCAGCCGGCACCTAGGGAAACCTACCAAACCTGTGCATTTCTGAAAACTAGAGACCTAGGGGAATCCAAGGAGGGGTGACTTGAGGGGCTCGGACCAGGTTCTGTTACCCAGAATCCTTTGCAAACCTCAAAATTTGGCTAAAAAAACACATGTTCTTTACATTTCTGTGGCAGAAAGTTCTGGAATCTGAGAAGAGCCACAAATTTACTTCCACCCAGCGTTCACCCAAGTCTCCCGATAAAAATGATACCTCACTTGTGTGAGTAGGACTAGCGCCCGCTACAGTAAACGCCCTAAAGCGCAACGTGGACACATCCAAATTTTTGAAAGAAAACAGAGGTGTTTTTTGCGAAGTGCCTACCTGTAGATTTTGGCCTCTAGCTCAGCCGGCACCTAGGGAAACCTACCAAACCTGTGCATTTCTGAAAACTAGAGACCTAGTGGAATCCAAGGAGGGGTGACTTGAGGGGCTCGGACCAGGTTCTGTTACCCAGAATCCTTTGCAAACCTTAAAATTTGGCTAAAAAACACATGTTCCTCACATTTCTGTGGCAGAAAGTTCTGGAATCTTAGAGGAGCCACAAATTTCCTTCCACCCAGCGTTCCCCCAAGTCTCCCGATAAAAATGATACCTCACTTGTGTGGGTAGGACTAGCGCCCGCGACAGGAAACGCCCCAAAGCGCAACGTGGACACATCCAAATTTTTGAAAGAAAACAGAGGTGTTTTTTGCGAAGTGCCTACCTGTAGATTTTGGCCTCTAGCTCAGCCGGCACCTAGGGAAACCTACCAAACCTGTGCATTTCTGAAAACTAGAGACCTAGGGGAATCCAAGGAGGGGTGACTTGAGGGGCTCGGACCAGGTTCTGTTACCCAGAATCCTTTGCAAACCTCAAAATTTGGCTAAAAAAACACATGTTCCTCACATTCTGTGGCAGAAAGTTCTGGAATCTGAGAAGAGCCACAAATTTCCTTCCACCCAGCATTCCCCCAAGTCTCCCGATAAAAATGATACCTCACTTGTGTGGGTAGGACTAGCGCCCGCGACAGGAAACGCCCCAAAGCGCAACGTGGACACATCCAAATTTTTGAAAGAAAACAGAGGTGTTTTTTGCGAAGTGCCTACCTGTAGATTTTGGCCTCTAGCTCAGCCGGCACCTAGGGAAACCTACCAAACCTGTGCATTTCTGAAAACTAGAGACCTATGGGAATCCAAGGAGGTGTGATTTGCGGGGCTCGGACCAGGTTCTGTTACCCAGAATCCTTTGCAAACCTCAAAATTTGGATAAAAAAACACATGTTCCTCACATTTCTGTGGCAGAAAGTTCTGTAATCTGAGAGGAGCCACAAATTTCCTTCCACCCAGCGTTCCCCCAAGTCTCCCGATAAAAATGATACCTCACTTGTGTGGGTAGGCCTAGCGCCCGCGACAGGAAACGCCCCAAAGCGCAACGTGGACACATCCAAATTTTTGAAAGAAAACAGAGGTGTTTTTTGCGAAGTGCCTACCTGTAGATTTTGGCCTCTAGCTCAGCCGGCACCTAGGGAAACCTACCAAACCTGTGCATTTCTGAAAACTAGAGACCTAGGGGAAATCCAAGGAGGAGTGACTTGCGGGGCTCGGACCAGGTTCTGTTACCCAGAATCCTTTGCAAACCTCAAAATTTGGCTAAAAAAACACATGTTCCTCACATTTCTGTGGCAGAAAGTTCTGGAATCTGAGAGGAGCCACAAATTTCCTTCCACCCAGCGTTCCCCCAAGTCTCCCGATAAAAATGATACCTCACTTGTGTGGGTAGGCCTAGCGCCCGCGACAGGAAACGCCCCAAAGCGCAACGTGGACACATCCAAATTTTTGAAAGAAAACAGAGGTGTTTTTTGCGGAGTGCCTACCTGTAGATTTTGGCCTCTAGCTCAGCCGGCACCTATCGAAACTTACCAAACCTGTGCATTTCTGAAAACTATAGACCTGGGGGAATCCAAGGAGGGGTGACTTGCGGGGCTCGGACCAGGTTCTGTTACCCAGAATCCTTTGCAAATCTCAAAATTTGGCTAAAAAAACACATGTTCCTCACATTTGTGTGGCAGAAAGTTCTGGAATCTGAGAGGAGCCACAAATTTCCTTCCACCCAGCGTTCCCCCAAGTCTCCCGATAAAAATTATACCTCACTTGTGTGGGTAGGGCTAGCGCCCGCGACAGGACACGCCCCAAAGTGCAACGTGGACACATCCAAATTTTTGAAAGAAAACAGAGGTGTTTTTTGCGAAGTGCCTACCTGTAGATTTTGGCCTCTAGCTCAGCCGGCACCTAGGGAAACCTACCAAACCTGTGCATTTCTGAAAACTAGAGACCTAGGGGAATCCAAGGAGGGGTGACTTGAGGGGCTCGGACCAGGTTCTGTTACCCAGAATCCTTTGCAAACCTCCAAATTTGGCTAAAAAAACACATGTTCTTCACATTTCTGTGGCAGAAAGTTCTGGAATCTGAGAAGAGCCACAAATTTCCTTCCACCCAGCGTTCCCCCAAGTCTCCCGATAAAAATGATACCTCACTTGTGTGGGTAGGACTAGCGCCCGCGACAGGAAACGCCCCAAAGCGCAACGTGGACACATCCAAATTTTTGAAAGAAAACAGAGGTGTTTTTTGCGAAGTGCCTACCTGTAGATTTTGGCCTCTAGCTCAGCCGCCACCTAGGGAAACCTACCAAACCTGTGCATTTCTGAAAACTAGAGACCTATGGGAATCCATGGAGGTGTGATTTGCGGGGCTCGGACCAGGTTCTGTTACCCAGAATCCTTTGCAAACCTCAAAATTTGGCTAAAAAAACACATGTTCCTCACATTTCTGTGGCAGAAAGTTCTGGAATCTGAGAGGAGCCACAAATTTCCTTCCACCCAGCGTTCACCCAAGTCTCCCGATAAAAATGATACCTCACTTGTGTGGGTAGGCCTAGCGCCCGCGACAGGAAACGCCCCAAAGCGCAACGTGGACACATCCAAATTTTTGAAAGAAAACAGAGGTGTTTTTTGCGAAGTGCCTACCTGTAGATTTTGGCCTCTAGCTCAGCCGGCACCTATCGAAACCTACCAAACCTGTGCATTTCTGAAAACTAGAGACCTAGGGGAATCCAAGGAGGGGTGATTTGCGGGGCTCGGACCAGGTTCTGTTACCCAGAATCCTTTGCAAATCTCAAAATTTGGCTAAAAAAACACATGTTCCTCACATTTCTGTGGCAGAAAGTTCTGGAATCTGAGAAGAGCCACAAATTTACTTCCACCCAGCGTTCCCCCAAGTCTCCCGATAAAAATGATACCTCACTTGTGTGAGTAGGACTAGCGCCCGCTACAGTAAACGCCCCAAAGCGCAACGTGGACACATCCAAATTTTTGAAAGAAAACAGAGGTGTTTTTTGCGAAGTGCCTACCTGTAGATTTTGGCCTCTAGCTCAGCCGGCACCTAGGGAAACCTACCAAACCTGTGCATTTCTGAAAACTAGAGACCTAGTGGAATCCAAGGAGGGGTGACTTGAGGGGCTCGGACCAGGTTCTGTTACCCAGAATCCTTTGCAAACCTTAAAATTTGGCTAAAAAACACATGTTCCTCACATTTCTGTGGCAGAAAGTTCTGGAATCTTAGAGGAGCCACAAATTTCCTTCCACCCAGCGTTCCCCCAAGTCTCCCGATAAAAATGATACCTCACTTGTGTGGGTAGGACTAGCGCCCGCGACAGGAAACGCCCCAAAGCGCAACGTGGACACATCCAAATTTTTGAAAGAAAACAGAGGTGTTTTTTGCGAAGTGCCTACCTGTAGATTTTGGCCTCTAGCTCAGCCGGCACCTAGGGAAACCTACCAAACCTGTGCATTTCTGAAAACTAGAGACCTAGGGGAATCCAAGGAGGGGTGACTTGAGGGGCTCGGACCAGGTTCTGTTACCCAGAATCCTTTGCAAACCTCAAAATTTGGCTAAAAAAACACATGTTCCTCACATTCTGTTGCAGAAAGTTCTGGAATCTGAGAAGAGCCACAAATTTCCTTCCACCCAGCGTTCCCCCAAGTCTCCAGATAAAAATGATGCCTCACTTGTGTGGGTAGGACTAGCGCCCGCGACAGGAAACGCCCCAAAGCGCAACGTGGACACATCCAAATTTTTGAAAGAAAACAGAGGTGTTTTTTCCGAAGTGCCTACCTGTAGATTTTGGCCTCTAGCTCAGCCGGCACCTATCGAAACCTACCAAACCTGTGCATTTCTGAAAACTAGAGACCTAGGGGAATCCAAGGAGGGGTGATTTGCGGGGCTCGGACCAGGTTCTGTTACCCAGAATCCTTTGCAAATCTCAAAATTTGGCTAAAAAAACACATGTTCCTCACATTTCTGTGGCAGAAAGTTCTGGAATCTGAGAAGAGCCACAAATTTACTTCCACCCAGCGTTCCCCCAAGTCTCCCGATAAAAATGATACCTCACTTGTGTGAGTAGGACTAGCGCCCGCTACAGTAAACGCCCCAAAGCGCAACGTGGACACATCCAAATTTTTGAAAGAAAACAGAGGTGTTTTTTGCGAAGTGCCTACCTGTAGATTTTGGCCTCTAGCTCAGCCGGCACCTAGGGAAACCTACCAAACCTGTGCATTTCTGAAAACTAGAGACCTAGTGGAATCCAAGGAGGGGTGACTTGAGGGGCTCGGACCAGGTTCTGTTACCCAGAATCCTTTGCAAACCTTAAAATTTGGCTAAAAAAACACATGTTCCTCACATTCTGTGGCAGAAAGTTCTGGAATCTGAGAAGAGCCACAAATTTCCTTCCACCCAGCATTCCCCCAAGTCTCCCGATAAAAATGATACCTCACTTGTGTGGGTAGGACTAGCGCCCGCGACAGGAAACGCCCCAAAGCGCAACGTGGACACATCCACATTTTTGAAAGAAAACAGAGGTGTTTTTTGCGAAGTGCCTACCTGTAGATTTTGGCCTCTAGCTCAGCCGGCACCTAGGGAAACCTACCAAACCTGTGCATTTCTGAAAACTAGAGACCTATGGGAATCCAAGGAGGTGTGATTTGCGGGGCTCGGACCAGGTTCTGTTACCCAGAATCCTTTGCAAACCTCAAAATTTGGCTAAAAAAACACATGTTCCTCACATTTCTGTGGCAGAAAGTTCTGGAATCTGAGAGGAGCCACAAATTTCCTTCCACCCAGCGTTCCCCCAAGTCTCCCGATAAAAATGATACCTCACTTGTGTGGGTAGGCCTAGCGCCCGCGACAGGAAACGCCCCAAAGCGCAACGTGGACACATCCAAATTTTTGAAAGAAAACAGAGGTGTTTTTTGCGAAGTGCCTACCTGTAGATTTTGGCCTCTAGCTCAGCCGGCACCTAGGGAAACCTACCAAACCTGTGCATTTCTGAAAACTAGAGACCTAGGGGAAATCCAAGGAGGAGTGACTTGCGGGGCTCGGACCAGGTTCTGTTACCCAGAATCCTTTGCAAACCTCAAAATTTGACTAAAAAAACACATGTTCCTCACATTTCTGTGGCAGAAAGTTCTGGAATCTGAGAGGAGCCACAAATTTCCTTCCACCCAGCGTTCCCCCAAGTCTCCCGATAAAAATGATACCTCACTTGTGTGGGTAGGCCTAGCGCCCGCGACAGGAAACGCCCCAAAGCGCAACGTGGACACATCCAAATTTTTGAAAGAAAACAGAGGTGTTTTTTGCGAAGTGCCTACCTGTAGATTTTGGCCTCTAGCTCAGCCGGCACCTATCGAAACCTACCAAACCTGTGCATTTCTGAAAACTAGAGACCTAGGGGAATCCAAGGAGGGGTGACTTGCGGGGCTCGGACCAGGTTCTGTTACCCAGAATCCTTTGCAAATCTCAAAATTTGGCTAAAAAAACACATGTTCCTCACATTTCTGTGGCAGAAAGTTCTGGAATCTGAGAAGAGCCACAAATTTACTTCCACCCAGCGTTCCCCCAAGTCTCCCGATAAAAATGATACCTCACTTGTGTGAGTAGGACTAGCGCCCGCTACAGTAAACGCCCCAAAGCGCAACGTGGACACATCCAAATTTTTGAAAGAAAACAGAGGTGTTTTTTGCGAAGTGCCTACCTGTAGATTTTGGCCTCTAGCTCAGCCGGCACCTAGGGAAACCTACCAAACCTGTGCATTTCTGAAAACTAGAGACCTAGTGGAATCCAAGGAGGGGTGACTTGAGGGGCTCGGACCAGGTTCTGTTACCCAGAATCCTTTGCAAACCTTAAAATTTGGCTAAAAAACACATGTTCCTCACATTTCTGTGGCAGAAAGTTCTGGAATCTTAGAGGAGCCACAAATTTCCTTCCACCCAGCGTTCCCCCAAGTCTCCCGATAAAAATGATACCTCACTTGTGTGGGTAGGACTAGCGCCCGCGACAGGAAACGCCCCAAAGCGCAACGTGGACACATCCACATTTTTGAAAGAAAACAGAGGTGTTTTTTGCGAAGTGCCTACCTGTAGATTTTGGCCTCTAGCTCAGCCGGCACCTAGGGAAACCTACCAAACCTGTGCATTTCTGAAAACTAGAGACCTAGGGGAATCCAAGGAGGGGTGACTTGAGGGGCTCGGACCAGGTTCTGTTACCCAGAATCCTTTGCAAACCTCAAAATTTGACTAAAAAAACACATGTTCCTCACATTTCTGTGGCAGAAAGTTCTGGAATCTGAGAGGAGCCACAAATTTCCTTCCACCCAGCGTTCCCCCAAGTCTCCCGATAAAAATGATACCTCACTTGTGTGGGTAGGCCTAGCGCCCGCGACAGGAAACGCCCCAAAGCGCAACGTGGACACATCCAAATTTTTGAAAGAAAACAGAGGTGTTTTTTGCGAAGTGCCTACCTGTAGATTTTGGCCTCTAGCTCAGCCGGCACCTATCGAAACTTACCAAACCTGTGCATTTCTGAAAACTAGAGACCTAGGGGAATCCAAGGAGGGGTGACTTGCGGGGCTCGGACCAGGTTCTGTTACCCAGAATCCTTTGCAAATCTCAAAATTTGGCTAAAAAAACACATGTTCCTCACATTTCTGTGGCAGAAAGTTCTGGAATCTGAGAGGAGCCACAAATTTCCTTCCACCCAGCGTTCCCCCAAGTCTCCCGATAAAAATTATACCTCACTTGTGTGGGTAGGGCTAGCGCCCGCGACAGGAAACGCCCCAAAGTGCAACGTGGACACATCCACATTTTTGAAAGAAAACAGAGGTGTTTTTTGCGAAGTGCCTACCTGTAGATTTTGGCCTCTAGCTCAGCCGGCACCTAGGGAAACCTACCAAACCTGTGCATTTCTGAAAACTAGAGACCTAGGGGAATCCAAGGAGGGGTGACTTGAGGGGCTCGGACCAGGTTCTGTTACCCAGAATCCTTTGCAAACCTCCAAATTTGGCTAAAAAATCACATGTTCTTCACATTTCTGTGGCAGAAAGTTCTGGAATCTGAGAAGAGCCACAAATTTCCTTCCACCCAGCGTTCCCCCAAGTCTCCCGATAAAAATGATACCTCACTTGTGTGGGTAGGACTAGCGCCCGCGACAGGAAACGCCCCAAAGCGCAACGTGGACACATCCAAATTTTTGAAAGAAAACCGAGGTGTTTTTTGCGAAGTGCCTACCTGTAGATTTTGGCCTCTAGCTCAGCTGGCATCTAGGGAAACCTACCAAACCTGTGCATTTCTGAAAACTAGAGACATAGGGGAATCCAAGGAGGTGTGACTTGCGGGGCTCGGACCAGGTTCTGTTACCCAGAATCCTTTGCAAACCTCAAAATTTGGCTAAAAAAACACATGTTCCTCACATTCTGTGGCAGAAAGTTCTGGAATCTGAGAAGAGCCACAAATTTCCTTCCACCCAGCGTTCCCCCAAGTCTCCCGATAAAAATGATACCTCACTTGTGTGGGTAGGACTAGCGCCCGCGACAGGAAACGCCCCAAAGCGCAACGTGGACACATCCAAATTTTTGAAAGAAAACAGAGGTGTTTTTTGCGAAGTGCCTACCTGTAGATTTTGGAATCTAGCTCAGCCGGCACCTAGGGAAACCTACCAAACCTGTGCATTTCTGAAAACTAGAGACCTATGGGAATCCAAGGAGGTGTGATTTGCGGGGCTCGGACCAGGTTCTGTTACCCAGAATCCTTTGCAAACCTCAAAATTTGGCTAAAAAAACACATGTTCCTCACATTTCTGTGGCAGAAAGTTCTGGAATCTGAGAGGAGCCACAAATTTCCTTCCACCCAGCGTTCCCCCAAGTCTCCCGATAAAAATGATACCTCACTTGTGTGGGTAGGCCTAGCGCCCGCGACAGGAAACGCCCCAAAGCGCAACGTGGACACATCCAAATTTTTGAAAGAAAACAGAGGTGTTTTTTGCGGAGTGCCTACCTGTAGATTTTGGCCTCTAGCTCAGCCGGCACCTATCGAAACTTACCAAACCTGTGCATTTCTGAAAACTATAGACCTGGGGGAATCCAAGGAGGGGTGACTTGCGGGGCTCGGACCAGGTTCTGTTACCCAGAATCCTTTGCAAATCTCAAAATTTGGCTAAAAAAACACATGTTCCTCACATTTCTGTGGTAGAAAGTTCTGGAATCTGAGAGGAGCCACAAATTTCATTCCACCCAGCGTTCCCCCAAGTCTCCCGATAAAAATTATACCTCACTTGTGTGGGTAGGGCTAGCGCCCGCGACAGGAAACGCCCCAAAGTGCAACGTGGACACATCCAAATTTTTGAAAGAAAACAGAGGTGTTTTTTGCGAAGTGCCTACCTGTAGATTTTGGCCTCTAGCTCAGCCGGCACCTAGGGAAACCTACCAAACCTGTGCATTTCTGAAAACTAGAGACCTAGGGGAATCCAAGGAGGGGTGACTTGAGGAGCTCGGACCAGGTTCTGTTACCCAGAATCCTTTGCAAACCTCCAAATTTGGCTAAAAAAACACATGTTCTTCACATTTCTGTGGCAGAAAGTTCTGGAATCTGAGAAGAGCCACAAATTTCCTTCCACCCAGCGTTCCCCCAAGTCTCCCGATAAAAATGATACCTCACTTGTGTGGGTAGGACTAGCGCCCGCGACAGGAAACGCCCCAAAGCGCAACGTGGACACATCCACATTTTTTAAAGAAAACAGAGGTGTTTTTTGCGAAGTGCCTACCTTTCAATTTTGGCCTCTAACTCAGCCGGCACCTAGGGAAACCTACCAAACCTGTGCATTTCTGAAAACTAGAGACCTATGGGAATCCATGGAGGTGTGATTTGCGGGGCTCGGACCAGGTTCTGTTACCCAGAATCCTTTGCAAACCTCAAAATTTGGCTAAAAAAACACATGTTCCTCACATTTCTGTGGCAGAAAGTTCTGGAATCTGAGAGGAGCCCCAAATTTCCTTCCACCCAGCGTTCCCCCAAGTCTCCCGATAAAAATGATACCTCACTTGTGTGGGTAGGCCTAGCGCCCGCAACAGGAAACGCCCCAAAGCGCAACGTGGACACATCCAAATTTTTTAAAGAAAACAGAGGTGTTTTTTGCGAAGTGCCTACCTGTAGATTTTGGCCTCTAGCTCAGCCGCCACCTAGGGAAACCTACCAAACCTGTGCATTTCTGAAAACTAGAGACCTAGGGGAAATCCAAGGAGGGGTGACTTGCGGGGCTCGGACCAGGTTCTGTTACCCAGAATCCTTTGCAAACCTCAAAATTTGGCAAAAAAAACACATGTTCCTCACATTTCTGTGGCAGAAAGTTCTGGAACCTGAGAGGAGCCACAAATTTCCTTCCACCCAGCGTTCCCCCAAGTCTCCCGATAAAAATGATACCTCACTTGTGTGGGTAGGCTTAGCGCCCGTGACAGGAAACGCCCCAAAGCGCAACATGGACACATCCAAATTTTTGAAAGAAAACAGAGGTGTTTTTTGCGAAGTGCCTACCTGTAGATTTTGGCCTCTAGCTCAGCCGGCACCTATCGAAACCTACCAAACCTGTGCTTTTCTGAAAACTAGAGACCTAGGGGAATCCAAGGAGGGGTGACTTGCGGGGCTCGGACCAGGTTCTGTTACCCAGAATCCTTTGCAAATCTCAAAATTTGGCTAAAAAAACACATGTTCCTCACATTTCTGTGGCAGAAAGTTCTGGAATCTGAGAGGAGCCACAAATTTCCTTCCACCCAGCGTTCCCCCAAGTCTCCCGATAAAAATTGTACCTCACTTGTGTGGGTAGGGCTAGCGCCCGCGACAGGAAACGCCCCAAAGCGCAACGTGGACACATCCAAATTTTTGAAAGAAAACAGAGGTGTTTTTTGCGAAGTGCCTACCTGTAGATTTTGGCCTCTAGCTCAGCCGGCACCTAGGGAAACCTACCAAACCTGTGCATTTCTGAAAACTAGAGACCTAGGGGAATCCAAGGAGGGGTGACTTGAGGGGCTCGGACCAGGTTCTGTTACCCAGAATCCTTTGCAAACCTCCAAATTTGGCTAAAAAAACACATGTTCTTCACATTTCTGTGGCAGAAAGTTCTGGAATCTGAGAAGAGCCACAAATTTCCTTCCACCCAGCGTTCCCCCAAGTCTCCCGATAAAAATGATACCTCACTTGTGTGGGTAGGACTAGCGCCCGCGACAGGAAACGCCCCAAAGCGCAACGTGGACACATCCAAATTTTTGAAAGAAAACAGAGGTGTTTTTTGCGAAGTGCCTACCTTTAAATTTTGGCCTCTAACTCAGCCGGCACCTAGGGAAACCTACCAAACCTGTGCATTTCTGAAAACTAGAGACCTAGGGGAATCCAAGGAGGGGTGACTTGAGGGGCTCGGACCAGGTTCTGTTACCCAGAATCCTTTGCAAACCTCAAAATTTGGCTAAAAAAACACATGTTCCTCACATTTCCGTGGCAGAAAGTTCTGGAATCTGAGAGGAGCCACAAATTTCCTTCCACCCAGCGTTCCCCCAAGTCTCCCGATAAAAATGATACCTCACTTGTGTGGGTAGGACTAGCGCCCGCGACAGGAAACGCCCCAAAGCGCAACGTGGACACATCCAAATTTTTGAAAGAAAACCGAGGTGTTTTTTGCGAAGTGCCTACCTGTAGATTTTGGCCTCTAGCTCAGCTGGCATCTAGGGAAACCTACCAAACCTGTGCATTTCTGAAAACTAGAGACATAGGGGAATCCAAGGAGGTGTGACTTGCGGGGCTCGGACCAGGTTCTGTTACCCAGAATCCTTTGCAAACCTCAAAATTTGGATAAAAAAACACATGTTCCTCACATTTCTGTGGCAGAAAGTTCTGGAATCTGAGAGGAGCCACAAATTTCCTTCCACCCAGCGTTCCCCCAAGTCTCCCGATAAAAATGATACCTCACTTGTGTGGGTAGGCCTAGCGCCCGCGACAGGAAATGCCCCAAAGCGCAACGTGGACACATCCAAATTTTTGAAAGAAAACAGAGGTGTTTTTTGCGAAGTGCCTACCTGTAGATTTTGGCCTCTAGCTCAGCCGGCACCTAGGGAAACCTACCAAACCTGTGCATTTCTGAAAACTAGAGACCTAGGGGAAATCCAAGGAGGGGTGACTTGCGGGGCTCGGACCAGGTTCTGTTACCCAGAATCCTTTGCAAACCTCAAAATTTGGCTAAAAAAACACATGTTCCTCACATTTCTGTGGCAGAAAGTTCTGGAATCTGAGAGGAGCCACAAATTTCCTTCCACCCAGCGTTCCCCCAAGTCTCCCGATAAAAATGATACCTCACTTGTGTGGGTAGGCCTAGCGCCCGCGACAGGAAACGCCCCAAAGCGCAACGTGGACACATCCAAATTTTTGAAAGAAAACAGAGGTGTTTTTTGCGAAGTGCCTACCTGTAGATTTTGGCCTCTAACTCAGCCGGCACCTAGGGAAACCTACCAAACCTGTGCATTTCTGAAAACTAGAGACCTAGGGGAATCCAAGGAGGGGTGACTTGCGGGGCTCGGACCAGGTTCTGTTACCCAGAATCCTTTGCAAATCTCAAAATTTGGCTAAAAAAACACATGTTCCTCACATTTCTGTGGCAGAAAGTTCTGGAATCTGAGAGGAGCCACAAATTTCCTTCCACCCAGCGTTCCCCCAAGTCTCCCGATAAAAATTATACCTCACTTGTGTGGGTAGGGCTAGCGCCCGCGACAGGAAACGCCCCAAAGTGCAACGTGGACACATCCAAATTTTTTAAAGAAAACCGAGGTGTTTTTTGCGAAGTGCCTACCTGTAGATTTTGGCCTCTAGCTCAGCTGGCATCTAGGGAAACCTACCAAACCTGTGCATTTCTGAAAACTAGAGACATAGGGGAATCCAAGGAGGTGTGACTTGCGGGGCTCGGACCAGGTTCTGTTACCCAGAATCCTTTGCAAACCTCAAAATTTGGCTAAAAAAACACATGTTCCTCACATTCTGTGGCAGAAAGTTCTGGAATCTGAGAAGAGCCACAAATTTCCTTCCACCCAGCGTTCCCCCAAGTCTCCCGATAAAAATGATACCTCACTTGTGTGGGTAGGACTAGCGCCCGCGACAGGAAACGCCCCAAAGCGCAACGTGGACACATCCAAATTTTTGAAAGAAAACAGAGGTGTTTTTTGCGAAGTGCCTACCTGTAGATTTTGGAATCTAGCTCAGCCGCCACCTAGGGAAACCTACCAAACCTGTGCATTTCTGAAAACTAGAGACCTATGGGAATCCAAGGAGGTGTGATTTGCGGGGCTCGGACCAGGTTCTGTTACCCAGAATCCTTTGCAAACCTCAAAATTTGGTTAAAAAAACACATGTTCCTCACATTTCTGTGGCAGAAAGTTCTGGAATCTGAGAGGAGCCACAAATTTCCTTCCACCCAGCGTTCCCCCAAGTCTCCCGATAAAAATGATACCTCACTTGTGTGGGTAGGCCTAGCGCCCGCGACAGGAAACGCCCCAAAGCGCAACGTGGACACATCCAAATTTTTGAAAGAAAACAGAGGTGTTTTTTGCGGAGTGCCTACCTGTAGATTTTGGCCTCTAGCTCAGCCGGCACCTATCGAAACTTACCAAACCTGTGCATTTCTGAAAACTATAGACCTGGGGGAATCCAAGGAGGGGTGACTTGCGGGGCTCGGACCAGGTTCTGTTACCCAGAATCCTTTGCAAATCTCAAAATTTGGCTAAAAAAACACATGTTCCTCACATTTCTGTGGCAGAAAGTTCTGGAATCTGAGAGGAGCCACAAATTTCATTCCACCCAGCGTTCCCCCAAGTCTCCCGATAAAAATTATACCTCACTTGTGTGGGTAGGGCTAGCGCCCGCGACAGGAAACGCCCCAAAGTGCAACGTGGACACATCCAAATTTTTGAAAGAAAACAGAGGTGTTTTTTGCGAAGTGCCTACCTGTAGATTTTGGCCTCTAGCTCAGCCGGCACCTAGGGAAACCTACCAAACCTGTGCATTTCTGAAAACTAGAGACCTAGGGGAATCAAAGGAGGGGTGACTTGAGGAGCTCGGACCAGGTTCTGTTACCCAGAATCCTTTGCAAACCTCCAAATTTGGCTAAAAAAACACATGTTCTTCACATTTCTGTGGCAGAAAGTTCTGGAATCTGAGAAGAGCCACAAATTTCCTTCCACCCAGCGTTCCCCCAAGTCTCCCGATAAAAATGATACCTCACTTGTGTGGGTAGGACTAGCGCCCGCGACAGGAAACGCCCCAAAGCGCAACGTGGACACATCCAAATTTTTTAAAGAAAACAGAGGTGTTTTTTGCGAAGTGCCTACCTTTCAATTTTGGCCTCTAACTCAGCCGGCACCTAGGGAAACCTACCAAACCTGTGCATTTCTGAAAACTAGAGACCTATGGGAATCCATGGAGGTGTGATTTGCGGGGCTCGGACCAGGTTCTGTTACCCAGAATCCTTTGCAAACCTCAAAATTTGGCTAAAAAAACACATGTTCCTCACATTTCTGTGGCAGAAAGTTCTGGAATCTGAGAGGAGCCCCAAATTTCCTTCCACCCAGCGTTCCCCCAAGTCTCCCGATAAAAATGATACCTCACTTGTGTGGGTAGGCCTAGCGCCCGCAACAGGAAACGCCCCAAAGCGCAACGTGGACACATCCAAATTTTTTTAAGAAAACAGAGGTGTTTTTTGCGAAGTGCCTACCTGTAGATTTTGGCCTCTAGCTCAGCCGCCACCTAGGGAAACCTACCAAACCTGTGCATTTCTGAAAACTAGAGACCTAGGGGAAATCCAAGGAGGGGTGACTTGCGGGGCTCGGACCAGGTTCTGTTACCCAGAATCCTTTGCAAACCTCAAAATTTGGCAAAAAAACCACATGTTCCTCACATTTCTGTGGCAGAAAGTTCTGGAACCTGAGAGGAGCCACAAATTTCCTTCCACCCAGCGTTCCCCCAAGTCTCCCGATAAAAATGATACCTCACTTGTGTGGGTAGGCTTAGCGCCCGTGACAGGAAACGCCCCAAAGCGCAACATGGACACATCCAAATTTTTGAAAGAAAACAGAGGTGTTTTTTGCGAAGTGCCTACCTGTAGATTTTGGCCTCTAGCTCAGCCGGCACCTATCGAAACCTACCAAACCTGTGCTTTTCTGAAAACTAGAGACCTAGGGGAATCCAAGGAGGGGTGACTTGCGGGGCTCGGACCAGGTTCTGTTACCCAGAATCCTTTGCAAATCTCAAAATTTGGCTAAAAAAACACATGTTCCTCACATTTCTGTGGCAGAAAGTTCTGGAATCTGAGAGGAGCCACAAATTTCCTTCCACCCAGCGTTCCCCCAAGTCTCCCGATAAAAATTGTACCTCACTTGTGTGGGTAGGGCTAGCGCCCGCGACAGGAAACGCCCCAAAGCGCAACGTGGACACATCCAAATTTTTGAAAGAAAACAGAGGTGTTTTTTGCGAAGTGCCTACCTGTAGATTTTGGCCTCTAGCTCAGCCGGCACCTAGGGAAACCTACCAAACCTGTGCATTTCTGAAAACTAGAGACCTAGGGGAATCCAAGGAGGGGTGACTTGAGGGGCTCGGACCAGGTTCTGTTACCCAGAATCCTTTGCAAACCTCCAAATTTGGCTAAAAAAACACATGTTCTTCACATTTCTGTGGCAGAAAGTTCTGGAATCTGAGAAGAGCCACAAATTTCCTTCCACCCAGCGTTCCCCCAAGTCTCCCGATAAAAATGATACCTCACTTGTGTGGGTAGGACTAGCGCCCGCGACAGGAAACGCCCCAAAGCGCAACGTGGACACATCCAAATTTTTGAAAGAAAACAGAGGTGTTTTTTGCGAAGTGCCTACCTTTAAATTTTGGCCTCTAACTCAGCCGGCACCTAGGGAAACCTACCAAACCTGTGCATTTCTGAAAACTAGAGACCTAGGGGAATCCAAGGAGGGGTGACTTGAGGGGCTCGGACCAGGTTCTGTTACCCAGAATCCTTTGCAAACCTCAAAATTTGGCTAAAAAAACACATGTTCCTCACATTTCCGTGGCAGAAAGTTCTGGAATCTGAGAGGAGCCACAAATTTCCTTCCACCCAGCGTTCCCCCAAGTCTCCCGATAAAAATGATACCTCACTTGTGTGGGTAGGACTAGCGCCCGCGACAGGAAACGCCCCAAAGCGCAACGTGGACACATCCAAATTTTTGAAAGAAAACCGAGGTGTTTTTTGCGAAGTGCCTACCTGTAGATTTTGGCCTCTAGCTCAGCTGGCATCTAGGGAAACCTACCAAACCTGTGCATTTCTGAAAACTAGAGACATAGGGGAATCCAAGGAGGTGTGACTTGCGGGGCTCGGACCAGGTTCTGTTACCCAGAATCCTTTGCAAACCTCAAAATTTGGATAAAAAAACACATGTTCCTCACATTTCTGTGGCAGAAAGTTCTGGAATCTGAGAGGAGCCACAAATTTCCTTCCACCCAGCGTTCCCCCAAGTCTCCCGATAAAAATGATACCTCACTTGTGTGGGTAGGCCTAGCGCCCGCGACAGGAAATGCCCCAAAGCGCAACGTGGACACATCCAAATTTTTGAAAGAAAACAGAGGTGTTTTTTGCGAAGTGCCTACCTGTAGATTTTGGCCTCTAGCTCAGCCGCCACCTAGGGAAACCTACCAAACCTGTGCATTTCTGAAAACTAGAGACCTATGGGAAATCCAAGGAGGGGTGACTTGCGGGGCTCGGACCAGGTTCTGTTACCCAGAATCCTTTGCAAACCTCAAAATTTGGCTAAAAAAACACATGTTCCTCACATTTCTGTGGCAGAAAGTTCTGGAATCTGAGAGGAGCCACAAATTTCCTTCCACCCAGCGTTCCCCCAAGTCTCCCGATAAAAATGATACCTCACTTGTGTGGGTAGGCCTAGCGCCCGCGACAGGAAACGCCCCAAAGCGCAACGTGGACACATCCAAATTTTTTAAAGAAAACAGAGGTGTTTTTTGCGAAGTGCCTACCTGTAGATTTTGGCCTCTAACTCAGCCGGCACCTAGGGAAACCTACCAAACCTGTGCATTTCTGAAAACTAGAGACCTAGGGGAATCCAAGGAGGGGTGACTTGCGGGGCTCGGACCAGGTTCTGTTACCCAGAATCCTTTGCAAACCTCAAAATTT
This sequence comes from Pleurodeles waltl, assembly GCF_031143425.1. Taxonomy (NCBI): domain Eukaryota; kingdom Metazoa; phylum Chordata; class Amphibia; order Caudata; family Salamandridae; genus Pleurodeles; species Pleurodeles waltl. The sequence continues at coordinate 133,805 of NW_027149843.1, read as the reverse complement.
GGATAAAAAAACACATGTTCCTCACATTTCTGTGGCAGAAAGTTCTGGAATCTGAGAGGAGCCACAAATTTCCTTCCACCCAGCATTCCCCCAAGTCTCCCGATAAAAATGATACCTCACTTGTGTGGGTAGGACTAGCGCCCGCGACAGGAAACGCCCCAAAGCGCAACGTGGACACATCCAAATTTTTGAAAGAAAACTGAGGTGTTTTTTGCGAAGTGCCTACCTGTAGATTTTGGCCTCTAGCTCAGCTGGCATCTAGGGAAACCTACCAAACCTGTGCATTTCTGAAAACTAGAGACATAGGGGAATCCAAGGAGGTGTGACTTGCGGGGCTCGGACCAGGTTCTGTTACCCAGAATCCTTTGCAAACCTCAAAATTTGGATAAAAAAACACATGTTCCTCACATTTCTGTGGCAGAAAGTTCTGGAATCTGAGAGGAGCCACAAATTTCCTTCCACCCAGCGTTCCCCCAAGTCTCCCGATAAAAATGATACCTCACTTGTGTGGGTAGGCCTAGCGCCCGCGACAGGAAACGCCCCAAAGCGCAACGTGGACACATCCAAATTTTTGAAAGAAAACAGAGGTGTTTTTTGCGAAGTGCCTACCTGTAGATTTTGGCCTCTAGCTCAGCCGCCACCTAGGGAAACCTACCAAACCTGTGCATTTCTGAAAACTAGAGACCTAGGGGAAATCCAAGGAGGGGTGACTTGCGGGGCTCGGACCAGGTTCTGTTACCCAGAATCCTTTGCAAACCTCAAAATTTGGCTAAAAAAACACATGTTCCTCACATTTCTGTGGCAGAAAGTTCTGGAATCTGAGAGGAGCCACAAATTTCCTTCCACCCAGCGTTCCCCCAAGTCTCCCGATAAAAATGATACCTCACTTGTGTGGGTAGGCCTAGCGCCCGCGACAGGAAACGCCCCAAAGCGCAACGTGGACACATCCAAATTTTTGAAAGAAAACAGAGGTGTTTTTTGCGAAGTGCCTACCTGTAGATTTTGGCCTCTAACTCAGCCGGCACCTAGGGAAACCTACCAAACCTGTGCATTTCTGAAAACTAGAGACCTAGGGGAATCCAAGGAGGGGTGACTTGCGGGGCTCGGACCAGGTTCTGTTACCCAGAATCCTTTGCAAACCTCAAAATTTGGATAAAAAAACACATGTTCCTCACATTTCTGTGGCAGAAAGTTCTGGAATCTGAGAGGAGCCACAAATTTCCTTCCACCCAGCGTTCCCCCAAGTCTCCCGATAAAAATGATACCTCACTTGTGTGGGTAGGACTAGCGCCCGCGACAGGAAACGCCCCAAAGCGCAACGTGGACACATCCAAATTTTTGAAAGAAAACCGAGGTGTTTTTTGCGAAGTGCCTACCTGTAGATTTTGGCATCTAGCTCAGCTGGCATCTAGGGAAACCTACCAAACCTGTGCATTTCTGAAAACTAGAGACATAGGGGAATCCAAGGAGGTGTGACTTGCGGGGCTCGGACCAGGTTCTGTTACCCAGAATCCTTTGCAAACCTCAAAATTTGGATAAAAAAACACATGTTCCTCACATTTCTGTGGCAGAAAGTTCTGGAATCTGAGAGGAGCCACAAATTTCCTTCCACCCAGCGTTCCCCCAAGTCTCCCGATAAAAATGATACCTCACTTGTGTGGGTAGGCCTAGCGCCCGCGACAGGAAACGCCCCAAAGCGCAACGTGGACACATCCACATTTTTGAAAGAAAACAGAGGTGTTTTTTGCGAAGTGCCTACCTGTAGATTTTGGCCTCTAGCTCAGCCGGCACCTATCGAAACCTACCAAACCTGTGCATTTCTGAAAACTAGAGACCTAGGGGAATCCAAGGAGGGGTGACTTGCGGGGCTCGGACCAGGTTCTGTTACCCAGAATCCTTTGCAAATCTCAAAATTTGGCTAAAAAAACACATGTTCCTCACATTTCTGTGGCAGAAAGTTCTGGAATCTGAGAGGAGCCACAAATTTCCTTCCACCCAGCGTTCCCCCAAGTCTCCCGATAAAAATTATACCTCACTTGTGTGGGTAGGGCTAGCGCCCGCGACAGGAAACGCCCCAAAGCGCAACGTGGACACATCCACATTTTTGAAAGAAAACAGAGGTGTTTTTTGCGAAGTGCCTACCTGTAGATTTTGGCCTCTAGCTCAGCCGGCACCTAGGGAAACCTACCAAACCTGTGCATTTCTGAAAACTAGAGACCTAGGGGAATCCAAGGAGGGGTGACTTGAGGGGCTCGGACCAGGTTCTGTTACCCAGAATCCTTTGCAAACCTCCAAATTTGGCTAAAAAAACACATGTTCTTCACATTTCTGTGGCAGAAAGTTCTGGAATCTGAGAAGAGCCACAAATTTCCTTCCACCCAGCGTTCCCCCAAGTCTCCCGATAAAAATGATACCTCACTTGTGTGGGTAGGACTAGCGCCCGCGACAGGAAACGCCCCAAAGCGCAACGTGGACACATCCAAATTTTTGAAAGAAAACAGAGGTGTTTTTTGCGAAGTGCCTACCTTTAAATTTTGGCCTCTAACTCAGCCGGCACCTAGGGAAACCTACCAAACCTGTGCATTTCTGAAAACTAGAGACCTAGGGGAATCCAAGGAGGGGTGACTTGCGGGGCTCGGACCAGGTTCTGTTACCCAGAATCCTTTGCAAACCTCAAAATTTGGATAAAAAAACACATGTTCCTCACATTTCTGTGGCAGAAAGTTCTGGAATCTGAGAGGAGCCACAAATTTCCTTCCACCCAGCGTTCCCCCAAGTCTCCCGATAAAAATGATACCTCACTTGTGTGGGTAGGACTAGCGCCCGCGACAGGAAACGCCCCAAAGCGCAACGTGGACACATCCAAATTTTTGAATGAAAACCGAGGTGTTTTTTGCGAAGTGCCTACCTGTAGCTTTTGGCATCTAGCTCAGCTGGCATCTAGGGAAACCTACCAAACCTGTGCATTTCTGAAAACTAGAGACATAGGGGAATCCAAGGAGGTGTGACTTGCGGGGCTCGGACCAGGTTCTGTTACCCAGAATCCTTTGCAAACCTCAAAATTTGGATAAAAAAACACATGTTCCTCACATTTCTGTGGCAGAAAGTTCTGGAATCTGAGAGGAGCCACAAATTTCCTTCCACCCAGCGTTCCCCCAAGTCTCCCGATAAAAATGATACCTCACTTGTGTGGGTAGGCCTAGCGCCCGCGACAGGAGACGCCCCAAAGCGCAACGTGGACACATCCACATTTTTGAAAGAAAACAGAGGTGTTTTTTGCGAAGTGCCTACCTGTAGATTTTGGCCTCTAGCTCAGCTGGCATCTAGGGAAACCTACCAAACCTGTGCATTTCTGAAAACTAGAGACCTAGGGGAATCCAAGGAGGGGTGACTTGCGGGGCTCGGACCAGGTTCTGTTACCCAGAATCCTTTGCAAATCTCAAAATTTGGCTAAAAAAACACATGTTCCTCACATTTCTGTGGCAGAAAGTTCTGGAATCTGAGAGGAGCCACAAATTTCCTTCCACCCAGCGTTCCCCCAAGTCTCCCGATAAAAATTATACCTCACTTGTGTGGGTAGGGCTGGCGCCCGCGACAGGAAACGCCCCAAAGCGCAACGTGGACACATCCAAATTTTTGAAAGAAAACAGAGGTGTTTTTTGCGAAGTGCCTACCTGTAGATTTTGGCCTCTAGCTCAGCCGGCACCTAGGGAAACCTACCAAACCTGTGCATTTCTGAAAACTAGAGACCTAGGGGAATCCAAGGAGGGGTGACTTGCGGGGCTCGGACCAGGTTCTGTTACCCAGAATCCTTTGCAAATCTCAAAATTTGGCTAAAAAAACACATGTTCCTCACATTTCTGTGGCAGAAAGTTCTGGAATCTGAGAGGAGCCACAAATTTCCTTCCACCCAGCGTTCCCCCAAGTCTCCCGATAAAAATTATACCTCACTTGTGTGGGTAGGGCTGGCGCCCGCGACAGGAAACGCCCCAAAGCGCAACGTGGACACATCCAAATTTTTGAAAGAAAACAGAGGTGTTTTTTGCGAAGTGCCTACCTGTAGATTTTGGCCTCTAGCTCAGCCGCCACCTAGGGAAACCTACCAAACCTGTGCATTTCTGAAAACTAGAGACCTAGGGGAATCCAAGGAGGGGTGACTTGAGGGGCTCGGACCAGGTTCTGTTACCCAGAATCCTTTGCAAACCTCCAAATTTGGCTAAAAAAACACATGTTCTTCACATTTCTGTGGCAGAAAGTTCTGGAATCTGAGAAGAGCCACAAATTTCCTTCCACCCAGCGTTCCCCCAAGTCTCCCGATAAAAATGATACCTCACTTGTGTGGGTAGGACTAGCGCCCGCGACAGGAAACGCCCCAAAGCGCAACGTGGACACATCCAAATTTTTGAAAGAAAACAGAGGTGTTTTTTGCGAAGTGCCTACCTTTAAATTTTGGCCTCTAACTCAGCCGGCACCTAGGGAAACCTACCAAACCTGTGCATTTCTGAAAACTAGAGACCTAGGGGAATCCAATGAGGGGTGACTTGCGGGGCTCGGACCAGGTTCTGTTACCCAGAATCCTTTGCAAACCTCAAAATTTGGATAAAAAAACACATGTTCCTCACATTTCTGTGGCAGAAAGTTCTGGAATCTGAGAGGAGCCACAAATTTCCTTCCACCCAGCGTTCCCCCAAGTCTCCCGATAAAAATGATACCTCACTTGTGTGGGTAGGACTAGCGCCCGCGACAGGAAACGCCCCAAAGCGCAACGTGGACACATCCAAATTTTTGAAAGAAAACCGAGGTGTTTTTTGCGAAGTGCCTACCTGTAGCTTTTGGCATCTAGCTCAGCTGGCATCTAGGGAAACCTACCAAACCTGTGCATTTCTGAAAACTAGAGACATAGGGGAATCCAAGGAGGTGTGACTTGCGGGGCTCGGACCAGGTTCTGTTACCCAGAATCCTTTGCAAACCTCAAAATTTGGATAAAAAAACACATGTTCCTCACATTTCTGTGGCAGAAAGTTCTGGAATCTGAGAGGAGCCACAAATTTCCTTCCACCCAGCGTTCCCCCAAGTCTCCCGATAAAAATGATACCTCACTTGTGTGGGTAGGCCTAGCGCCCGCGACAGGAGACGCCCCAAAGCGCAACGTGGACACATCCACATTTTTGAAAGAAAACAGAGGTGTTTTTTGCGAAGTGCCTACCTGTAGATTTTGGCCTCTAGCTCAGCTGGCATCTAGGGAAACCTACCAAACCTGTGCATTTCTGAAAACTAGAGACCTAGGGGAATCCAAGGAGGGGTGACTTGCGGGGCTCGGACCAGGTTCTGTTACCCAGAATCCTTTGCAAATCTCAAAATTTGGCTAAAAAAACACATGTTCCTCACATTTCTGTGGCAGAAAGTTCTGGAATCTGAGAGGAGCCACAAATTTCCTTCCACCCAGCGTTCCCCCAAGTCTCCCGATAAAAATTATACCTCACTTGTGTGGGTAGGGCTGGCGCCCGCGACAGGAAACGCCCCAAAGCGCAACGTGGACACATCCAAATTTTTGAAAGAAAACAGAGGTGTTTTTTGCGAAGTGCCTACCTGTAGATTTTGGCCTCTAGCTCAGCCGGCACCTAGGGAAACCTACCAAACCTGTGCATTTCTGAAAACTAGAGACCTAGGGGAATCCAAGGAGGGGTGACTTGCGGGGCTCGGACCAGGTTCTGTTACCCAGAATCCTTTGCAAATCTCAAAATTTGGCTAAAAAAACACATGTTCCTCACATTTCTGTGGCAGAAAGTTCTGGAATCTGAGAGGAGCCACAAATTTCCTTCCACCCAGCGTTCCCCCAAGTCTCCCGATAAAAATTATACCTCACTTGTGTGGGTAGGGCTGGCGCCCGCGACAGGAAACGCCCCAAAGCGCAACGTGGACACATCCAAATTTTTGAAAGAAAACAGAGGTGTTTTTTGCGAAGTGCCTACCTGTAGATTTTGGCCTCTAGCTCAGCCGGCACCTAGGGAAACCTACCAAACCTGTGCATTTCTGAAAACTAGAGACCTAGGGGAATCCAAGGAGGGGTGACTTGAGGGGCTCGGACCAGGTTCTGTTACCCAGAATCCTTTGCAAACCTCCAAATTTGGCTAAAAAAACACATGTTCTTCACATTTCTGTGGCAGAAAGTTCTGGAATCTGAGAAGAGCCACAAATTTCCTTCCACCCAGCGTTCCCCCAAGTCTCCCGATATAAATGATACCTCACTTGTGTGGGTAGGACTAGCGCCCGCGACAGGAAACGCCCCAAAGCGCAACGTGGACACATCCAAATTTTTGAAAGAAAACAGAGGTGTTTTTTGCGAAGTGCCTACCTTTAAATTTTGGCCTCTAACTCAGCCGGCACCTAGGGAAACCTACCAAACCTGTGCATTTCTGAAAACTAGAGACCTATGGGAATCCAAGGAGGTGTGATTTGCGGGGCTCGGACCAGGTTCTGTTACCCAGAATCCTTTGCAAACCTCAAAATTTGGCTAAAAAAACACATGTTCCTCACATTTCTGTGGCAGAAAGTTCTGGAATCTGAGAGGAGCCACAAATTTCCTTCCACCCAGCGTTCCCCCAAGTCTCCCGATAAAAATGATACCTCACTTGTGTGGGTAGGACTAGCGCCCGCGACAGGAAACGCCCCAAAGCGCAACGTGGACACATCCAAATTTTTTAAAGAAAACCGAGGTGTTTTTTGCGAAGTGCCTACCTGTAGATTTTGGCCTCTAGCTCAGCTGGCATCTAGGGAAACCTACCAAACCTGTGCATTTCTGAAAACTAGAGACATAGGGGAATCCAAGGAGGTGTGACTTGCGGGGCTCGGACCAGGTTCTGTTACCCAGAATCCTTTGCAAACCTCAAAATTTGGATAAAAAAACACATGTTCCTCACATTTCTGTGGCAGAAAGTTCTGGAATCTGAGAGGAGCCACAAATTTCCTTCCACCCAGCGTTCCCCCAAGTCTCCCGATAAAAATGATACCTCACTTGTGTGGGTAGGCCTAGCGCCCGCGACAGGAAACGCCCCAAAGCGCAACGTGGACACATCCAAATTTTTGAAAGAAAACAGAGGTGTTTTTTGAGAAGTGCCTACCTGTAGATTTTGGCCTCTAGCTCAGCCGCCACCTAGGGAAACCTACCAAACCTGTGCATTTCTGAAAACTAGAGACCTAGGGGAAATCCAAGGAGGGGTGACTTGCGGGGCTCGGACCAGGTTCTGTTACCCAGAATCCTTTGCAAACCTCAAAATTTGGCTAAAAAAACACATGTTCCTCACATTTCTGTGGCAGAAAGTTCTGGAATCTGAGAGGAGCCACAAATTTCCTTCCACCCAGCGTTCCCCCAAGTCTCCCGATAAAAATTATACCTCACTTGTGTGGGTAGGACTAGCGCCCGCGACAGGAAATGCCCCAAAGCGCAACGTGGACACATCCAAATTTTTTAAAGAAAACAGAGGTGTTTTTTGCGAAGTGCCTACCTGTAGATTTTGGCCTCTAGCTCAGCCGGCACCTAAGGAAACCTACCAAACCTGTGAATTTCTGAAAACTAGAGACCTAGGGGAATCCAAGGAGGTTTGACTTGCGGGGATCGGACCAGGTTTCGTTACCCAGAATCCTTTGCAAACCTCAAAATTTGGCTAAAAAAACACATCTTCCTCACATTTCTGTGGCAGAAAGTTCTGGAATCTGAGAGGAGCCACAAATTTCCTTCCACCCAGCGTTCCCCCAAGTCTCCCGATAAAAATGATACCTCACTTGTGTGGATAGGCCTAGTGCCCGCGACAGGAAACGCCCCAAAGCGCAACGTGGACACATCCAAATTTTTTAAAGAAAACAGAGGTGTTTTTTGCGAAGTGCCTACCTGTAGATTTTGGCCTCTAGCTCAGCCGGCACCTAGGGAAACCTACCAAACCTGTGCATTTATGAAAACTAGAGACCTAGGGGAATCCAAGGAGGGGTGACTTGCGGGGCTCGGACCAGGTTCTGTTACCCAGAATCATTTGCAAACCTCAAAATTTGGCTAAAAAAACACATGTTCCTCACATTTCTGTGGCAGAAAGTTCTGGAATCTGAGAGGAGCCACAAATGTCATTCCACCCAGCGTTCCCCCAAGTCTCCCGATAAAAATGTTACCTCACTTGTGTGGGTAGGCCTAGAGCCCGCGACAGGAAACGCCCCAAAGCGCAACGTGGACACATCCAAATTTTTGAAAGAAAACAGAGGTGTTTTTTGCGAAGTGCCTACCTGTAGATTTTGGCCTCTAGCTCAGCCGGCACCTAGGGAAACCTACCAAACCTGTGCATTTCTGAAAACTAGAGACCTAGGGGAAATCCAAGGAGGGGTGACTTGCGGGGCTCGGACCAGGTTCTGTTACCCAGAATCCTTTGCAAACCTCAAAATTTGGCTAAAAAAACACATGTTCCTCACATTTCTGTGGCAGAAAGTTCTGGAATCTGAGAGGAGCCACAAATTTCCTTCCACCCATCGTTCCCCCAAGTCTCCCGATAAAAATGATACCTCACTTGTGTGGGTAGGCCTAGCGCCCGCGACAGGAAACGCCCCAAAGCGCAACGTGGACACATCCAATTTTTTTAAAGAAAACAGGGTTGTTTTTTGCGAAGTGCCTACCTATAGATTTTGGCCTCTAGCTCAGCTGGCACCTTGGGAAACCTACCAAACCTGTGCATTTCTGAAAACTAGAGACCTAGGGGAATCCAAGGAGGGGTGACTTGCGGGGCTTGGACCAGGTTCTGTTACCCAGAATCCTTTGCAAACCTCAAAATTTGGCTAAAAAAACACATGTTCCTCACATTTCTGTGGCAGAAAGTTCTGGAATCTGAGAGGAGCCACAAATTTCCTTCCACCCAGCGTTCTCCCAAGTCTCCCGATAAAAATGATACCTCACTTGTGTGGGTAGGACTAGCGCCCGCGACAGGAAACGCCCCAAAGCGCAACGTGTACACATCCAAATTTTTGAAAGAAAACAGAGATGTTTTTTGCGAAGTGCCTACCTGTAGATTTTGGCCTCTAGCTCAGCCGGCACCTAGGGAAACCTACCAAACCTGTGCATTTCTGAAAACTAGAGACCTAGGGGAATCCAAGGAGGGGTGACTTGCGGGGCTCGGACCAGGTTCTGTTACCCAGAATCATTTGCAAACCTCAAAATTTGGCTACAAAAACACATGTTCCTCACATTTCTGTGGCAGAAAGTTCTGGAATCTGAGAGGAGCCACGAATTTCCTTCCACCCAGCGTTCCCCCAAGTCTCCCGATAAAAATGATACCTCACTTGTGTGGGTAGGCCTAGCGCCCGCGACAGGAAACGCCCCAAAGCGCAACGTGGACACATCCAAATTTTTGAAAGAAAACAGAGGTGTTTTTTGCGAAGTGCCTACCTGTAGATTTTGGCCTCTAGCTCAGCCGGCACCTAGGGAAACCTACCAAACCTGTGCATTTCTGAAAACTAGAGACCTAGGGGAATCCAAGGAGGTGTGATTTGCGTGGCTCGGACCAGGTTCTGTTACCCAGAATACTTTGCAAACCTCAAAATTTGGCTAAAAAAACACATGTTCCTCACATTTCTGTTGCAGAAAGTTCTGGAATCTGAGAGGAGCCACAAATTTCCTTCCACCCAGCGTTCCCCCAAGTCTCCCGATAAAAATGATACCTCACTTGTGTGGGTAGGACTAGAGCCCGCAACAGGAAACGCCCCAAAGCGCAACGTGTACACATCCAAATTTTTGAAAGAAAACAGAGATGTTTTTTGCGAAGTGCCTACCTGTAGATTTTGGCCTCTAGCTCAGCCGGCACCTAGGGAAACCTACCAAACCTGTGCATTTCTGAAAACTAGAGACCTAGGGGAATCCAAGGAGGGGTGACTTGCGGGGCTCGGACCAGGTTCTGTTACCCAGAATCATTTGCAAACCTCAAAATTTGGCTAAAAAAACACATGTTCCTCACATTTCTGTGGCAGAAATTTCTGGAATCTGAGAGGAGCCACGAATTTCCTTCCACCCAGCGTTCCCCCAAGTCTCCCGATAAAAATGATACCTCACTTGTGTGGGTAGGCCTAGCGCCCGCGAGAGGAAACGCCCCAAAGCGCAACGTGGACACATCCAAATTTTTGAAAGAAAACAGAGGTGTTTTTTGCGAAGTGCCTACCTGTAGATTTTGGCCTCTAGCTCAGCCGGCACCTAGGGAAACCTACCAAACCTGTGCATTTCTGAAAACTAGAGACCTAGGGGAATCCAAGGAGGTGTGATTTGCGTGGCTCGGACCAGGTTCTGTTACCCAGAATACTTTGCAAACCTCAAAATTTGGCAAAAAAAACATATGTTCCTCACATTTCTGTTGCAGAAAGTTCTGGAATCTGAGAGGAGCCACAAATTTCCTTCCACCCAGCGTTCCCCCAAGTCTCCCGATAAAAATGATACCTCACTTGTGTGGGTAGGACCAGCGCCCGCGACAGGAAACGCCCCAAAGCGCAACGTGGACACATCCAAATTTTTGAAAGAAAACAGAGGTGTTTTTTGCGAAGTGCCTACCTGTAGATTTTGGCCTCTAGCTCAGCTGGCACCTAGGGAAACCTACCAAACCTGTGCATTTCTGAAAACTAGAGACCTAGGGGAATCCAAGGAGGGGTGACTTGCGGGGCTCGGACCAGGTTCTGTTACCCAGAATCCTTTGCAAATCTCAAAATTTGGCTAAAAAAACAAATGTTCCTCACATTTCTGTGGCAGAAAGTTCTGGAATCTGAGAGGAGCCACAAATTTCCTTCCACCCAGCGTTCCCCCAAGTCTCCCGAGAAAAATGATACCTCACTTGTGTGGGTAGGGCTAGCGCCCGCGACAGGAAACGCCCCAAAGCGCAACGTGGACACATCCAAATTTTTGAAAGAAAACAGAGGTGTTTTTTGCGAAGTGCCTAACTGTAGATTTTGGCCTCTAGCTCAGCCGGCACCTAAGGAAACCTACCAAACCTGTGCATTTCTGAAAACTAGAGACCTAGGGGAATCCAAGGAGGTGTGACTTGCGGGGCTCGGACCAGGTTCTGTTACCCAGAATCCTTTGCAAACCTCAAAATTTGGCTAAAAAAACACATGTTCCTCACATTTCTGTGGCAGAAAGTTCTGGAATCTGAGAGGAGCCACAAATTTCATTCCACCCAGCGTTCCCCCAAGTCTCCCGATAAAAATGATACTTCACTTGTGTGGGTAGGCCTAGCGCCCGCGACAGGAAACGCCCCAAAGCGCAACGTGGACACATCCACATTTTTGAAAGAAAACAGAGGTGTTTTTTTGCGAAGTGCCTACCTGCAGATTTTGGCCTCTAGCTCAGCCGGCTCCTAGGGAAACCTACCAAACCTGTGCATTTCTGAAAACTAGAGACCTAGGGGAATCCAAGGAGGTGTGACTTGCGGGGCTCGGACCAGGTTCTGTTACCCAGAATCCTTTGCAAACCTCAAAATTTGGCTAAAAAAACACATGTTCCTCACATTTCTGTGGCAGAAAGTTCTGGAATCTGAGAGGAGCCACAAATTTCATTCCACCCAGCGTTCCCCCAAGTCTCCCGATAAAAATGATACTTCACTTGTGTGGGTAGGCCTAGCGCCCGCGACAGGAAACGCCCCAAAGCGCAACGTGGACACATCCACATTTTTGAAAGAAAACAGAGGTGTTTTTTTGCGAAGTGCCTACCTGCAGATTTTGGCCTCTAGCTCAGCCGGCACCTAGGGAAACCTACCAAACCTGTGCATTTCTGAAAACTAGAGACCTAGGGGAATCCAAGGAGGGGTGACTTGAGGGGCTCGGACCAGGTTCTGTTACCCAGAATCCTTTGCAAACCTCAAAATTTGGCTAAAAAAACACATGTTCTTTACATTTCTGTGGCAGAAAGTTCTGGAATCTGAGAAGAGCCACAAATTTACTTCCACCCAGCATTACCCCAAGTCTCCCGATAAAAATGATACCTCACTTGTGTGAGTAGGACTAGCGCCCGCGACAGTAAACGCCCCAAAGCGCAACGTGGACACATCCAAATTTTTGAAAGAAAACAGAGGTGTTTTTTGCGAAGTGCCTACCTGTAGATTTTGGCCTCTAGCTCAGCCGGCACCTAGGGAAACCTACCAAACCTGTGCATTTCTGAAAACTAGAGACCTAGGGGAATCCAAGGAGGGGTGACTTGAGGGGCTCGGACCAGGTTCTGTTACCCAGAATCCTTTGCAAACCTTAAAATTTGGCTAAAAAAACACATGTTCCTCACATTTCTGTGGCAGAAAGTTCTGGTATCTGAGAAGAGCCACAAATTTCCTTCCACCCAGCGTTCCCCCAAGTCTCCCGATAAAAATGATACCTCACTTGTGTGGGTAGGACTAGCGCCCGCGACAGGAAACGCCCCAAAGCGCAACGTGGACACATCCAAATTTTTGAAAGAAAACAGAGGTGTTTTTTGCGAAGTGCCTACCTGTAGATTTTGGCCTCTAACTCAGCCGGCACCTAGGGAAACCTACCAAACCTGTGCATTTCTGAAAACTAGAGACCTATGGGAATCCAAGGAGGTGTGATTTGCGGGGCTCGGACCAGGTTCTGTTACCCAGAATCCTTTGCAAACCTCAAAATTTGGCTAAAAAAACACATGTTCCTCACATTTCTGTGGCAGAAAGTTCTGGAATCTGAGAGGAGCCACAAATTTCCTTCCACCCAGCGTTCCCCCAAGTCTCCCTATAAAAATGATACCTCACTTGTGTGGGTAGGACTAGCGCCCGCGACAGGAAACGCCCCAAAGCGCAACGTGGACACATCCAAATGTTTGAAAGAAAACCGAGGTGTTTTTTGCGAAGTGCCTACCTGTAGATTTTGGCCTCTAGCTCAGCTGGCATCTAGGGAAACCTACCAAACCTGTGCATTTCTGAAAACTAGAGACATAGGGGAATCCAAGGAGGTGTGACTTGCGGGGCTCGGACCAGGTTCTGTTACCCAGAATCCTTTGCAAACCTCAAAATTTGGATAAAAAATCACATGTTCCTCACATTTCTGTGGCAGAAAGTTCTGGAATCTGAGAGGAGCCACAAATTTCCTTCCACCCAGCGTTCCCCCAAGTCTCCCGATAAAAATGATACCTCACTTGTGTGGGTAGGCCTAGCGCCCGCGACAGGAAACGTCCCAAAGCGCAAAGTGGACACATCCAAATTTTTGAAAGAAAACAGAGGTGTTTTTTGCGAAGTGCCTACCTGTAGATTTTGGCCTCTAGCTCAGCCGCCACCTAGGGAAACCTACCAAACCTGTGCATTTCTGAAAACTAGAGACCTAGGGGAAATCCAAGGAGGGGTGACTTGCGGGGCTCGGACCAGGTTCTGTTACCCAGAATCCTTTGCAAACCTCAAAATTTGGCTAAAAAAACACATGTTCCTCACATTTCTGTGGCAGAAAGTTCTGAAATCTGAGAGGAGCCACAAATTTCCTTCCACCCAGCGTTCCCCCAAGTCTCCCGATAAAAATGATACCTCACTTGTGTGGGTAGGCCTAGCGCCCGTGACAGGAAACGCCCCAAAGCGCAACGTGGACACATCCAAATTTTTGAAAGAAAACAGAGGTGTTTTTTGCGAAGTGCCTACCTGTAGATTTTGGCCTCTAGCTCAGCCGGCACCTATCGAAACCTACCAAACCTGTGCATTTCTGAAATCTAGAGACCTAGGGGAATCCAAGGAGGGGTGACTTGCGGGGCTCGGACCAGGTTCTGTTACCCAGAATCCTTTGCAAATCTCAAAATTTGGCTAAAAAAACACATGTTCCTCACATTTCTGTGGCAGAAAGTTCTGGAATCTGAGAGGAGCCACAAATTTCCTTCCACCCAGCGTTCCCCCAAGTCTCCCGATAAAAATTATACCTCACTTGTGTGGGTAGGGCTAGCGCCCGCGTCAGGAAACGCCCCAAAGCGCAACGTGGACACATCCAAATTTTTGAAAGAAAACAGAGGTGTTTTTTGCGAAGTGCCTACCTGTAGATTTTGGCCTCTAGCTCAGCCGGCACCTAAGGAAACCTACCAAACCTGTGCATTTCTGAAAACTAGAGACCTAGGGGAATCCAAGGATGTGTGACTTGCGTGGCTCGGACCAGGTTCTGTTACCCAGAATCCTTTGCAAACCTCAAAATTTGGCTAAAAAAACACATGTTCCTCACATTTCTGTGGCAGAAAGTTCTGGAATCTGAGAGGAGCCACAAATTTCATTCCACCCAGCGTTCCCCCAAGTCTCCCGATAAAAATGATACTTCACTTGTGTGGGTAGGCCTAGCGCCCGCGACAGGAAACGCCCCAAAGCGCAACGTGGACACATCCACATTTTTGAAAGAAAACAGAGGTGTTTTTTGCGAAGTGCCTACCTGTAGATTTTGGCCTCTAGCTCAGCCGGCACCTAGGGAAACCTACCAAACCTGTGCATTTCTGAAAACTAGAGACCTAGGGGAATCCAAGGAGGGGTGACTTGAGGGGCTCGGACCAGGTTCTGTTACCCAGAATCCTTTGCAAACCTCAAAATTTGGCTAAAAAAACACATGTTCTTTACATTTCTGTGGCAGAAAGTTCTGGAATCTGAGAAGAGCCACAAATTTACTTCCACCCAGCGTTCCCCCAAGTCTCCCGATAAAAATGATACCTCACTTGTGTGGGTAGGACTAGCGCCTGCGACAGTAAACGCCCCAAAGCGCAACGTGGACACATCCAAATTTTTGAAAGAAAACAGAGGTGTTTTTTGCGAAGTGCCTACCTGTAGATTTTGGCCTCTAGCTCAGCCGGCACCTAGGGAAACCTACCAAACCTGTGCATTTCTGAAAACTAGAGACCTAGGGGAATCCAAGGAGGGGTGACTTGAGGGGCTCGGACCAGGTTCTGTTACCCAGAATCCTTTGCAAACCTTAAAATTTGGCTAAAAAAACACATGTTCCTCACATTTCTGTGGCAGAAAGTTCTGGAATCTGAGAGGAGCCACAAATTTCCTTCCACCCAGCGTTCCCCCAAGTCTCCCTATAAAAATGATACCTCACTTGTGTGGGTAGGACTAGCGCCCGCGACAGGAAACGCCCCAAAGCGCAACGTGGACACATCCAAATGTTTGAAAGAAAACCGAGGTGTTTTTTGCGAAGTGCCTACCTGTAGATTTTGGCCTCTAGCTCAGCTGGCATCTAGGGAAACCTACCAAACCTGTGCATTTCTGAAAACTAGAGACATAGGGGAATCCAAGGAGGTGTGACTTGCGGGGCTCGGACCAGGTTCTGTTACCCAGAATCCTTTGCAAACCTCAAAATTTGGATAAAAAATCACATGTTCCTCACATTTCTGTGGCAGAAAGTTCTGGAATCTGAGAGGAGCCACAAATTTCCTTCCACCCAGCGTTCCCCCAAGTCTCCCGATAAAAATGATACCTCACTTGTGTGGGTAGGCCTAGCGCCCGCGACAGGAAACGTCCCAAAGCGCAAAGTGGACACATCCAAATTTTTGAAAGAAAACAGAGGTGTTTTTTGCGAAGTGCCTACCTGTAGATTTTGGCCTCTAGCTCAGCCGCCACCTAGGGAAACCTACCAAACCTGTGCATTTCTGAAAACTAGAGACCTAGGGGAAATCCAAGGAGGGGTGACTTGCGGGGCTCGGACCAGGTTCTGTTACCCAGAATCCTTTGCAAACCTCAAAATTTGGCTAAAAAAACACATGTTCCTCACATTTCTGTGGCAGAAAGTTCTGAAATCTGAGAGGAGCCACAAATTTCCTTCCACCCAGCGTTCCCCCAAGTCTCCCGATAAAAATGATACCTCACTTGTGTGGGTAGGCCTAGCGCCCGTGACAGGAAACGCCCCAAAGCGCAACGTGGACACATCCAAATTTTTGAAAGAAAACAGAGGTGTTTTTTGCGAAGTGCCTACCTGTAGATTTTGGCCTCTAGCTCAGCCGGCACCTATCGAAACCTACCAAACCTGTGCATTTCTGAAATCTAGAGACCTAGGGGAATCCAAGGAGGGGTGACTTGCGGGGCTCGGACCAGGTTCTGTTACCCAGAATCCTTTGCAAATCTCAAAATTTGGCTAAAAAAACACATGTTCCTCACATTTCTGTGGCAGAAAGTTCTGGAATCTGAGAGGAGCCACAAATTTCCTTCCACCCAGCGTTCCCCCAAGTCTCCCGATAAAAATTATACCTCACTTGTGTGGGTAGGGCTAGCGCCCGCGTCAGGAAACGCCCCAAAGCGCAACGTGGACACATCCAAATTTTTGAAAGAAAACAGAGGTGTTTTTTGCGAAGTGCCTACCTGTAGATTTTGGCCTCTAGCTCAGCCGGCACCTAAGGAAACCTACCAAACCTGTGCATTTCTGAAAACTAGAGACCTAGGGGAATCCAAGGAGGTGTGACTTGCGTGGCTCGGACCAGGTTCTGTTACCCAGAATCCTTTGCAAACCTCAAAATTTGGCTAAAAAAACACATGTTCCTCACATTTCTGTGGCAGAAAGTTCTGGAATCTGAGAGGAGCCACAAATTTCATTCCACCCAGCGTTCCCCCAAGTCTCCCGATAAAAATGATACTTCACTTGTGTGGGTAGGCCTAGCGCCCGCGACAGGAAACGCCCCAAAGCGCAACGTGGACACATCCACATTTTTGAAAGAAAACAGAGGTGTTTTTTGCGAAGTGCCTACCTGTAGATTTTGGCCTCTAGCTCAGCCGGCACCTAGGGAAACCTACCAAACCTGTGCATTTCTGAAAACTAGAGACCTAGGGGAATTCAAGGAGGGGTGACTTGAGGGGCTCGGACCAGGTTCTGTTACCCAGAATCCTTTGCAAACCTCAAAATTTGGCTAAAAAAACACATGTTCTTTACATTTCTGTGGCAGAAAGTTCTGGAATCTGAGAAGAGCCACAAATTTACTTCCACCCAGCGTTCCCCCAAGTCTCCCGATAAAAATGATACCTCACTTGTGTGGGTAGGACTAGCGCCTGCGACAGTAAACGCCCCAAAGCGCAACGTGGACACATCCAAATTTTTGAAAGAAAACAGAGGTGTTTTTTGCGAAGTGCCTACCTGTAGATTTTGGCCTCTAGCTCAGCCGGCACCTAGGGAAACCTACCAAACCTGTGCATTTCTGAAAACTAGAGACCTAGGGGAATCCAAGGAGGGGTGACTTGAGGGGCTCGGACCAGGTTCTGTTACCCAGAATCCTTTGCAAACCTTAAAATTTGGCTAAAAAAACACATGTTCCTCACATTTCTGTGGCAGAAAGTTCTGAAATCTGAGAGGAGCCACAAATTTCCTTCCACCCAGCGTTCCCCCAAGTCTCCCGATAAAAATGATACCTCACTTGTGTGGGTAGGCCTAGCGCCCGTGACAGGAAACGCCCCAAAGCGCAACGTGGACACATCCAAATTTTTGAAAGAAAACAGAGGTGTTTTTTGCGAAGTGCCTACCTGTAGATTTTGGCCTCTAGCTCAGCCGGCACCTATCGAAACCTACCAAACCTGTGCATTTCTGAAATCTAGAGACCTAGGGGAATCCAAGGAGGGGTGACTTGCGGGGCTCGGACCAGGTTCTGTTACCCAGAATCCTTTGCAAATCTCAAAATTTGGCTAAAAAAACACATGTTCCTCACATTTCTGTGGCAGAAAGTTCTGGAATCTGAGAGGAGCCACAAATTTCCTTCCACCCAGCGTTCCCCCAAGTCTCCCGATAAAAATTATACCTCACTTGTGTGGGTAGGGCTAGCGCCCGCGTCATGAAACGCCCCAAAGCGCAACGTGGACACATCCAAATTTTTGAAAGAAAACAGAGGTGTTTTTTGCGAAGTGCCTACCTGTAGATTTTGGCCTCTAGCTCAGCCGGCACCTAAGGAAACCTACCAAACCTGTGCATTTCTGAAAACTAGAGACCTAGGGGAATCCAAGGAGGTGTGACTTGTGTGGCTCGGACCAGGTTCTGTTACCCAGAATCCTTTGCAAACCTCAAAATTTGGCTAAAAAAACACATGTTCCTCACATTTCTGTGGCAGAAAGTTCTGGAATCTGAGAGGAGCCACAAATTTCATTCCACCCAGCGTTCCCCCAAGTCTCCCGATAAAAATGATACTTCACTTGTGTGGGTAGGCCTAGCGCCCGCGACAGGAAACGCCCCAAAGCGCAACGTGGACACATCCACATTTTTGAAAGAAAACAGAGGTGTTTTTTGCGAAGTGCCTACCTGTAGATTTTGGCCTCTAGCACAGCCGGCACCTAGGGAAACCTACCAAACCTGTGCATTTCTGAAAACTAGAGACCTAGGGGAATCCAAGGAGGGGTGACTTGAGGGGCTCGGACCAGGTTCTGTTACCCAGAATCCTTTGCAAACCTCAAAATTTGGCTAAAAAAACACATGTTCTTTACATTTCTGTGGCAGAAAGTTCTGGAATCTGAGAAGAGCCACAAATTTACTTCCACCCAGCGTTCCCCCAAGTCTCCCGATAAAAATGATACCTCACTTGTGTGGGTAGGACTAGCGCCTGCGACAGTAAACGCCCCAAAGCGCAACGTGGACACATCCAAATTTTTGAAAGAAAACAGAGGTGTTTTTTGCGAAGTGCCTACCTGTAGATTTTGGCCTCTAGCTCAGCCGGCACCTAAGGAAACCTACCAAACCTGTGCATTTCTGAAAACTAGAGACCTAGGGGAATCCAAGGAGGTTTGACTTGCGGGGATCGGACCAGGTTTCGTTACCCAGAATCCTTTGCAAACCTCAAAATTTGGCTAAAAAAACACATGCTCCTCACATTTCTGTGGCAGAAAGTTCTGGAATCTGAGAGGAGCCACAAATTTCCTTCCACCCAGCGTTCCCCCAAGTCTCCCGATAAAAATGATACCTCACTTGTGTGGATAGGCCTAGTGCCCGCGACAGGAAACGCCCCAAAGCGCAACGTGGACACATCCAAATTTTTTAAAGAAAACAGAGGTGTTTTTTGCGAAGTGCCTACCTGTGGATTTTGGCCTCTAGCTCAGCCGGCACCTAGGGAAACCTACCAAACCTGTGCATTTCTGAAAACTAGAGACCTATGGGAATCCAAGGAGGGGTGACTTGCGGGGCTCGGACCAGGTTCTGTTACCCAGAATCCTTTGCAAACCTCAAAATTTGGATAAAAAATCACATGTTCCTCACATTTCTGTGGCAGAAAGTTCTGGAATCTGAGAGGAGCCACAAATTTCCTTCCACCCAGCGTTCCCCCAAGTCTCCCGATAAAAATGATACCTCACTTGTGTGGGTAGGCCTAGCGCCCGCGACAGGAAACGTCCCAAAGCGCAACATGGACACATCCAAATTTTTGAAAGAAAACAGAGGTGTTTTTTGCGAAGTGCCTACCTGTAGATTTTGGCCTCTAGCTCAGCCGGCACCTAGGGAAACCTACCAAACCTGTGCATTTCTGAAAACTAGAGACCTAGGGGAATCCAAGGAGGTGTGATTTGCGTGGCTCGGACCAGGTTCTGTTACCCAGAATACTTTGCAAACCTCAAAATTTGGCTAAAAAAAACATATGTTCCTCACATTTCTGTTGCAGAAAGTTCTGGAATCTGAGAGGAGCCACAAATTTCCTTCCACCCAGCGTTCCCCCAAGTCTGCCGATAAAAATGATACCTCACTTGTGTGGGTAGGACTAGCGCCCGCGACAGGAAACGCCCCAAAGCGCAACGTGGACACATCCAAATTTTTGAAAGAAAACAGAGGTGTTTTTTGCGAAGTGCCTACCTGTAGATTTTGGCCTCTAGCTCAGCTGGCACCTAGGGAAACCTACCAAACCTGTGCATTTCTGAAAACTAGAGACCTAGGGGAATCCAAGGAGGTTTGACTTGCGGGGCTCGGACCAGGTTCTTTTACCCAGAATCCTTTGCAAACCTCAAAATTTGGATAAAAAAACACATGTTCCTCACATTTCTGTGGCAGAAAGTTCTGGAATCTGAGAGGAGCCACAAATTTCCTTCCACCCAGCGTTCTCCCAAGTCTCCCGATAAAAATGATACCTCACTTGTGTGGGTAGGCCTAGCGCCCGCGACAGGAAACGCCCCAAAGCGCAACGTGGACACATCCACATTTTTTAAAGAAAACAGAGGTGTTTTTTGCGAAGTGCCTACCTGTAGATTTTGGCCTCTAGCTCAGCCGGCACCTATCGAAACCTACCAAACCTGTGCATTTCTGAAAACTAGAGACCTAGGGGAATCCAAGGAGGGGTGACTTGCGGGGCTCGGACCAGGTTCTGTTACCCAGAATCCTTTGCAAATCTCAAAATTTGGCTAAAAAAACACATGTTCCTCACATTTCTGTGGCAGAAAGTTCTGGAATCTGAGAGGAGCCACAAATTTCCTTCCACCCAGCGTTCCCCCAAGTCTCCCGAGAAAAATGATACCTCACTTGTGTGGGTAGGGCTAGCGCCCGCGACAGGAAACGCCCCAAAGCGCAACGTGGACACATCCAAATTTTTGAAAGAAAACAGAGGTGTTTTTTGCGAAGTGCCTAACTGTAGATTTTGGCCTCTAGCTCAGCCGGCACCTAAGGAAACCTACCGAACCTGTGCATTTCTGAAAACTAGAGACCTAGGGGAATCCAAGGAGGTGTGACTTGCGGGGCTCGGACCAGGTTCTGTTACCCAGAATCCTTTGCAAACCTCAAAATTTGGCTAAAAAAACACATGTTCCTCACATTTCTGTGGCAGAAAGTTCTGGAATCTGAGAGGAGCCACAAATTTCATTCCACCCAGCGTTCCCCCAAGTCTCCCGATAAAAATGATACTTCACTTGTGTGGGTAGGCCTAGCGCCCGCGACAGGAAACGCCCCAAAGCGCAACGTGGACACATCCACATTTTTGAAAGAAAACAGAGGTGTTTTTTTGCGAAGTGCCTACCTGCAGATTTTGGCCTCTAGCTCAGCCGGCACCTAGGGAAACCTACCAAACCTGTGCATTTCTGAAAACTAGAGACATAGGGGAATCCAAGGAGGTGTGACTTGTGGGGCTCGGACCAGGTTCTGTTACCCAGAATCCTTTGCAAACCTCAAAATTTGGCTAAAAAAACACATGTTCCTCACATTTCTGTGGCAGAAAGTTCTGGAATCTGAGAGGAGCCACAAATTTCATTCCACCCAGCGTTCCCCCAAGTCTCCCGATAAAAATGATACTTCACTTGTGTGGGTAGGCCTAGCGCCCGCGACAGGAAACGCCCCAAAGCGCAACGTGGACACATCCACATTTTTGAAAGAAAACAGAGGTGTTTTTTTGCGAAGTGCCTACCTGCAGATTTTGGCCTCTAGCTCAGCCGGCACCTAGGGAAACCTACCAAACCTGTGCATTTCTGAAAACTAGAGACCTAGGGGAATCCAAGGAGGGGTGACTTGAGGGGCTCGGACCAGGTTCTGTTACCCAGAATCCTTTGCAAACCTCAAAATTTGGCTAAAAAAACACATGTTCTTTACATTTCTGTGGCAGAAAGTTCTGGAATCTGAGAAGAGCCACAAATTTACTTCCACCCAGCGTTACCCCAAGTCTCCCGATAAAAATGATACCTCACTTGTGTGAGTAGGACTAGCGCCCGCGACAGTAAACGCCCCAAAGCGCAACGTGGACACATCCAAATTTTTAAAAGAAAACAGAGGTGTTTTTTGCGAAGTGCCTACCTGTAGATTTTGGCCTCTAGCTCAGCCGGCACCTAGGGAAACCTACCAAACCTGTGCATTTCTGAAAACTAGAGACCTAGGGGAATCCAAGGAGGGGTGACTTGAGGGGCTCGGACCAGGTTCTGTTACCCAGAATCCTTTGCAAACCTTAAAATTTGGCTAAAAAAACACATGTTCCTCACATTTCTGTGGCAGAAAGTTCTGGAATCTGAGAAGAGCCACAAATTTCCTTCCACCCAGCGTTCCCCCAAGTCTCCCGATAAAAATGATACCTCACTTGTGTGGGTAGGACTAGCGCCCGCGACAGGAAACGCCCCAAAGCGCAACGTGGACACATCCAAATTTTTGAAAGAAAACAGAGGTGTTTTTTGCGAAGTGCCTACCTGTAGATTTTGGCCTCTAACTCAGCCGGCACCTAGGGAAACCTACCAAACCTGTGCATTTCTGAAAACTAGAGACCTATGGGAATCCAAGGAGGTGTGATTTGCGGGGCTCGGACCAGGTTCTGTTACCCAGAATCCTTTGCAAACCTCAAAATTTGGCTAAAAAAACACATGTTCCTCACATTTCTGTGGCAGAAAGTTCTGGAATCTGAGAGGAGCCACAAATTTCCTTCCACCCAGCGTTCCCCCAAGTCTCCCGATAAAAATGATACCTCACTTGTGTGGGTAGGCCTAGCGCCCGCGACAGGAAACGTCCCAAAGCGCAACGTGGACACATCCAAATTTTTGAAAGAAAACAGAGGTGTTTTTTGCGAAGTGCCTACCTGTAGATTTTGGCCTCTAGCTCAGCCGCCACCTAGGGAAACCTACCAAACCTGTGCATTTCTGAAAACTAGAGACCTAGGGGAAATCCAAGGAGGGGTGACTTGCGGGGCTCGGACCAGGTTCTGTTACCCAGAATCCTTTGCAAACCTCAAAATTTGGCTAAAAAAACACATGTTCCTCACATTTCTGTGGCAGAAAGTTCTGAAATCTGAGAGGAGCCACAAATTTCCTTCCACCCAGCGTTCCCCCAAGTCTCCCGATAAAAATGATACCTCACTTGTGTGGGTAGGCCTAGCGCCCGTGACAGGAAACGCCCCAAAGCGCAACGTGGACACATCCAAATTTTTGAAAGAAAACAGAGGTGTTTTTTGCGAAGTGCCTACCTGTAGATTTTGGCCTCTAGCTCAGCCGGCACCTATCGAAACCTACCAAACCTGTGCATTTCTGAAATCTAGAGACCTAGGGGAATCCAAGGAGGGGTGACTTGCGGGGCTCGGACCAGGTTCTGTTACCCAGAATCCTTTGCAAATCTCAACATTTGGCTAAAAAAAACACATGTTCCTCACATTTCTGTGGCAGAAAGTTCTGGAATCTGAGAGGAGCCACAAATTTCCTTCCACCCAGCGTTCCCCCAAGTCTCCCGATAAAAATGATACTTCACTTGTGTGGGTAGGCCTAGCGCCCGCGACAGGAAACGCCCCAAAGTGCAACGTGGACACATCCACATTTTTGAAAGAAAACAGAGGTGTTTTTTGCGAAGTGCCTACCTGTAGATTTTGGCCTCTAGCTCAGCCGGCACCTAGGGAAACCTACCAAACCTGTGCATTTCTGAAAACTAGAGACCTAGGGGAATCCAAGGAGGGGTGACTTGAGGGGCTCGGACCAGGTTCTGTTACCCAGAGTCCTTTGCAAACCTCAAAATTTGGCTAAAAAAACACATGTTCTTTACATTTCTGTGGCAGAAAGTTCTGTAATCTGAGAAGAGCCACAAATTTACTTCCACCCAGCGTTCCCCCAAGTCTCCCGATAAAAATGATACCTCACTTGTGTGGGTAGGACTAGCGCCTGCGACAGTAAACGCCCCAAAGCGCAACGTGGACACATCCAAATTTTTGAAAGAAAACAGAGGTGTTTTTTGCGAAGTGCCTACCTGTAGATTTTGGCCTCTAGCTCAGCCGGCACCTAGGGAAACCTACCAAACCTGTGCATTTCTGAAAACTAGAGACCTTTGGGAATCCAAGGAGGTGTGACTTGCGGGGCTCGGACCAGGTTCTGTTACCCAGAATCCTTTGCAAACCTCAAAATTTGGCTAAAAAAACACATGTTCCTCACATTTCTGTGGCAGAAAGTTCTGGAATCTGAGAGGAGCCACAAATTTCCTTCCACCCAGCGTTCCCCCAAGTCTCCCGATAAAAATTATACCTCACTTGTGTGGGTAGGACTAGCGCCCGCGACAGGAAATGCCCCAAAGCGCAACGTGGACACATCCAAATTTTTTAAAGAAAACAGAGGTGTTTTTTGCGAAGTGCCTACCTGTAGATTTTGGCCTCTAGCTCAGCCGGCACCTAAGGAAACCTACCAAACCTGTGCATTTCTGAAAACTAGAGACCTAGGGGAATCCAAGGAGGTTTGACTTGCGGGGATCGGACCAGGTTTCGTTACCCAGAATCCTTTGCAAACCTCAAAATTTGGCTAAAAAAAACACATGCTCCTCACATTTCTGTGGCAGAAAGTTCTGGAATCTGAGAGGAGCCACAAATTTCCTTCCACCCAGCGTTCCCCCAAGTCTCCCGATAAAAATGATACCTCACTTGTGTGGATAGGCCTAGTGCCCGCGACAGGAAACGCCCCAAAGCGCAACGTGGACACATCCAAATTTTTTAAAGAAAACAGAGGTGTTTTTTGCGAAGTGCCTACCTGTAGATTTTGGCCTCTAGCTCAGCCGGCACCTAGGGAAACCTACCAAACCTGTGCATTTCTGAAAACTAGAGACCTAGGGGAATCCAAGGAGGGGTGACTTGCAGGGCTCGGAGCAGGTTCTGTTACCCAGAATCCTTTGCAAACCTCAAAATTTGGTTAAAAAAACACATGTTCCTCACATTTCTGTGGCAGAAAGTTCTGGAATCTGAGAGAAGCCACAAATTTAATTCCACCCAGCGTTCCCCCAAGTCTCCCGATAAAAATGATACCTCACTTGTGTGGGTAGGCCTAGCGACCGCGACAGGAAACGCCCCAAAGCGCAACGTCGACACATCCAAATTTTTTAAAGAAAACAGAGGTGTTTTTTGCGAACTGCCTACCTGTAGATTTTGGCCTCTAGCTCAGCCTGCACCTAGGGAAACCTACCAAACCTGTGCATTTCTGAAAACTAGAGACCTAGGGGAATCTAAGGAGGGGTGACTTGCGGGGCTCGGACCAGGTTCTATTACCCAGAATCCTTTGCAAACCTCAAAATTTGGCTAAAAAAACACATGTTCCTCACATTTCTGTGGCAGAAAGTTCTGGAATCTGAGAGGAGCCACAAATTTCATTCCACCCAGCGTTCCCCCAAGTCTCCCGATAAAAATGATACCTCACTTGTGTGGGTAGGCCTAGAGCCCGCGACAGGAAACGCCCCAAAGCGCAACGTGGACACATCCAAATTTTTGAAAGAAAACAGAGGTGTTTTTTGCGAAGTGCCTACCTGTAGATTTTGGCCTCTAGCTCAGCCGGCACCTAGGGAAACCTACCAAACCTGTGCATTTCTGAAAACTAGAGACCTAGGGGAAATCCAAGGAGGGGTGACTTGCGGGGCTCGGACCAGGTTCTGTTACCCAGAATCCTTTGCAAACCTCAAAATGTGGCTAAAAAAACATATGTTCCTCACATTTCTGTGGCAGAAAGTTCTGGAATCTGAGAGGAGCCACAAATTTCCTTCCACCCAGCGTTCCCCCAAGTCTCCCGATAAAAATGATACCTCACTTGTGTGGGTAGGCCTAGCGCCCGCGACAGGAAACGCCCCAAAGCGCAATGTGGACACATGCACATTTTTGAAAGAAAACAGAGGTGTTTTTTGCGATGTGCCTACCTGTAGATTTTGGAGTCTAGCTCAGCCAGCACCTATGGAAACCTACCAAACCTGTGCATTTCTGAAAACTAAAGACCTAGGGGAATCCAAGGAGGGGTGACTTGCGGGGCTCGGACCAGGTTCTGTTACCCAGAATCCTTTGCAAACCTCAAAATTTGGCTAAAAAAACACATGTTCCTAACATTTCTGTGGCAGAAAGTTCTGGAATCTGAGAGGAGCCACAAATTTCATTCCACCCAGCGTTCCCCCAAGTCTCCCGATAAAAATGATACCTCACTTGTGTGGGTAGGCGTAGCGCCCACGACAGGAAACGCCCCAAAGCGCAACGTGGACACATCCAAATTTTTGAAAGAAAACAGAGGTGTTTTTTGCGAAGTGCCTAC
The DNA here is from genome assembly GCF_031143425.1 of Pleurodeles waltl. Classification (NCBI taxonomy): domain Eukaryota; kingdom Metazoa; phylum Chordata; class Amphibia; order Caudata; family Salamandridae; genus Pleurodeles; species Pleurodeles waltl. The sequence continues at coordinate 107,904 of NW_027149843.1, read as the reverse complement.
CTGTAGATTTTGGCCTCTAGCTCAGCCGGCACCTAGGGAAACCTACCAAACCTGTGCATTTCTGAAAACTAGAGACCTAGGGGAATCCAAGGAGGGATGACTTGCGGGGCTCGGACCAGGTTCTGTAACCCAGAATCCTTTGCAAACCTCAAAATTTGGCTAAAAAAACACATGTTCCTCACATTTCTGTGGCAGAAAGTTCTGGAATCTGAGAGGAGCCACAAATTTCATTCCACCCAGCTTTCCCCTAAGTCTCCCGATAAAAATGATACCTCACTTGTGTGGGTAGGCCTAGAGCCCGCGACAGGAAATGCCCCAAAGCGCAACGTGGACACATCCAAATTTTTGAAAGAAAACAGAGGTGTTTTTTGCGAAGTGCCTACCTGTAGATTTTGGCCTCTAGCTCAGCCGGCACCTAGGGAAACCTACCAAACCTGTGCATTTCTGAAAACTAGAGACCTAGGGGAATCCAAGGAAGTGTAACTTGCGGGGCTCGGACAATGTTCTGTTACCCAGAATCCTTTGCAAACCTCAAAATTTGGCTAAAAAAACACATGTTCCTCACATTTCTGTGGCAGAAAGTTCTGGAATTTGAGAGGAGCCACAAATTTCATTCCACCCAGAGTTCTCCCAAGTCTCCCGATAAAAATTATACCTCACTTGTGTGGGTAGGCTTAGCACCCGCGACAGGAAACGCCCCAAAGAGCAACGTGGACACATCCACATTTTTGAAAGAAAACAGAGGTGTTTTTTGCGAAGTGCCTACCTGTAGATTTTGGCCTCTAGCTCAGCCGGCACCTAGGGAAACCTACCAAACCTGTGCATTTCTGAAAACTAGAGACCTATGGGAATCCAAGGAGGGGTAACTTGCGGGGCTCGGACCAGGTTCTGTTACCCAGAATCCTTTGCAAACCTCAAAATTTGGCTAAAAAAACACATGTTCCTCACATTTCTGTGGCAGAAAGTTCTGGAATCTGAGAGGAGCCACAAATTTCATTCCACCCAGCGTTCCCCCAAGTCTCCCGATAAAAATTATACCTCACTTGTGTGGGTAGGCCTAGCGCCCGCGACAGGAAACGCCCCAAAGCGCAACGTGGACACATCCAAATTTTTTAGAGAAAACAGAGGTGTTTTTTGCGAAGTGCCTACCTGTAGATTTTGGACTCTAGCTCAGCCGGCACCTAGGGAAACCTACCAAACCTGTGCATTTCTGAAAACTAGAGACCTAGGGGAATCCAAGGAGGGGTGACTTGCGGGGCTCGGACCAGGTTCTGTTACCCAGAATCATTTGCAAACCTCAAAATTTGGCTATAAAAACACATGTTCCTCACATTTCTGTGGCAGAAAGTTCTGGAATCTGAGAGGAGCCACAAATGTCATTCCACCCAGCGTTCCCCCAAGTCTCCCGATAAAAATGATACCTCACTTGTGTGGGTAGGCCTAGAGCCCGCGACAGGAAACGCCCCAAAGCGCAACGTGGACACATCCAAATTTTTTAAAGAAAACAGAGGTGTTTTTTGCGAAGTGCCTACCTGTAGATTTTGGCCTCTAGCTCAGCCGGCACCAGGGAAACCTAACAAACCTGTGCATTTCTGAAAACTAGAGACCTATGGGAATCCAAGGAGGGGTGACTTGCGGGGCTCGGACCAGGTTCTGTTACCCAGAATCCTTTGCAAACCTCAAAATTTGGCTAAAAAAACACATGTTCCTCACATTTCTGTGGCAGAAAGTTCTGGAATCTGAGAGGAGCCACAAATGTCATTCCACCCAGCGTTCCCCCAAGTCTCCCGATAAAAATGATACCTCACTTGTGTGGGTAGGCCTAGAGCCCGCGACAGGAAATGCCCCAAAGCGCAACGTGGACACATCCACATTTTTGAAAGAAAACAGAGGTGTTTTTTGCGAAGTGCCTACCTGTAGATTTTGGCCTCTAGCTCAGCCGGCACCTAGGGAAACCTAACAAACCTGTGCATTTCTGAAAACTAGAGACCTATGGGAATCCAAGGAGGGGTGACTTGCGGGGCTCGGACCAGGTTCTGTTACCCAGAATACTTTGCAAACCTCAAAATTTGGCTAAAAAAACACATGTTCCTCACATTTCTGTGGCAGAAAGTTCTGGAATCTGAGAGAAGCCACAAATTTAATTCCACCCAGCGTTCCCCCAAGTCTCCCGATAAAAATGATACCTCACTTGTGTGGGTAGGCCTAGCGACCGCGACAGGAAACGCCCCAAAGCGCAACGTCGACACATCCAAATTTTTAAAAGAAAACAGAGGTGTTTTTTGCGAACTGCCTACCTGTAGATTTTGGCCTCTAGCTCAGCCGGCACCTAGGGAAACCTACCAAACCTGTGCATTTCTGAAAACTAGAGACCTAGGGGAAATCCAAGGAGGGGTGACTTGCGGGGCTCGGACCAGGTTCTGTTACCCAGAATCCTTTGCAAACCTCAAAATTTGGCTAAAAAAACACATGTTCCTCACATTTCTGTGGCAGAAAGTTCTGGAATCTGAGAGGAGCCACAAATTTCCTTCCACCCAGCGTTCCCCCAAGTCTCCCGATAAAAATGATACCTCACTTGTGTGGGTAGGCCTAGCGCCCGCGACAGGACACGCCCCAAAGCGCAACGTGGACACTTCCAAATTTTTGAAAGAAAACAGAGGTGTTTTTTGCGAAGTGCCTACCTGTAGATTTTGGCCTCTAGCTCAGCCAGCACCTAGGGAAACCTACCAAACCTGTGCATTTCTGAAAACTAGAGACCTAGGGGAATCCAAGGAGGTGTAACTTGCGGGGCTCGGACCAGGTTCTGTTACCCAGAATCCTTTGCAAACCTCAAAATTTGGCTAAAAAAACACATGTTCCTCAGATTTCTGTGGCAGAAAGTTTTGGAATTTGAGAGGAGCCACAAATTTCATTCCACCCAGCGTTCTCCCAAGTCTCCCGATAAAAATGATACCTCACTTGTGTGGGTAGGCTTAGCACCCGCGACAGGAAATGCCCCAAAGCGCAACGTGGACACATCCACATTTTTGAAAGAAAACAGAGGTGTTTTTTGCGAAGTGCCTACCTGTAGATTTTGGCCTCTAGCTCAGCCGGCACCTAGGGAAACCTACCAAACCTGTGCATTTCTGAAAACTAGAGACCTAGGGGAATCCAAGGAGGGGTGACTTGCGGGGCTCGGACCAGGTTCTGTTACCCAGAATCCTTTGCAAACCTCAAAATTTGGTTTAAAAAACACATGTTCCTCACATTTCTGTGGCAGAAAGTTCTGGAATCTGAGAGAAGCCACGAATTTAATTCCACCCAGCGTTCCCCCAAGTCTCCCGATAAAAATGATACCTCACTTGTGTGGGTAGGCCTAGCGACCGCGACAGGAAACGCCCCAAAGCGCAACGTGGACACATCCAAATTTTTGAAAGAAAACAGAGGTGTTTTTTGCGAAGTGCCTACCTGTAGATTTTGGCCTCTAGCTCAGCCGGCACCTAGGGAAACCTACCAAACCTGTTCATTTCTGAAAACTAGAGACCTAGGGGAAATCCAAGGAGGGGTGACTTGCGGGGCTCGGACCAGGTTCTGTTACCCAGAATCCTTTGCAAACCTCAAAATTTGGCTAAAAAAACACATGTTCCTCACATTTCTGTGGCAGAAAGTTCTGGAATCTGAGAGGAGCCACAAATTTCCTTCCACCCAGCGTTCCCCCAAGTCTCCCGATAAAAATGATACCTCACTTGTGTGGGTAGGCCTAGCGCCCGCGACAGGACACGCCCCAAAGCGCAACGTGGACACTTCCAAATTTTTGAAAGAAAACAGAGGTGTTTTTTGCGAAGTGCCTACCTGTAGATTTTGGCCTCTAGCTCAGCCGGCACCTAGGGAAACCTACCAAACCTGTGCATTTCTGAAAACTAGAGACCTAGGGGAATCCAAGGAGGTGTAACTTGCGGGGCTCGGACCAGGTTCTGTTACCCAGAATCCTTTGCAAACCTCAAAATTTGGCTAAAAAAACACATGTTCCTCACATTTCTGTGGCAGAAAGTTCTGGAATTTGAGAGGAGCCACAAATTTCATTCCACCCAGCGTTCTCCCAAGTCTCCCGATAAAAATGATACCTCACTTGTGTGGGTAGGCTTAGCACCCGCGACAGGAAATGCCCCAAAGCGCAACGTGGACACATCCACATTTTTGAAAGAAAACAGAGGTGTTTTTTGCGAAGTGCCTACCTGTAGATTTTGGCCTCTAGCTCAGCCGGCACCTAGGGAAACCTACCAAACCTGTGCATTTCTGAAAACTAGAGACCTAGGGGAATCCAAGGAGGGGTGACTTGCGGGGCTCGGACCAGGTTCTGTTACCCAGAATCCTTTGCAAACCTCAAAATATGGTTTAAAAAACACATGTTCCTCACATTTCTGTGGCAGAAAGTTCTGGAATCTGAGAGAAGCCACGAATTTAATTCCACCCAGCGTTCCCCCAAGTCTCCCGATAAAAATGATACCTCACTTGTGTGGGTAGGCCTAGCGACCGCGACAGGAAACGCCCCAAAGCGCAACGTGGACACATCCAAATTTTTGAAAGAAAACAGAGGTGTTTTTTGCGAAGTGCCTACCTGTAGATTTTGGCCTCTAGCTCAGCCGGCACCTAGGGAAACCTACCAAACCTGTTCATTTCTGAAAACTAGAGACCTAGGGGAAATCCAAGGAGGGGTGACTTGCGGGGCTCGGACCAGGTTCTGTTACTCAGAATCCTTTGCAAACCTCAAAATTTGGCTAAAAAAACACATGTTCCTCACATTTCTGTGGCAGAAAGTTCTGGAATCTGAGAGGAGCCACAAATTTCCTTCCACCCAGCGTTCCCCAAAGTCTCCCGATACAAATGATACCTCACTTGTGTGGGTAGGCCTAGCGCCCGCGACAGGACACGCCCCAAAGCGCAACGTGGACACTTCCAAATTTTTGAAAGAAAACAGAGGTGTTTTTTGCGAAGTGCCTACCTGTAGATTTTGGCCTCTAGCTCAGCCGGCACCTAGGGAAACCTACCAAACCTGTGCATTTCTGAAAACTAGAGACCTAGGGGAATCCAAGGAGGTGTAACTTGCGGGGCTCGGACCAGGTTCTGTTACCCAGAATCCTTTGCAAACCTCAAAATTTGGCTAAAAAAACACATGTTCCTCACATTTCTGTGGCAGAAAGTTCTGGAATTTGAGAGGAGCCACAAATTTCATTCCACCCAGCGTTCTCCCAAGTCTCCCGATAAAAATGATACCTCACTTGTGTGGGTAGGCTTAGCACCCGCGACAGGAAACGCCCCAAAGCGCAACGTGGACACATCCACATTTTTGAAAGAAAAGAGAGGTGTTTTTTGCGAAGTGCCTACCTGTAGATTTTGGCCTCTAGCTCAGCTGGCACCTAGGGAAACCTACCAAACCTGTGCATTTCTGAAAACTAGAGACCTATGGGAATCCAAGGAGGGGTAACTTGCGGGGCTCGGACCAGGTTCTGTTACCCAGAATCCTTTGCAAACCTCAAAATTTGGCTAAAAAAACACATGTTCCTAACATTTCTGTGGCAGAAAGTTCTGGAATCTGAGAGGAGCCACAAATTTCCTTCCACCCAGCGTTCCCCCAAGTCTCCCGATAAAAATGATACCTCACTTGTGTGGGTAGGCCTAGCGCCCGCGACAGGACACGCCCCAAAGCGCAACGTGGACACTTCCAAATTTTTGAAAGAAAACAGAGGTGTTTTTTGCGAAGTGCCTACCTGTAGATTTTGGCCTCTAGCTCAGCCGGCACCCAGGGAAACCTACCAAACCTGTGCATTTCTGAAAACTAGAGACCTAGGGGAATCCAAGGAGGGGTGACTTGCGGGGCTCAGACCAGGTTCTGTTACCCAGAATCCTTTGCAAACCTCAAAATTTGGCTAAAAAAACACATGTTCCTCACATTTCTGTGGCAGAAAGTTCTGGAATCTGAGAGGAGCCACAAATTTCCTTCCACCCAGCGTTCCCCCAAGTCTCCCGATAAAAATGATACCTCACTTGTGTGGGTAGGCCTAGCGCCCGCGACAGGTAACGCCCCAAAGCGCAACGTGGACACATACACATTTTTGAAAGAAAACAGAGGTGTTTTTTGCGAAGTGCCTACCTGTAGATTTTGGCCTCTAGCTCAGCCGGCACCTAGGGAAACCTACCAAACCTGTGCATTTCTGAAAACTAGAGACCTAGGGGAATCCAAGGAGGGGTGACTTGCAGGGCTCGGACCAGGTTCTGTTACCCAGAATCCTTTGCAAACCTCAAAATTTGGCTAAAAAAACACATGTTCCTCACATTTCTGTGGCAGAAAGTTCTGGAATCTTAGAGGAGCCACAAATTTCCTTCCACTCAGCGTTCCCCCAAGTCTCCCGATAAAAATGATACCTCACTTGTGTGGGTAGGCCTAGCGTCCGTGACAGGAAACGCCCCAAAGCGCAACGTGGACACATCCACATTTTTTAAAGAAAACAGAGGTGTTTTTTGCGAAGTGCCTACCTGTAGATTTTGGCCTCTAGCTCAGCCGGCACCTAGGGAAACCTACCAAACCTGTGCATTTCTGAAAACTAGAGACCTAGAGGAATCCAAGGAGGGGTGACTTGCGGGGCTTGGACCAGGTTCTGTTACCCAGAATCCTTTGCAAACCTCAAAATTTAGCTAAAAAAACACATGTTCCTCACATTTCTGTGGCAGAAAGTTCTGGAATCTGAGAGGAGCCACAAATTTCCTTCCACCCAGCGTTCCCCCAAGTCTCCCGATATGATACCTCACTTGTGTGGGTAGGCCTAGCGCCCGCGACAGGAAACGCCCCAAAGCGCAACGTGGACACATCCAAATTTTTAAAAGAAAACAGGTGTTTTTTGCGAAGTGCCTACCTGTAGATTTTGGCCTCTAGCTCAGCCGACAACTATGGAAACCTACCAAACCTGTGCATTTCTGAAAACTAGAGACCTAGGGGAATCCAAGGAGGGGTGACTTGCGGGGCTCGGACCAGGTTCTGTTACCCAGAATCCTTTGCAAACCTTAAAATTTGGCTAAAAAAACACATGTTCCTCACATTTCTGTGGCAGAAAGTTCTGGAATCTGAGAGGAGCCATAAATTTCCTTCCACCCAGCGTTCCCCCAAGTCTCCCGATAAAAATGATACCTCACTTGTGTGGGTAGGCCTAGCGCCCACGGCAGGAAACGCCCCAAAGCGCAACGTGGACACATCCACATTTTTGAAAGAAAACAGAGGTGTTTTTTGCGAAGTGCCTACCTGTAGATTTTGGCCTCTAGCTCAGCCGGCACCTAGGGAAACCTACCAAACCTGTGCATTTCTGAAAACTAGAGACCTAGGGGAATCCAAGGAGGGGTGACTTGCGGGGCTCGGACCAGGTTCTGTAACCCAGAATCCTTTGCAAACCTCAAAATTTGGCTAAAAAAACACATGTTCCTCACATTTCTGTGGCAGAAAGTTCTGGAATCTGAGAGGAGCCACAAATTTCATTCCACCCAGCGTTCCCCCAAGTCTCCCGATAAAAATGATACCTCACTTGTGTGGGTAGGCCTAGAGCCCGCGACAGGAAATGCCCCAAAGCGCAACGTGGACACATCCAAATTTTTGAAAGAAAACAGAGGTGTTTTTTGCGAAGTGCCTACCTGTAGATTTTGACCTCTAGCTCAGCTGGCACCTTGGGAAACCTACCAAACCTGTTCATTTCTGAAAACTAGAGACCTAGGGGAAATCCAAGGAGGGGTGACTTGCGGGGCTCGGACCAGGTTCTGTTACCCAGAATCCTTTGCAAACCTCAAAATTTGGCTAAAAAAACACATGTTCCTCACATTTCTGCGGCAGAAAGTTCTGGAATCTGAGAGGAGCCACAAATTTCATTCCACCCAGCGTTCCCCCAAGTCTCCTGATAAAAATGATACCTCACTTGTGTGGGTAGGCCTAGCGCCCACGACAGGAAACGCCCCAAAGCGCAACGTGGACACATCCAAATTTTTGAAAGAAAACAGAGGTGTTTTTTGCGAAGTGCCTACCTGTAGATTTTGGCCTCTAGCTCAGCCGGCACCTAGGGAAACCTACCAAACCGGTGCATTTCTGAAAACTAGAGACCTAGGGGAATCCAAGGAGGGGTGACTTGCGGGGCTCGGACCAGGTTCTGTAACCCAGAATCCTTTGCAAACCTCAAAATTTGGCTAAAAAAACACATGTTCCTCACATTTCTGTGGCAGAAAGTTCTGGAATCTGAGAGGAGCCACAAATTTCATTCCACCCAGCGTTCCCCCGAGTCTCCCGATAAAAATGATACCTCACTTGTGTGGGTAGGCCTAGAGCCCGCGACAGGAAATGCCCCAAAGCGCAACGTGGACACATCCAAATTTTTGAAAGAAAACAGAGGTGTTTTTTGCGAAGTGCCTACCTGTAGATTTTGGCCTCTAGCTCAGCCGGCACCTAGGGAAACCTACCAAACCTGTTCATTTCTGAAAACTAGAGACCTAGGGGAAATCCAAGGAGGGGTGACTTGCGGGGCTCGGACCAGGTTCTGTTACCCAGAATCCTTTGCAAACCTCAAAATTTGGCTAAAAAAACACATGTTCCTCACATTTCTGTGGCAGAAAGTTCTGGAATCTGAGAGGAGCCACAAATTTCCTTCCACCCAGCGTTCCCCCAAGTCTCCCGATAAAAATGATACCTCACTTGTGTGGGTAGGCCTAGCGCCCGCGACAGGACACGCCCCAAAGCGCAACGTGGACACTTCCAAATTTTTGAAAGAAAACAGAGGTGTTTTTTGCGAAGTGCCTACCTGTAGATTTTGGCCTCTAGCTCAGCCGGCACCTAGGGAAACCTACCAAACCTGTGCATTTCTGAAAACTAGAGACCTAGGGGAATCCAAGGAGGTGTAACTTGCGGGGCTCGGACCAGGTTCTGTTACCCAGAATCCTTTGCAAACCTCAAAATTTGGCTAAAAAAACACATGTTCCTCACATTTCTCTGGCAGAAAGTTCTGGAATTTGAGAGGAGCCACAAATTTCATTCCACCCAGCGTTCTCCCAAGTCTCCCGATAAAAATGATACCTCACTTGTGTGGGTAGGCTTTTTTGAAAGAAAACAGAGGTGTTTTTTGCGAAGTGCCTACCTGTAGATTTTGGCATCTAGCTCAGCCAGCACCTATGGAAACCTACCAAACCTGTGCATTTCTGAAAACTAGAGACCTAGGGGAATCCAAGGAGGGGTGACTTGCGGGGCTCGGACCAGGTTCTGTTACCCAGAATCCTTTGCAAACCTCAAAATTTGGCTAAAAAAACACATGTTCCTCACATTTCTGTGGCAGAAAGTTCTGGAATCTGAGAGGAGCCACAAATTTCATTCCACCCAGCGTTCCCCAAAGTCTCCTGATAAAAATGATACCTCACTTGTGTGGGTAGGCCTAGCGCCCACGACAGGAAACGCCCCAAAGCGCAACGTGGACACTTCCAAATTTTTGAAAGAAAACAGAGGTGTTTTTTGCGAAGTGCCTACCTGTAGATTTTGGCCTCTAGCTCAGCCGGCACCTAGGGAAACCTACCAAACCTGTGCATTTCTGAAAACTAGAGACCTAGGGGAATCCAAGGAGGTGTAACTTGCGGGGCTCGGACCAGGTTCTGTTACCCAGAATCCTTTGCAAACCTCAAAATTTGGCTAAAAAAACACATGTTCCTCACATTTCTCTGGTAGAAAGTTCTGGAATTTGAGAGGAGCCACAAATTTCATTCCACCCAGCGTTCTCCCAAGTCTCCCGATAAAAATGATACCTCACTTGTGTGGGTAGGCTTAGCACCCGCGACAGGAAACGCCCCAAAGCGCAACGTGGACACATCCACATTTTTGAAAGAAAACAGAGGTGTTTTTTGCGAAGTGCCTACCTGTAGATATTTGCCTCTAGCTCAGCCGGCACCCAGAGAAACCTACCAAACCTGTGCATTTCTGAAAACTAGAGACCTAGGGGAATCCATGAAGGGGTAACTTGCGGGGCTCGGACCAGGTTCTGTTACCCAGAATCCTTTGCAAACCTCAAAATTTGGCTAAAAAAACACATGTTCCTCACATTTCTGTGCCAGAAAGTTCTGGAATCTGAGAGGAGCCACAAATTTCCTTCCTCCCAGCGTTCCCCCAAGTCTCCCGATAAAAATGATACCTCACTTGTGTGGGTAGGCCTAGCGCCCGCAACAGGAAACGCCCCAAAGCGCAACGTGGACACATACACATTTTTGAAAGAAAACAGAGGTGCTTTTTGCGAAGTGCCTACCTGTAGATTTTGGCGTCTAGCTCAGCCAGCACCTATGGAAACCTACCAAACCTGTGCATTTCTGAAAACTAGAGACCTAGGGGAATCCAGGGAGGGGTGACTTGCGGGGCTCGGACCAGGTTCTGTTACCCAGAATCCTTTGCAAACCTCAAAATTTGGCTAAAAAAACACATGTTCCTCACATTTCTGTGGCAGAAAGTTCTGGAATCTGAGAGGAGCCACAAATTTCATTTCACCCAGCGTTCCCCCAAGTCTCCCGATAAAAATGATACCTCACTTGTGTGGGTAGGCCTAGCGCCCACGACAGGAAACGCCCCAAAGCGCAACGTGGACACTTCCAAATTTTTGAAAGAAAACAGAGGTGTTTTTTGCAAAGTGCCTACCTGTAGATTTTGGCCTCTAGCTCAGCCGGCACCTAGGGAAACCTACCAAACCTGTGCATTTCTGAAAACTAGAGACCTAGGGGAATCCAAGGAGGTGTAACTTGCGGGGCTCGGACCAGGTTCTGTTACCCAGAATCCTTTGCAAACCTCAAAATTTGGCTAAAAAAACACATGTTCCTCACATTTCTCTGGTAGAAAGTTCTGGAATTTGAGAGGAGCCACAAATTTCATTCCACCCAGCGTTCTCCCAAGTCTCCCGATAAAAATGATACCTCACTTGTGTGGGTAGGCTTAGCACCCGCGACAGGAAACGCCCCAAAGCGCAACGTGGACACATCCACATTTTTGAAAGAAAACAGAGGTGTTTTTTGCGAAGTGCCTACCTGTAGATTTTTGCCTCTAGCTCAGCCGGCACCCAGAGAAAACTACCAAACCTGTGCATTTCTGAAAACTAGAGACCTAGGGGAATCCATGAAGGGGTAACTTGCGGGGCTCGGACCAGGTTCTGTTACCCAGAATCCTTTGCAAACCTCAAAATTTGGCTAAAAAAACACATGTTCCTCACATTTCTCTGGCAGAAAGTTCTGGAATTTGAGAGGAGCCACAAATTTCATTCCACCCAGCGTTCTCCCAAGTCTCCCGATAAAAATGATACCTCACTTGTGTGGGTAGGCCTAGCGCCCGCAACAGGAAACGCCCCAAAGCGCAACGTGGACACATACACATTTTTGAAAGAAAACAGAGGTGCTTTTTGCGAAGTGCCTACCTGTAGATTTTGGCGTCTAGCTCAGCCAGCACCTATGGAAACCTACCAAACCTGTGCATTTCTGAAAACTAGAGACCTAGGGGAATCCAAGGAGGGGTGACTTGCGGGGCTCGGACCAGGTTCTGTTACCCAGAATCCTTTGCAAACCTCAAAATTTGGCTAAAAAAACACATGTTCCTCACATTTCTCTGGCAGAAAGTTCTGGAATCTGAGAGGAGCCACAAATTTCCCTCCACCCAGCGTTCCCCCAAGTCTCCCGATAAAAATGATACCTCACTTGTGTGGGTAGGCCTAGCGCCCGCGACAGGACACGCCCCAAAGCGCAACGTGGACACTTCCAAATTTTTGAAAGAAAACAGAGGTGTTTTTTGCGAAGTGCCTACCTGTAGATTTTGGCCTCTAGCTCAGCCGGCACCTAGGGAAACCTACCAAACCTGTGCATTTCTGAAAACTAGAGACCTAGGGGAATCCAAGGAGGTGTAACTTGCGGGGCTCGGACCAGGTTCTGTTACCCAGAATCCTTTGCAAACCTCAAAATTTGGCTAAAAAAACACATGTTCCTCACATTTCTCTGGCAGAAAGTTCTGGAATTTGAGAGGAGCCACAAATTTCCCTCCACCCAGCGTTCCCCCAAGTCTCCCGATAAAAATGATACCTCACTTGTGTGGGTAGGCCTAGCGCCCGCGACAGGACACGCCCCAAAGCGCAACGTGGACACTTCCAAATTTTTGAAAGAAAACAGAGGTGTTTTTTGCGAAGTGCCTACCTGTAGATTTTGGCCTCTAGCTCAGCCGGCACCTAGGGAAACCTACCAAACCTGTGCATTTCTGAAAACTAGAGACCTAGGGGAATCCAAGGAGGTGTAACTTGCGGGGCTCGGACCAGGTTCTGTTACCCAGAATCCTTTGCAAACCTCAAAATTTGGCTAAAAAAACACATGTTCCTCACATTTCTCTGGCAGAAAGTTCTGGAATTTGAGAGGAGCCACAAATTTCATTCCACCCAGCGTTCTCCCAAGTCTCCCGATAAAAATGATACCTCACTTGTGTGGGTAGGCTTAGCACCCGCGACAGGAAACGCCCCAAAGCGCAACGTGGACACATCCACATTTTTGAAAGAAAACAGAGGTGTTTTTTGCGAAGGGCCTACCTGTAGATTTTGGCCTCTAGCTCAGCCGGCACCCAGGGAAACCTACCAAACCTGTGCACTTCTGAAAACTAGAGACCTAGGGGAATCCATGGAGGGGTAACTTGCGGGGCTCGGACCAGGTTCTGTTACCCAGAATCCTTTGCAAACCTCAAAATTTGGCTAAAAAAACACATGTTCCTCACATTTCTGTGGCAGAAAGTTCTGGAATCTGAGAGGAGCCACAAATTTCATTCCACCCAGCGTTCCCCCAAGTCTCCCGATAAAAATTATACCTCACTTGTGTGGGTAGGCCTAGCGCCCGCGACAGGAAACGCCCCAAAGCGCAACGTGGACACATCCAAATTTTTTAAAGAAAACAGAGGTGTTTTTTGCGAAGTGCCTACCTGTAGAGTTTGGCCTCTAGCTCAGCCGGCACCTAGGGAAACCTACCAAAAATGTGCATTTCTGAAAACTAGAGACCTAGGGGAATCCAAGGAGGGGTGACTTGCGGGGCTCAGACCAGGTTCTGTTACCCAGAATCCTTTGCAAACCTCAAAATTTGGCTAAAAAAAACACATGTTCCTCACATTTCTGTGGCAGAAAGTTCTGGAATCTGAGAGGAGCCACAAATTTCCTTCCACCCAGCGTTCCCCCAAGTCTCCCGATAAAAATGATACCTCACTTGTGTGGGTAGGCCTAGCGCCCGCGACAGGTAACGCCCCAAAGCGCAACGTGGACACATACACATTTTTTAAAGAAATCAGAGGTGTTTTTTGCGAAGTGCCTACCTGTAGATTTTGGCCTCTAGCTCAGCCGGCACCTAGGGAAACCTACCAAACCTGTGCATTTCTGAAAACTAGAGACCTAGGGGAATCCAAGGAGGGGTGACTTGCAGGGCTCGGACCAGGTTCTGTTACCCAGAATCCTTTGCAAACCTCAAAATTTGGCTAAAAAAACACATGCTCCTCACATTTCTGTGGCAGAAAGTTCTGGAATCTGAGAGGAGCCACAAATTTCCTTATACTCAGCGTTCCCCCAAGTCTCCCGATAAAAATGATACCTCACTTGTGTGGGTAGGCGTAGCGTCCGTGACAGGAAACGCCCCAAAGCGCAACGTGGACACATCCACATTTTTTAAAGAAAACAGAGGTGTTTTTTGCAAAGTGCCTACCTGTAGATTTTGGCCTCTAGGGAAACCTAGGGAAACCTACCAAACCTGTGCATTTCTGAAAACTAGAGACCTAGGGGAATCCAAGGAGGGGTGACTTGCGGGGCTCGGACCAGGTTCTGTTACCCAGAATCCTTTGCAAACCTCAAAATTTGGCTAAAAAAACACATGTTCCTCACATTTCTGTGGCAGAAAGTTCTGGAATCTGAGAGGAGCCACAAATTTCCTTCCACCCAGCGTTCCCCCAAGTCTCCCGATAAAAATGATACCTCACTTTTGTGGGTAGGCCTAGCGCCCGCAACAGGAAACTCCCCAAAGCGCAACGTGGACACATCCAAATTTTTAAAAGAAAACAGAGGTGTTTTTTGCGAAGTGCCTACCTGTAGATTTTGGCCTCTAGCTCAGCCGACAACTATGGAAACCTACCAAACCTGTGCATTTCTGAAAACTAGAGACCTAGGGGAATCCAAGGAGGGGTGACTTGCGGGGCTCGGACCAGGTTCTGTTACCCAGAATCCTTTGAAAACCTCAAAATTTGGCTAAAAAAACACATGTTCCTCACATTTCTGTGGCAGAAAGTTCTGGAATCTGAGAGGAGCCACACATTTCCTTCCACCCAGCGTTCCCCCAAGTCTCCCGATAAAAATGATACCTCACTTGTGTGGGTAGGCCTAGCGCCCGCGACAGGAAACGCCCCAAAGCGCAACGTGGACACATCCACATTTTTGAAAGAAAACAGAGGTGTTTTTTGCGAAGTGCCTACCTGTAGATTTTGGCCTCTAGCTCAGCCGGCAACTAAGGAAACCTACCAAACCTGTGCATTTCTGAAAACTAGAGACCTAGGGGAATCCAAGGAGGTGTGACTTGCGGGGATCGAACCAGGTTTCTTTACCCAGAATCCTTTGCAAACCTCAAAATTTGGCTAAAAAAACACATGTTCCTCACATTTCTGTGGCAGAAAGTTCTGGAATCTGAGAGGAGCCACAAATTTCATTCCACCCAGCATTCCCCCAAGTCTCCCGATAAAAATGATACCTCACTTGTGTGGGTAGGCTTAGCGCCCGCGACAGGAAACGCCCCAAAGCGAAACGTGGACACATCCAAATTTTTGAAAGCAAACAGAGGTGTTTTTTGCGAAGTACCTACCTGTAGATTTTGGCCTCTAGCTCAGCCGGCACCTAGGGAAACCTACCAAACCTGTGCATTTCTGAAAACTAGAGACCTAGGGGAATCCAAGGAGGGGTGACTTGCGGGGCTCGGACCAGGTTCTATTACCCAGAATCCTTTGCAAACCTCAAAATTTGGCTAAAACAACACATGTTCCTCACATTTGTGTGGCAGAAAGTTCTGGAATCTGAGAGGAGCCACAAATTTCATTCCACCCAGCGTTCCCCCAAGTCTCCCGATAAAAATGATACCTCACTTGTGTGGGTAGGCCTAGAGCCCGCGACAGGAAACGCCCCAAAGCGCAACGTGGACACATCCAAATTTTTGAAAGAAAACAGAGGTGTTTTTTGCGAAGTGCCTACCTGTAGATTTTGGCCTTTAGCTCAGCCGGCACCTAGGGAAACCTACCAAACCTGTGCATTTCTGAAAACTAGAGACCTAGGGGAAATCCAAGGAGGGGTGACTTGCAGGGCTCGGACCAGGTTCTGTTACCCAGAATCCTTTGCAAACCTCAAAATTTGGCTAAAAAAACACATGTTCCTCACATTTCTGTGGCAGAAAGTTCTGGAATCTGAGAGGAGCCACAAATTTCCTTCCACCCAGCGTTCCCCCAAGTCTCCCGATAAAAATGATACCTCACTTGTGTGAGTAGGCCTAGCACCCGCGACAGGAAACGCCCCAAAGCGCAACGTGGACACATCCAAATTTTTTAAAGAAAACAGAGGTGTTTTTTGCGAAGTGCCTACCTGTAGATTTTGGCCTCTAGCTCAGCCGGCACCTAGGGAAACCTACCAAACCTGTTCATTTCTGAAAACTAGAGACCTAGGGGAAATCCAAGGAGGGGTGACTTGCGGGGCTCGGACCAGGTTCTGTTACCCAGAATCCTTTGCAAACCTCAAAATTTGGCTAAAAAAACACATGTTCCTCACATTTCTCTGGCAGAAAGTTCTGGAATTTGAGAGGAGCCACAAATTTCATTCCACCCAGCGTTCTCCCAAGTCTCCCGATAAAAATGATACCTCACTTGTGTGGGTAGGCTTAGCACCCGCGACAGGAAACGCCCCAAAGCGCAACGTGGACACATCCACATTTTTTAAAGAAAACAGAGGTGTTTTTTGCGAAGGGCCTACCTGTAGATTTTGGCCTCTAGCTCAGCCGGCACCCAGGGAAACCTACCAAACCTGTGCATTTCTGAAAACTAGAGACCTAGGGGAATCCATGGAGGGGTAACTTGCGGGGCTCGGACCAGGTTCTGTTACCCAGAATCCTTTGCAAACCTCAAAATTTGGCTAAAAAAACACATGTTCCTCACATTTCTGTGGCAGAAAGTTCTGGAATCTGAGAGGAGCCACAAATTTCATTCCACCCAGCGTTCCCCCAAGTCTCCCGATAAAAATTATACCTCACTTGTGTGGGTAGGCCTAGCGCCCGCGACAGGAAACGCCCCAAAGCGCAACGTGGACACATCCAAATTTTTTAAAGAAAACAGAGGTGTTTTTTGCGAAGTGCCTACCTGTAGAGTTTGGCCTCTAGCTCAGCCGGCACCTAGGGAAACCTACCAAAAATGTGCATGTCTGAAAACTAGAGATCTAGGGGAATCCAAGGAGGGGTGACTTGCGGGGCTCAGACCAGGTTCTGTTACCCAGAATCCTTTGCAAACCTCAAAATTTGGCTAAAAAAACACATGTTCCTCACATTTCTGTGGCAGAAAGTTCTGGAATCTGAGAGGAGCCACAAATTTCCTTCCACCCAGCGTTCCCCCAAGTCTCCCGATAAAAATGATACCTCACTTGTGTGGGTAGGCCTAGCGCCCGCGACAGGTAACGCCCCAAAGCGCAACGTGGACACATACACATTTTTGAAAGAAAACAGAGGTGTTTTTTGCGAAGTGCGTACCTGTAGATTTTGGCCTCTAGCTCAGCCGGCACCTAGGGAAACCTACCAAACCTGTGCATTTCTGAAAACTAGAGACCTAGGGGAATCCAAGGAGGGGTGACTTGCGGGGCTCGGACCAGGTTCTGTTACCCAGAATCCTTTGCAAACCTCAAAATTTGGCTAAAAAAACACATGTTCCTCACATTTCTGTGGCAGAAAGTTCTGGAATCTGAGAGGAGCCACAAATTTCCTTCCACTCAGCGTTCCCCCAAGTCTCCCGATAAAAATGATACCTCACTTGTGTGGGTAGGCCTAGCGCCCGTGACAGGAAACGCCCCAAAGCGCAACGTGGACACATCCAAATTTTTGAAAGAAAACAGAGGTGTTTTTTGCGAAGTGCCTACCTGTAGATTTTGGCCTCTAGCTCAGCCAGCACCTAGGGAAACCTACCAAACCTGTTCATTTCTGAAAACTAGAGACCTAGGGGAAATCCAAGGAGGGGTGACTTGCGGGGCTCGGACCAGGTTCTGTTACCCAGAATCCTTTGCAAACCTCAAAATTTGGCTAAAAAAACACATGTTCCTCACATTTCTGTGGCAGAAAGTTCTGGAATCTGAGAGGAGCCACAAATTTCCTTCCACCCAGCGTTCCCCCAAGTCTCCCGATAAAAATGATACCTCACTTGTGTGGGTAGGCCTAGCGCCCGTGACAGGAAACGCCCCAAAGCGCAACGTGGACACATCCAAATTTTTGAAAGAAAACAGAGGTGTTTTTTGCGAAGTGCCTACCTGTAGATTTTGGCCTCTAGCTCAGCCGGCACCTAGGGAAACCTACCAAACCTGTGCATTTCTGGAAACTAGAGACCTAGGGGAATCCAAGGAGGTGTAACTTGCGGGGCTCGGACCAGGTTCTGTTACCCAGAATCCTTTGCAAACCTCAAAATTTGGCTAAAAAAACACATGTTCCTCACATTTCTGTGGCAGAAAGTTCTGGAATCTGAGAGGAGCCACAAATTTCCTTCCACCCAGCGTTCCCCCAAGTCTCCCGATAAAAATGATACCTCACTTGTGTGGGTAGGCCTAGCGCCCGCGACAGGAAACGCCCCAAAGCGCAACGTGGACACATCCAAATTTTTGAAAGAAAACAGAGGTGTTTTTTGCGAAGTGCCTACCTGTAGATTTTGGCCTCTAGCTAAGCCGGCACCTAGGGAAACCTACCAAAGCTGTGCATTTCTGAAAACTAGAGACCTAGGGGAATCCATGGAGGGGTAACTTGCGGGGCTCGGACCAGGTTCTGTTACCCAGAATCCTTTGCAAATCTAAAAATTTAGCTAAAAAAACACATGTTCCTCACATTTCTGTGGCAGAAAGTTCTGGAATCTGAGAGGAGCCACAAATTTCATTCCACCCAGCGTTCCCCCAAGTCTCCCGATAAAAATTATACCTCACTTGTGTGGGTAGGCCTAGCACCCGCGACAGGAAACGCCCCAAAGCGCAACGTGGACACATCCAAATTTTTTAAAGAAAACAGAGGTGTTTTTTGCGAAGTGCCTACCTGTAGAGTTTGGCCTCTAGCTCAGCCGGCACCTAGGGAAACCTACCAAACCTGTGCATTTCTGAAAACTAGAGACCTAGGGGAATCCAAGGAGGGCTGACTTGCGGGGCTCAGACCAGGTTCTGTTACCCAGAATCCTTTGCAAACCTCAAAATTTGGCTAAAAAAACACATGTTCCTCACATTTCTGTGGCAGAAAGTTCTGGAATCTGAGAGGAGCCACAAATTTCCTTCCACCCAGCGTTCCCCCAAGTCTCCCGATAAAAATGATACCTCACTTGTGTGGGTAGGCCTAGCGCCCGCGACAGGAAACGCCCCAAAGCGCAACGTGGACACATCCACATTTTTTAAAGAAAACAGAGGTGTTTTTTGCGAAGTGCCTACCTGTAGATTTTGGCCTCTAGCTCAGCCGGCACCTAGGAAAACCTACCAAACCTGTGCATTTCTGAAAAATAGAGACCTAGGGGAATCCAAGGAGGGGTGACTTGCAGGGCTCGGACCAGTTTCTGTTACCCAGAATCCTTTGCAAACCTCAAAATTTGGCTAAAAAAACACATGTTCCTCACATTTCTGTGGCAGAAAGTTCTGGAATCTGAGAGGAGCCACAAATTTCCTTCCACTCAGCGTTCCCCCAAGTCTCCTGATAAAAATGATATCCCACTTGTGTGGGTAGGCCTAGCGCCCGCGACAGGAAACGCCCCAAAGCGCAACGTGGACACATCCACATTTTTGAAAGAAAACAGAGGTGTTTTTTGCGAAGTGCCTACCTGTAGATTTTGGCCTCTAGCTCAGCCGGCACCTAGGGAAACCTACCAAACCTGTTCATTTCTGAAAACTAGAGACCTAGGGGAAATCCAAGGAGGGGTGACTTGCGGGGCTCGGACCAGGTTCTGTTACCCAGAATCCTTTGCAAACCTCAAAATTTGGCTAAAAAAACACATGTTCCTCACATTTCTGTGGCAGAAAGTTCTGGAATCTGAGAGGAGCCACAAATTTCCTTCCACCCAGCGTTCCCCCAAGTCTCCCGATAAAAATGATACCTCACTTGTGTGGGTAGGCCTAGCGCCCGTGACAGGAAACGCCCCAAAGCGCAACGTGGACACATCCAAATTTTTGAAAGAAAACAGAGGTGTTTTTTGCGAAGTGCCTACCTGTAGATTTTGGCCTCTAGCTCAGCCGGCAACTAAGGAAACCTACCAAACCTGTGCATTTCTGAAAACTAGAGACCTAGGGGAATCCAAGGAGGTGTGACTTGCGGGGATCGAACCAGGTTTCTTTACCCAGAATCCTTTGCAAACCTCAAAATTTGGCTAAAAAAACACATGTTCCTCACATTTCTGTGGCAGAAAGTTCTGGAATCTGAGAGGAGCCACAAATTTCATTCCACCCAGCGTTCCCCCAAGTCTCCCGATAAAAATGATACCTCACTTGTGTGGGTAGGCTTAGCGCTCGCGACAGGAAACGCCCCAAAGCGAAACGTGGACACATCCAAATTTTTGAAAGCAAACAGAGGTGTTTTTTGCGAAGTACCTACCTGTAGATTTTGGCCTCTAGCTCAGCCGGCACCTAGGGAAACCTACCAAACCTGTGCATTTCTGAAAACTAGAGACCTAGGGGAATCCAAGGAGGGGTGACTTGCGGGGCTCGGACCAGGTTCTATTACCCAGAATCCTTTGCAAACCTCAAAATTTGGCTAAAACAACACATGTTCCTCACATTTGTGTGGCAGAAAGTTCTGGAATCTGAGAGGAGCCACAAATTTCATTCCACCCAGCGTTCCCCCAAGTCTCCCGATAAAAATGATACCTCACTTGTGTGGGTAGGCCTAGAGCCCGCGACAGGAAACGCCCCAAAGCGCAACGTGGACACATCCAAATTTTTGAAAGAAAACAGAGGTGTTTTTTGCGAAGTGCCTACCTGTAGATTTTGGCCTTTAGCTCAGCCGGCACCTAGGGAAACCTACCAAACCTGTGCATTTCTGAAAACTAGAGACCTAGGGGAAATCCAAGGAGGGGTGACTTGCAGGGCTCGGACCAGGTTCTGTTACCCAGAATCCTTTGCAAACCTCAAAATTTGGCTAAAAAAACACATGTTCCTCACATTTCTGTGGCAGAAAGTTCTGGAATCTGAGAGGAGCCACAAATTTCCTTCCACCCAGCGTTCCCCCAAGTCTCCCGATAAAAATGATACCTCACTTGTGTGAGTAGGCCTAGCACCCGCGACAGGAAACGCCCCAAAGCGCAACGTGGACACATCCAAATTTTTTAAAGAAAACAGAGGTGTTTTTTGCGAAGTGCCTACCTGTAGATTTTGGCCTCTAGCTCAGCCGGCACCTAGGGAAACCTACCAAACCTGTTCATTTCTGAAAACTAGAGACCTAGGGGAAATCCAAGGAGGGGTGACTTGCGGGGCTCGGACCAGGTTCTGTTACCCAGAATCCTTTGCAAACCTCAAAATTTGGCTAAAAAAACACATGTTCCTCACATTTCTCTGGCAGAAAGTTCTGGAATTTGAGAGGAGCCACAAATTTCATTCCACCCAGCGTTCTCCCAAGTCTCCCGATAAAAATGATACCTCACTTGTGTGGGTAGGCTTAGCACCCGCGACAGGAAACGCCCCAAAGCGCAACGTGGACACATCCACATTTTTGAAAGAAAACAGAGGTGTTTTTTGCGAAGGGCCTACCTGTAGATTTTGGCCTCTAGCTCAGCCGGCACCCAGGGAAACCTACCAAACCTGTGCATTTCTGAAAACTAGAGACCTAGGGGAATCCATGGAGGGGTAACTTGCGGGGCTCGGACCAGGTTCTGTTACCCAGAATCCTTTGCAAACCTCAAAATTTGGCTAAAAAAACACATGTTCCTCACATTTCTGTGGCAGAAAGTTCTGGAATCTGAGAGGAGCCACAAATTTCATTCCACCCAGCGTTCCCCCAAGTCTCCCGATAAAAATTATACCTCACTTGTGTGGGTAGGCCTAGCGCCCGCGACAGGAAACGCCCCAAAGCGCAACGTGGACACATCCAAATTTTTTAAAGAAAACAGAGGTGTTTTTTGCGAAGTGCCTACCTGTAGAGTTTGGCCTCTAGCTCAGCCGGCACCTAGGGAAACCTACCAAAAATGTGCATGTCTGAAAACTAGAGATCTAGGGGAATCCAAGGAGGGGTGACTTGCGGGGCTCAGACCAGGTTCTGTTACCCAGAATCCTTTGCAAACCTCAAAATTTGGCTAAAAAAACACATGTTCCTCACATTTCTGTGGCAGAAAGTTCTGGAATCTGAGAGGAGCCACAAATTTCCTTCCACCCAGCGTTCCCCCAAGTCTCCCGATAAAAATGATACCTCACTTGTGTGGGTAGGCCTAGCGCCCGCGACAGGTAACGCCCCAAAGCGCAACGTGGACACATACACATTTTTGAAAGAAAACAGAGGTGTTTTTTGCGAAGTGCGTACCTGTAGATTTTGGCCTCTAGCTCAGCCGGCACCTAGGGAAACCTACCAAACCTGTGCATTTCTGAAAACTAGAGACCTAGGGGAATCCAAGGAGGGGTGACTTGCGGGGCTCGGACCAGGTTCTGTTACCCAGAATCCTTTGCAAACCTCAAAATTTGGCTAAAAAAACACATGTTCCTCACATTTCTGTGGCAGAAAGTTCTGGAATCTGAGAGGAGCCACAAATTTCCTTCCACTCAGCGTTCCCCCAAGTCTCCCGATAAAAATGATACCTCACTTGTGTGGGTAGGCCTAGCGCCCGTGACAGGAAACGCCCCAAAGCGCAACGTGGACACATCCAAATTTTTGAAAGAAAACAGAGGTGTTTTTTGCGAAGTGCCTACCTGTAGATTTTGGCCTCTAGCTCAGCCAGCACCTAGGGAAACCTACCAAACCTGTTCATTTCTGAAAACTAGAGACCTAGGGGAAATCCAAGGAGGGGTGACTTGCGGGGCTCGGACCAGGTTCTGTTACCCAGAATCCTTTGCAAACCTCAAAATTTGGCTAAAAAAACACATGTTCCTCACATTTCTGTGGCAGAAAGTTCTGGAATCTGAGAGGAGCCACAAATTTCCTTCCACCCAGCGTTCCCCCAAGTCTCCCGATAAAAATGATACCTCACTTGTGTGGGTAGGCCTAGCGCCCGTGACAGGAAACGCCCCAAAGCGCAACGTGGACACATCCAAATTTTTGAAAGAAAACAGAGGTGTTTTTTGCGAAGTGCCTACCTGTAGATTTTGGCCTCTAGCTCAGCCGGCACCTAGGGAAACCTACCAAACCTGTGCATTTCTGGAAACTAGAGACCTAGGGGAATCCAAGGAGGTGTAACTTGCGGGGCTCGGACCAGGTTCTGTTACCCAGAATCCTTTGCAAACCTCAAAATTTGGCTAAAAAAACACATGTTCCTCACATTTCTGTGGCAGAAAGTTCTGGAATCTGAGAGGAGCCACAAATTTCCTTCCACCCAGCGTTCCCCCAAGTCTCCCGATAAAAATGATACCTCACTTGTGTGGGTAGGCCTAGCGCCCGCGACAGGAAACGCCCCAAAGCGCAACGTGGACACATCCAAATTTTTGAAAGAAAACAGAGGTGTTTTTTGCGAAGTGCCTACCTGTAGATTTTGGCCTCTAGCTAAGCCGGCACCTAGGGAAACCTACCAAAGCTGTGCATTTCTGAAAACTAGAGACCTAGGGGAATCCATGGAGGGGTAACTTGCGGGGCTCGGACCAGGTTCTGTTACCCAGAATCCTTTGCAAATCTAAAAATTTAGCTAAAAAAACACATGTTCCTCACATTTCTGTGGCAGAAAGTTCTGGAATCTGAGAGGAGCCACAAATTTCATTCCACCCAGCGTTCCCCCAAGTCTCCCGATAAAAATTATACCTCACTTGTGTGGGTAGGCCTAGCACCCGCGACAGGAAACGCCCCAAAGCGCAACGTGGACACATCCAAATTTTTTAAAGAAAACAGAGGTGTTTTTTGCGAAGTGCCTACCTGTAGAGTTTGGCCTCTAGCTCAGCCGGCACCTAGGGAAACCTACCAAACCTGTGCATTTCTGAAAACTAGAGACCTAGGGGAATCCAAGGAGGGCTGACTTGCGGGGCTCAGACCAGGTTCTGTTACCCAGAATCCTTTGCAAACCTCAAAATTTGGCTAAAAAAACACATGTTCCTCACATTTCTGTGGCAGAAAGTTCTGGAATCTGAGAGGAGCCACAAATTTCCTTCCACTCAGCGTTCCCCCAAGTCTCCCGATAAAAATGATATCCCACTTGTGTGGGTAGGCCTAGCGCCCGCGACAGGAAACGCCCCAAAGCGCAACGTGGACACATCCACATTTTTGAAAGAAAACAGAGGTGTTTTTTGCGAAGTGCCTACCTGTAGATTTTGGCCTCTAGCTCAGCCGGCACCTAGGGAAACCTACCAAACCTGTTCATTTCTGAAAACTAGAGACCTAGGGGAAATCCAAGGAGGGGTGACTTGCGGGGCTCGGACCAGGTTCTGTTACCCAGAATCCTTTGCAAACCTCAAAATTTGGCTAAAAAAACACATGTTCCTCACATTTCTGTGGCAGAAAGTTCTGGAATCTGAGAGGAGCCACAAATTTCCTTCCACCCAGCGTTCCCCCAAGTCTCCCGATAAAAATGATACCTCACTTGTGTGGGTAGGCCTAGCGCCCGTGACAGGAAACGCCCCAAAGCGCAACGTGGACACATCCAAATTTTTGAAAGAAAACAGAGGTGTTTTTTGCGAAGTGCCTACCTGTAGATTTTGGCCTCTAGCTCAGCCGGCACCTAGGGAAACCTACCAAACCTGTGCATTTCTGAAAACTAGAGACCTAGGGGAATCCAAGGAGGTGTAACTTGCGGGGCTCGGACCAGGTTCTGTTACCCAGAATCCTTTGCAAACCTCAAAATTTGGCTAAAAAAACACATGTTCCTCACATTTCTGTGGCAGAAAGTTCTGGAATCTGAGAGGAGCCACAAATTTCCTTCCACCCAGCGTTCCCCCAAGTCTCCCGATAAAAATGATACCTCACTTGTGTGGGTAGGCCTAGCGCCCGCGACAGGAAACGCCCCAAAGCGCAACGTGGACACATCCAAATTTTTGAAAGAAAACAGAGGTGTTTTTTGCGAAGTGCCTACCTGTAGATTTTGGCCTCTAGCTAAGCCGGCACCTAGGGAAACCTACCAAACCTGTGCATTTCTGAAAACTAGAGACCTAGGGGAATCCATGGAGGGGTAACTTGCGGGGCTCGGACCAGGTTCTGTTACCCAGAATCCTTTGCAAATCTAAAAATTTAGCTAAAAAAACACATGTTCCTCACATTTCTGTGGCAGAAAGTTCTGGAATCTGAGAGGAGCCACAAATTTCATTCCACCCAGCGTTCCCCCAAGTCTCCCGATAAAAATTATACCTCACTTGTGTGGGTAGGCCTAGCACCCGCGACAGGAAACGCCCCAAAGCGCAACGTGGACACATCCAAATTTTTTAAAGAAAACAGAGGTGTTTTTTGCGAAGTGCCTACCTGTAGAGTTTGGCCTCTAGCTCAGCCGGCACCTAGGGAAACCTACCAAACCTGTGCATTTCTGAAAACTAGAGACCTAGGGGAATCCAAGGAGGGCTGACGTGCGGGGCTCAGACCAGGTTCTGTTACCCAGAATCCTTTGCAAACCTCAAAATTTGGCTAAAAAAACACATGTTCCTCACATTTCTGTGGCAGAAAGTTCTGGAATCTGAGAGGAGCCACGAATTTCCTTCCACCCAGCGTTCCCCCAAGTCTCCCGATAAAAATGATACCTCACTTGTGTGGGTAGGCCTAGCGCCCGCGTCAGGAAACGCCCCAAAGCGCAACGTGGACACATCCACATTTTTTAAAGAAAACAGAGGTGTTTTTTGCGAAGTGCCTACCTGTAGATTTTGGCCTCTAGCTCAGCCGGCACCTAGGGAAACCTACCAAACCTGTGCATTTCTGAAAACTAGAGACCTAGGGGAATCCAAGGAGGGGTGACTTGCAGGGCTCGGACCAGTTTCTGTTACCCAGAATCCTTTGCAAACCTCAAAATTTGGCTAAAAAAACACATGTTCCTCACATTTCTGTGGCAGAAAGTTCTGGAATCTGAGAGGAGCCACAAATTTCCTTCCACTCAGCGTTCCCCCAAGTCTCCACTCCCGATAAAAATGATACCTCACTTGTGTGGGTAGGCCTAGCGCCCGCGACAGGAAACGCCCCAAAGCGCAACGTGGACACATCCACATTTTTGAAAGAAAACAGAGGTGTTTTTTGCGAAGTGCCTACCTGTAGATTTTGGCCTCTAGCTCAGCCGGCACCTAGGGAAACCTACCAAACCTGTTCATTTCTGAAAACTAGAGACCTAGGGGAAATCCAAGGAGGGGTGACTTGCGGGGCTCGGACCAGGTTCTGTTACCCAGAATCCTTTGCAAACCTCAAAATTTGGCTAAAAAAACACATGTTCCTCACATTTCTGTGGCAGAAAGTTCTGGAATCTGAGAGGAGCCACAAATTTCCTTCCACCCAGCGTTCCCCCAAGTCTCCCGATAAAAATGATACCTCACTTGTGTGGGTAGGCCTAGCGCCCGTGACAGGAAACGCCCCAAAGCGCAACGTGGACACATCCAAATTTTTGAAAGAAAACAGAGGTGTTTTTTGCGAAGTGCCTACCTGTAGATTTTGGCCTCTAGCTCAGCCGGCACCTAGGGAAACCTACCAAACCTGTGCATTTCTGAAAACTAGAGACCTAGGGGAATCCAAGGAGGTGTAACTTGCGGGGCTCGGACCAGGTTCTGTTACCCAGAATCCTTTGCAAACCTCAAAATTTGGCTAAAAAAACACATGTTCCTCACATTTCTGTGGCAGAAAGTTCTGGAATCTGAGAGGAGCCACAAATTTCCTTCCACCCAGCGTTCCCCCAAGTCTCCCGATAAAAATGATACCTCACTTGTGTGGGTAGGCCTAGCGCCCGCGACAGGAAACGCCCCAAAGCGCAACGTGGACACATCCAAATTTTTGAAAGAAAACAGAGGTGTTTTTTGCGAAGTGCCTACCTGTAGATTTTGGCCTCTAGCTAAGCCGGCACCTAGGGAAACCTACCAAACCTGTGCATTTCTGAAAACTAGAGACCTAGGGGAATCCATGGAGGGGTAACTTGCGGGGCTCGGACCAGGTTCTGTTACCCAGAATCCTTTGCAAATCTAAAAATTTAGCTAAAATAACACATGTTCCTCACATTTCTGTGGCAGAAAGTTCTGGAATCTGAGAGGAGCCACAAATTTCATTCCACCCAGCGTTCCCCCAAGTCTCCCGATAAAAATTATACCTCACTTGTGTGGGTAGGCCTAGCACCCGCGACAGGAAACGCCCCAAAGCGCAACGTGGACACATCCAAATTTTTTAAAGAAAACAGAGGTGTTTTTTGCGAAGTGCCTACCTGTAGAGTTTGGCCTCTAGCTCAGCCGGCACCTAGGGAAACCTACCAAACCAGTGCATTTCTGAAAACTAGAGACCTAGGGGAATCCAAGGAGGGCTGACTTGCGGGGCTCAGACCAGGTTCTGTTACCCAGAATCCTTTGCAAACCTCAAAATTTGGCTAAAAAAGCACATGTTCCTCACATTTCTGTGGCAGAAAGTTCTGGAATCTGAGAGGAGCCACAAATTTCCTTCCACCCAGCGTTCCCCCAAGTCTCCCGATAAAAATGATACCTCACTTGTGTGGGTAGGCCTAGCGCCTGCGACAGGAAACGCCCCAAAGCGCAACGTGGACACATCCACATTTTTTAAAGAAAACAGAGGTGTTTTTTGCGAAGTGCCTACCTGTAGATTTTGGCCTCTAGCTCAGCCGGCACCTAGGGAAACCTACCAAACCTGTGCATTTCTGAAAACTAGAGACCTAGGGGAATCCAAGGAGGGGTGACTTGCAGGGCTCGGACCAGTTTCTGTTACCCAGAATCCTTTGCAAACCTCAAAATTTGGCTTTAAAAGCACATGTTCCTCACATTTCTGTGGCAGAAAGTTCTGGAATCTGAGAGGAGCCACAAATTTTCTTCCACTCAGCGTTCCCCCAAGTCTCCCGATAAAAATGATACCTCACTTGTGTGGGTAGGCCTAGCGCCCGTGACAGGAAACGCCCCAAAGCGCAACGTGGACACATCCACATTTTTGAAAGAAAACAGAGGTGTTTTTTGCGAAGTGCCTACCTGTAGATTTTGACCTCTAGCTCAGCCGGCACCTAGGGAAACCTACCAAACCTGTGCATTTCTGAAAACTAGAGACCTAGGGGAATCCAAGGAGGGGTGACTTGCGGGGCTCGGACCAGGTTCTGTTACCCAGAATCCTTTGCAAACCTAAAAATTTGGCTAAAAAAACACATGTTCCTCACATTTCTGTGGCAGAAAGTTCTGGAATCTGAGAGGAGCCACAAATTTCTTTCCACCCAGCGTTCCCCCAAGTCTCCCGATAAAAATGATACCTCACTTGTGTGGGTAGGCCTAGCGCCCGCGACAGGAAATGCCCCAAAGCACAACGTGGACACATCCAAATTTTTGAAAGAAAACAGAGGTGTTTTTTGCGAAGTGCCTACCTGTAGATTTTGGCATCTAGCTCAGCCAGCACCTATGGAAACCTACCAAACCTGTGCATTTCTGAAAACTAGAGACCTAGGGGAATCCAAGGAGGGGTGACTTGCGGGGCTCGGACCAGGTTCTGTTACCCAGAATCCTTTGCAAACCTCAAAATTTGGCTAAAAAAACACATGTTCCTCACATTTCTGTGGCAGAAAGTTCTGGAATCTGAGAGGAGTCACAAATTTCATTCCACCCAGCGCTCCCCCAAGTCTCCCGATAAAAATGATACCTCACTTGTGTGGGTAGGCCTAGCGCCCACGACAGGAAACGCCCCAAAGCGCAACGTGGACACATCCAAATTTTTGAAAGAAAACAGAGGTGTTTTTTGCGAAGTGCCTACCTGTAGATTTTGGCCTCTAACTCAGCCGGCACCTAGGGAAACCTACCAAACCTGTGCATTTCTGAAAACTAGAGACCTAGGGGAATCCAAGGAGGGTTGACTTGCGGGGCTCGGACCAGGTTCTGTAACCCAGAATCCTTTGCAAACCTCAAAATTTGGCTAAAAAAACACATGTTCCTCACATTTCTGTGGCAGAAAGTTCTGGAATCTGAGAGGAGCCACAAATTTCATTCCACCCAGCGTTCCCCCAAGTCTCCCGATAAAAATGATACCTCACTTGTGTGGGTAGGCCTAGAGCCCGCGACAGGAAATGCCCCAAAGCGCAACGTGGACACATCCAAATTTTTGAAAGAAAACAGAGGTGTTTTTTGCGAAGTGCCTACCTGTAGATTTTGGCCTCTAGCTCAGCTGGCACCTAGGGAAACCTACCAAACCTGTTCATTTCTGAAAACTAGAGACCTAGGGGAAATCCAAGGAGGGGTGACTTGCGGGGCTCGGACCAGGTTCTGTTACCCAGAATCCTTTGCAAACCTCAAAATTTGGCTAAAAAAACACATGTTCCTCACATTTCTGTGGCAGAAAGTTCTGGAATCTGAGAGGAGCCACAAATTTCCTTCCACCCAGCGTTCCCCCAAGTCTCCCGATAAAAATGATACCTCACTTGTGTGGGTAGGCCTAGCGCCCGCGACAGGACACGCCCCAAAGCGCAACGTGGACACTTCCAAATTTTTGAAAGAAAACAGAGGTGTTTTTTGCGAAGTGCCTACCTGTAGATTTTGGCCTCTAGCTCAGCCGGCACCTAGGGAAACCTACCAAACCTGTGCATTTCTGAAAACTAGAGACCTAGGGGAATCCAAGGAGATGTAACTTGCGGGGCTCGGACCAGGTTCTGTTACCCAGAATCCTTTGCAAACCTCAAAATTTGGCTAAAAAAACACATGTTCCTCACATTTCTCTGGCAGAAAGTTCTGGAATTTGAGAGGAGCCACAAATTTTATTCCACCCAGCGTTCTCCCAAGTCTCCCGATAAAAATGATACCTCACTTGTGTGGGTAGGCTTAGCACCCGCGACAGGAAACGCCCCAAAGCGCAACGTGGACACATCCACATTTTTTAAAGAAAACAGAGGTGTTTTTTGCGAAGTGCCTACCTGTAGATTTTGACCTCTAGCTCAGCCGGCACCCAGGGAAACCTACCCAACCTGTGCATTTCTGAAAACTAGAAACCTAGGGGAATCCATGGAGGGGTAACTTGCGGGGCTCGGACCAGGTTCTGTTACCCAGAATCCTTTGCAAACCTCAAAATTTGGCTAAAAAAACACATGTTCCTCACATTTCTGTGGCAGAAAGTTCTGGAATCTGAGAGGAGCCACAAATTTCCTTCCACCCAGCGTTCCCCCAAGTCTCCCAATAAAAATGATACCTCACTTGTGTGGGTAGGCCTAGCGCCCGCGACAGGAAACGCCCCAAAGCGCAACGTGGACACATCCACATTTTTTAAAGAAAACAGAGGTGTTTCTTGCGAAGTGCCTACCTGTAGATTTTGGCCTCTAGCTCAGCCGACAACTATGGAAACCTACCAAACCTGTGCATTTCTGAAAACTAGAGACCTAGGGGAATCCAAGGAGGGGTGACTTGCGGGGCTCGGACCAGGTTCTGTTACCCAGAATCCTTTGCAAACCTCAAAATTTGGCTAAAAAAACACATGTTCCTCACATTTCTGTGGCAGAAAGTTCTGGAATCTGAGAGGAGCCACAAATTTCCTTCCACCCAGCGTTCCCCCAAGTCTCCCGATAAAAATGATACCTCACTTGTGTGGGTAGGCCTAGCGCCCGCAACAGGAAACGCCCCAAAGCGCAACGTGGACACATACACATTTTTGAAAGAAAACAGAGGTGTTTTTTGCGAAGTGCCTACCTGTAGATTTTGGCATCCAGCTCAGCCAGCACCTATGGAAACCTACCAAACCTGTGCATTTCTGAAAACTAGAGACCTAGGGGAATCCAAGGAGGGGTGACTTGCGGGGCTCGGACCAGGTTCTGTTACCCAGAATCCTTTGCAAACCTCAAAATTTGGCTAAAAAAACACATGTTCCTCACATTTCTGTGGCAGAAAGTTCTGGAATCTGAGAGGAGTCACAAATTTCATTCCACCCAGCGTTCCCCCAAGTCTCCCGATAAAAATGATACCTCACTTGTGTGGGTAGGCCTAGCGCCCACGACAGGAAACGCCCCAAAGCGCAACGTGGACACATCCAAATTTTTGAAAGAAAACAGAGGTGTTTTTTGCGAAGTGCCTACCTGTAGATTTTGGCCTCTAACTCAGCCGGCACCTAGGGAAACCTACCAAACCTGTGCATTTCTGAAAACTAGAGACCTAGGGGAATCCAAGGAGGGTTGACTTGCGGGGCTCGGACCAGGTTCTGTAACCCAGAATCCTTTGCAAACCTCAAAATTTGGCTAAAAAAACACATGTTCCTCACATTTCTGTGGCAGAAAGTTCTGGAATCTGAGAGGAGCCACACATTTCATTCCACCCAGCGTTCCCCCAAGTCTCCCGATAAAAATGATACCTCACTTGTGTGGGTAGGCCTAGAGCCCGCGACAGGAAATGCCCCAAAGCGCAACGTGGACACATCCAAATTTTTGAAAGAAAACAGAGGTGTTTTTTGCGAAGTGCCTACCTGTAGATTTTGGCCTCTAGCTCAGCTGGCACCTAGGGAAACCTACCAAACCTGTTCATTTCTGAAAACTAGAGACCTAGGGGAAATCCAAGGAGGGGTGACTTGCGGGGCTCGGACCAGGTTCTGTTACCCAGAATCCTTTGCAAACCTCAAAATTTGGCTAAAAAAACACATGTTCCTCACATTTCTGTGGCAGAAAGTTCTGGAATCTGAGAGGAGCCACAAATTTCCTTCCACCCAGCGTTCCCCCAAGTCTCCCGATAAAAATGATACCTCACTTGTGTGGGTAGGCCTAGCGCCCGCGACAGGACACGCCCCAAAGCGCAACGTGGACACTTCCAAATTTTTGAAAGAAAACAGAGGTGTTTTTTGCGAAGTGCCTACCTGTAGATTTTGGCCTCTAGCTCAGCCGGCACCTAGGGAAACCTACCAAACCTGTGCATTTCTGAAAACTAGAGACCTAGGGGAATCCAAGGAGATGTAACTTGCGGGGCTCGGACCAGGTTCTGTTACCCAGAATCCTTTGCAAACCTCAAAATTTGGCTAAAAAAACACATGTTCCTCACATTTCTCTGGCAGAAAGTTCTGGAATTTGAGAGGAGCCACAAATTTCATTCCACCCAGCGTTCTCCCAAGTCTCCCGATAAAAATGATACCTCACTTGTGTGGGTAGGCTTAGCACCCGCGACAGGAAACGCCCCAAAGCGCAACGTGGACACATCCACATTTTTGAAAGAAAACAGAGGTGTTTTTTGCGAAGTGCCTACCTGTAGATTTTGACCTCTAGCTCAGCCGGCACCCAGGGAAACCTACCAAACCTGTGCATTTCTGAAAACTAGAAACCTAGGGGAATCCATGGAGGGGTAACTTGCGGGGCTCGGACCAGGTTCTGTTACCCAGAATCCTTTGCAAACCTCAAAATTTGGCTAAAAAAACACATGTTCCTCACATTTCTGTGGCAGAAAGTTCTGGAATCTGAGAGGAGCCACAAATTTCATTCCACCCAGCGTTCCCCCAAGTCTCCCGATAAAAATGATACCTCACTTGTGTGGGTAGGCCTAGCGCCCGCGACAGGAAACGCCCCAAAGCGCAACGTGGACACATCCAAATTTTTTAAAGAAAACAGAGGTGTTTTTTGCGAAGTGCCTACCTGTAGAGTTTGGCCTCTAGCTCAGCCGGCACCTAGGGAAACCTACCAAAAATGTGCATTTCTGAAAACTAGAGACCTAGGGGAATCCAAGGAGGGGTGACTTGCGGGGCTCAGACCAGGTTCTGTTACCCAGAATCCTTTGCAAACCTCAAAATTTGGTTAAAAAAACACATGTTCCTCACATTTCTGTGGCAGAAAGTTCTGGAATCTGAGAGGAGCCACAAATTTCCTTCCACCCAGCGTTCCCCCAAGTCTCCCAATAAAAATGATACCTCACCTGTGTGGGTAGGCCTAGCGCCCGCGACAGGTAACGCCCCAAAGCGCAATGTGGACACATACACATTTTTGAAAGAAAACAGAGGTGTTTTTTGCGAAGTGCCTACCTGTAGATTTTGGCCTCTAGCTCAGCCGGCACCTAGGGAAACCTACCAAACCTGTGCATTTCTGAAAACTAGAGACCTAGGGGAATCCAAGGAGGGGTGACTTGCGGGGCTCGGACCAGGTTCTGTTACCCAGAATCCTTTGCAAACCTCAAAATTTGGCTAAAAAAACACATGTTCCTCACATTTCTGTGGCAGAAAGTTCTGGAATCTGAGAGGAGCCACAAATTTCATTCCACCCAGCGTTCCCCCAAGTCTCCCGATAAAAATGATAACTCACTTGTGTGGGTAGGCCTAGAGCCCGCGACAGGAAACGCCTCAAAGCGCAACGTGGACACATCCAAATTTTTGAAAGAAAACAGAGGTGTTTTTTGCGAAGTGCCTACCTGTAGATTTTGGCCTTTAGCTCAGCCGGCACCTAGGGAAACCTACCAAACCTGTGCATTTCTGAAAACTAGAGACCTAGGGGAAATCCAAGGAGGGGTGACTTGCAGGGCTCGGACCAGGTTCTGTTACCCAGAATCCTTTGCAAACCTCAAAATTTGGCTAAAAAAACACATGTTCCTCACATTTCTGTGGCAGAAAGTTCTGGAATCTGAGAGGAGCCACAAATTTCCTTCCACCCAGCGTTCCCCCATAGTCTCCCGATAAAAATGATACCTCACTTGTGTGGGTAGGCCTAGCACCCGCGACAGGAAACGCCCCAAAGCGCAACGTGGACACATCCACATTTTTTAAAGAAAACAGAGGTGTTTTTTGCGAAGTGCCTACCTGTAGATTTTGGCCTCTAGCTCAGCCGGCACCTAGGGAAACCCAACAAACCTGTGCATTTCTGAAAACTAGAGACCTAGGGGAAATCCAAGGAGGGGTGACTTGCGGGGCTCGGACCAGGTTCTGTTACCCAGAATCCTTTGCAAACCTCAAAATGTGGCTAAAAAAACACATGTTCCTCACATTTCTGTGGCAGAAAGTTATGGAATCTGAGAGGAGCCACAAATTTCCTTCCACCCAGCGTTCCCCCAAGTCTCCCGATAAAAATGATACCTCACTTGTGTGGGTAGGCCTAGCGCCCGAGACAGGAAAAGCCCCAAAGCGCAACGTGGACACATACACATTTTTGAAAGAAAACAGAGGTGTTTTTTGCGAAGTGCCTACCTGTAGATTTTGGCGTCTAGCTCAGCCAGCACCTATGGAAACCTACCAAACCTGTGCATTTCTGAAAACTAGAGACCTAGGGGAATCCAAGGAGGGGTGACTTGCGGGGCTCGGACCAGTTTCTGTTACCCAGAATCCTTTGCAAACCTCAAAATTTGGCTAAAAAAACACATGTTCCTCACATTTCTGTGTCAGAAAGTTCTGGAATCTGAGAGGAGCCACAAATTTCATTTCTCCCAGCGTTCCCCCAAGTCTCCCGATAAAAATGATACCTCACTTGTGTGGGTAGGCCTGGCGCCCACGACAGGAAACGCCCCAAAGCGCAACGTGGACACATCCAAATTTTTGAAAGAAAACAGAGGTGTTTTTTGCGAAGTGCCTACCTGTAGATTTTGGCCTCTAGCTCAGCCGACAACTATGGAAACCTACCAAACCTGTGCATTTCTGAAAACTAGAGACCTAGGGGAATCCATGGAGGGGTAACTTGCGGGGCTCGGACCAGGTTCTATTACCCAGAATCCTTTGCAAACCTCAACATTTGGCTAAAAAAAACACATGTTCCTCACATTTCTGTGGCAGAAAGTTCTGGAATCTGAGAGGAGCCACAAATTTCATTCCACCCAGCGTTCCCCCAAGTCTCCCGATAAAAATGATACCTCACTTGTGTGGGTAGGCCTAGAGCCCGCGACAGGAAATGCCCCAAAGCGCAACGTGGACACATCCAAATTTTTGAAAGAAAACAGAGGTGTTTTTTGCGAAGTGCCTACCTGTACATTTTGGCCTCTAGCTCAGCTGGCACCTAGGGAAACCTACCAAACCTGTTCATTTCTGAAAACTAGAGACCTAGGGGAAATCCAAGGAGGGGTGACTTGCGGGGCTCGGACCAGGTTCTGTTACCCAGAATCCTTTGCAAACCTCAAAATTTGGCTAAAAAAACACATGTTCCTCACATTTCTGTGGCAGAAAGTTCTGGAATCTGAGAGGAGCCACAAATTTCCTTCCACCCAGCGTTCCCCCAAGTCTCCCGATAGAAATGATACCTCACTTGTGTGGGTAGGCCTAGCGCCCGCGACAGGACACACCCCAAAGCGCAACGTGGACACTTCCAAATTTTTGAAAGAAAACAGAGGTGTTTTTTGCGAAGTGCCTACCTGTAGATTTTGGCCTCTAGCTCAGCCGGCACCTAGGGAAACCTACCAAACCTGTGCATTTCTGAAAACTAGAGACCTAGGGGAATCCAAGGAGGTGTAACTTGCGGGGCTCGGACCAGGTTCTGTTACCCAGAATCCTTTGCAAACCCTAAAATTTGGCTAAAAAAACACATGTTCCTCACATTTCTCTGGCAGAAAGTTCTGGAATTTGAGAGGAGCCACAAATTTCATTCCACCCAGCGTTCTCCCAAGTCTCCCGATAAAAATGATACCTCACTTGTGTGGGTAGGCTTAGCACCCGCGACAGGAAACGCCCCAAAGCGCAACGTGGACACATCCACATTTTTGAAAGAAAACAGAGGTGTTTTTTGCGAAGGGCCTACCTGTAGATTTTGGCCTCTAGCTCAGCCGGCACCCAGGGAAACCTACCAAACCTGTGCATTTCTGAAAACTAGAGACCTAGGGGAATCCATGGAGGGGTAACTTGCGGGGCTCGGACCAGGTTCTATTACCCAGAATCCTTTGCAAACCTCAACATTTGGCTAAAAAAACACATGTTCCTCACATTTCTGTGGCAGAAAGTTCTGGAATCTGAGAGGAGCCACAAATTTCATTCCACCCAGCGTTCCCCCAAGTCTCCCGATAAAAATTATACCTCACTTGTGTGGGTAGGCCTAGCGCCCGCGACAGGAAACGCCCCAAAGCGCAACGTGGACACATCCAAATTTTTTAAAGAAAACAGAGGTGTTTTTTGCGAAGTGCCTACCTGTAGAGTTTGGCCTCTAGCTCAGCCGGCACCTAGGGAAACCTACCAAACCTGTGCATTTCTGAAAACTAGAGACCTAGGGGAAACCAAGGAGGTGTAACTTGCGGGGCTCGGACCAGGTTCTGTTACCCAGAATCCTTTGCAAACCTCAAAATTTGGCTAAAAAAACACATGTTCCTCACATTTCTCTGGCAGAAAGTTCTGGAATTTGAGAGGAGCCACACATTTCATTCCACCCAGCGTTCTCCCAAGTCTCCCGATAAAAATGATACCTCACTTGTGTGGGTAGGCCTGGCGCCCACGACAGGAAACGCCCCAAAGCGCAACGTGGACACATCCAAATTTTTGAAAGAAAACAGAGGTGTTTTTTGCGAAGTGCCTACCTGTAGATTTTGGCCTCTAGCTCAGCCGACAACTATGGAAACCTACCAAACCTGTGCATTTCTGAAAACTAGAGACCTAGGGGAATCCAAGGAGGGGTGACTTGCGGGGCTCGGACCAGGTTCTGTAACCCAGAATCCTTTGCAAACCTCAAAATTTGGCTAAAAAAACACATGTTCCTCACATTTCTGTGGCAGAAAGTTCTGGAATCTGAGAGGAACCACAAATTTCATTCCACCCAGCGTTCCCCCAAGTCTCCCGATAAAAATGATACCTCACTTGTGTGGTTAGGCCTAGCGCCCGCGACAGGACACGCCCCAAAGCGCAACGTGGACACTTCCAAATTTTTGAAAGAAAACAGAGGTGTTTTTTGCGAAGTGCCTACCTGTAGATTTTGGCCTCTAGCTCAGCCGGCACCTAGGGAAACCTACCAAACCTGTGCATTTCTGAAAACTAGAGACCTAGGGGAATCCAAGGAGATGTAACTTGCGGGGCTCGGACCAGGTTCTGTTACCCAGAATCCTTTGCAAACCTCAAAATTTGGCTAAAAAAACACATGTTCCTCACATTTCTCTGGCAGAAAGTTCTGGAATTTGAGAGGAGCCACAAATTTCATTCCACCCAGCGTTCTCCCAAGTCTCCCGATAAAAATGATACTTCACTTGTGTGGGTAGGCTTAGCACCCGCGACAGGAAACGCCCCAAAGCGCAACGTGGACACATCAACATTTTTGAAAGAAAACAGAGGTGTTTTTTGCGAAGTGCCTACCTGTAGATTTTGACCTCTAGCTCAGCCGGCACCCAGGGAAACCTACCAAACCTGTGCATTTCTGAAAACTAGAAACCTAGGGGAATCCATGGAGGGGTAACTTGCGGGGCTCGGACCAGGTTCTGTTACCCAGAATCCTTTGCAAACCTCAAAATTTGGCTAAAAAAACACATGTTCCTCACATTTCTGTGGCAGAAAGTTCTGGAATCTGAGAGGAGCCACAAATTTCATTCCACCCAGCGTTCCCCCAAGTCTCCCGATAAAAATGATACCTCACTTGTGTGGGTAGGCCTAGCGCCCGCGACAGGAAACGCCCCAAAGCGCAACGTGGACACATCCAAATTTTTTAAAGAAAACAGAGGTGTTTTTTGCGAAGTGCCTACCTGTAGAGTTTGGCCTCTAGCTCAGCCGGCACCTAGGGAAACCTACCAAAAATGTGCATTTCTGAAAACTAGAGACCTAGGGGAATCCAAGGAGGGGTGACTTGCGGGGCTCAGACCAGGTTCTGTTACCCAGAATCCTTTGCAAACCTCAAAATTTGGCTAAAAAAACACATGTTCCTCACATTTCTGTGGCAGAAAGTTCTGGAATCTGAGAGGAGCCACAAATTTCCTTCCACCCAGCGTTCCCCCAAGTCTCCCAATAAAAATGATACCTCACTTGTGTGGGTAGGCCTAGCGCCCGCGACAGGTAACGCCCCAAAGCGCAATGTGGACACATACACATTTTTGAAAGAAAACAGAGGTGTTTTTTGCGAAGTGCCTACCTGTAGATTTTGGCCTCTAGCTCAGCCGGCACCTAGGGAAACCTACCAAACCTGTGCATTTCTGAAAACTAGAGACCTAGGGGAATCCAAGGAGGGGTGACTTGCGGGGCTCGGACCAGGTTCTGTTACCCAGAATCCTTTGCAAACCTCAAAATTTGGCTAAAAAAACACATGTTCCTCACATTTCTGTGGCAGAAAGTTCTGGAATCTGAGAGGAGCCACAAATTTCCTTCCACCCAGCGTTCCCCCAAGTCTCCCGATAAAAATGATACCTCACTTGTGTGGGTAGGCCTAGCGCCCGCGACAGGAAACGCCCCAAAGCGCAACGTGGACACATCCAAATTTTTTAAAGAAAACAGAGGTGTTTTTTGCGAAGTGCCTACCTGTAAATTTTGGCCTCTAGCTCAGCCGGCACCTAGGGAAACCTACCAAACCTGTGCATTTCTGAAAACTAGAGACCTAGGGGAATCCAAGGAGGGGTGACTTGCGGGGCTCGGACCAGGTTCTGTTTCCCAGAATCCTTTGCAAACCTCAAAATTTGGCTAAAAAAACACATGTTCCTCACATTTCTGTGGCAGAAAGTTCTGGAATCTGAGAGGAGCCACAAATTTCATTCCACCCAGCGTTCCCCCAAGTCTCCCGATAAAAATGATAACTCACTTGTGTGGGTAGGCCTAGAGCCCGCGACAGGAAACGCCTCAAAGCGCAACGTGGACACATCCAAATTTTTGAAAGAAAACAGAGGTGTTTTTTGCGAAGTGCCTACCTGTAGATTTTGGCCTTTAGCTCAGCCGGCACCTAGGGAAACCTACCAAACCTGTGCATTTCTGAAAACTAGAGACCTAGGGGAAATCCAAGGAGGGGTGACTTGCAGGGCTCGGACCAGGTTCTGTTACCCAGAATCCTTTGCAAACCTCAAAATTTGGCTAAAAAAACACATGTTCCTCACATTTCTGTGGCAGAAAGTTCTGGAATCTGAGAGGAGCCACAAATTTCCTTCCACCCAGCGTTCCCCCAAGTCTCCCGATAAAAATGATACCTCACTTGTGTGGGTAGGCCTAGCACCCGCGACAGGAAACGCCCCAAAGCGCAACGTGGACACATCCACATTTTTTAAAGAAAACAGAGGTGTTTTTTGCGAAGTGCCTACCTGTAGATTTTGGCCTCTAGCTCAGCCGGCACCTAGGGAAACCCACCAAACCTGTGCATTTCTGAAAACTAGAGACCTAGGGGAAATCCAAGGAGGGGTGACTTGCGGGGCTCGGACCAGGTTCTGTTACCCAGAATCCTTTGCAAACCTCAAAATGTGGCTAAAAAAACACATGTTCCTCACATTTCTGTGGCAGAAAGTTATGGAATCTGAGAGGAGCCACAAATTTCCTTCCACCCAGCGTTCCCCCAAGTCTCCCGATAAAAATGATACCTCACTTGTGTGGGTAGGCCTAGCGCCCGAGACAGGAAAAGCCCCAAAGCGCAACGTGGACACATCCACATTTTTGAAAGAAAACAGAGGTGTTTTTTGCGAAGTGCCTACCTGTAGATTTTGGCCTCTAGCTCAGCCGGCACCTAGGGAAACCTACCAAACCTGTTCATTTCTGAAAACTAGAGACCTAGGGGAAATCCAAGGAGGGGTGACTTGCGGGGCTCGGACCAGGTTCTGTTACCCAGAATCCTTTGCAAACCTCAAAATTTGGCTAAAAAAACACATGTTCCTCACATTTCTGTGGCAGAAAGTTCAGGAATCTGAGAGGAGCCACAAATTTCCTTCCACCCAGCGTTCCCCCTAGTCTCCCGATAAAAATGATACCTCACTTGTGTGGGTAGGCCTAGCGCCCGCGACAGGACACGCACCAAAGCGCAATGTGGACACTTCCAAATTTTTTAAAGAAAACAGAGGTGTTTTTTGCGAAGTGCCTACCTGTAGATTTTGGCCTCTAGCTCAGCCGGCACCTAGGGAAACCTACCAAACCTGTGCATTTCTGAAAACTAGAGACCTAGGGGAATCCAAGGAGGTGTAACTTGCGGGGCTCGGACCAGGTTCTGTTACCCAGAATCCTTTGCAAACCTCAAAATTTGGCTAAAAAAACACATGTTCCTCACATTTCTCTGGCAGAAAGTTCTGGAATTTGAGAGGAGCCACACATTTCATTCCACCCAGCGTTCTCCCAAGTCTCCCGATAAAAATGATACCTCACTTGTGTGGGTAGGCTTAGCACCCGCGACAGGAAACGCCCCAAAGCGCAACGTGGACACATCCACATTTTTGAAAGAAAACAGAGGTGTTTTTTGCGAAGTGCCTACCTGTAGATTTTGGCCTCTAGCTCAGCCGGCACCCAGGGAAACCTACCAAACCTGTGCATTTCTGAAAACTAGAGACCTAGGGGAATCCATGAAGGGGTAACTTGCGGGGCTCGGACCAGGTTCTGTTACCCAGAATCCTTTGCAAACCTCAAAATTTGGCTAAAAAAACACATGTTCCTCACATTTCTGTGCCAGAAAGTTCTGGAATCTGAGAGGAGCCACAAATTTCCTTCCACCCAGCGTTCCCCCAAGTCTCCCGATAAAAATGATACCTCACTTGTGTGGGTAGGCCTAGCGCCCGCAACAGGAAACGCCCCAAAGCGCAACATGGACACATACACATTTTTGAAAGAAAACAGAGGTGTTTTTTGCGAAGTGCCTACCTGTAGATTTTGGCGTCTAGCTCAGCCAGCACCTATGGAAACCTACCAAACCTGTGCATTTCTGAAAACTAGAGACCTAGGGGAATCCAAGGAGGGGTGACTTGCGGGGCTCGGACCAGTTTCTGTTACCCAGAATCCTTTGCAAACCTCAAAATTTGGCTAAAAAAACACATGTTCCTCACATTTCTGTGTCAGAAAGTTCTGGAATCTGAGAGGAGCCACAAATTTCATTTCTCCCAGCGTTCCCCCAAGTCTCCCGATAAAAATGATACCTCACTTGTGTGGGTAGGCCTGGCGCCCACGACAGGAAACGCCCTAAAGCGCAACGTGGACACATCCAAATTTTTGAAAGAAAACAGAGGTGTTTTTTGCGAAGTGCCTACCTGTAGATTTTGGCCTCTAGCTCAGCCGACAACTATGGAAACCTACCAAACCTGTGCATTTCTGAAAACTAGAGACCTAGGGGAATCCAAGGAGGGGTGACTTGCGGGGCTCGGACCAG
This sequence comes from Pleurodeles waltl, assembly GCF_031143425.1. Classification (NCBI taxonomy): domain Eukaryota; kingdom Metazoa; phylum Chordata; class Amphibia; order Caudata; family Salamandridae; genus Pleurodeles; species Pleurodeles waltl. The sequence goes on along the minus strand of NW_027149843.1, from coordinate 67,220 downwards.
GTTCTGTAACCCAGAATCCTTTGCAAACCTCAAAATTTGGCTAAAAAAACACATGTTCCTCACATTTCTGTGGCAGAAAGTTCTGGAATCTGAGAGGAGCCACAAATTTCATTCCACCCAGCGTTCCCCCAAGTCTCCCGATAAAAATGATACCTCACTTGTGTGGGTAGGCCTAGCGCCCGCGACAGGACACGCCCCAAAGCGCAACGTGGACACTTCCAAATTTTTGAAAGAAAACAGAGGTGTTTTTTGCGAAGTGCCTACCTGTAGATTTTGGCCTCTAGCTCAGCCGGCACCTAGGGAAACCTACCAAACCTGTGCATTTCTGAAAACTAGAGACCTAGGGGAATCCAAGGAGATGTAACTTGCGGGGCTCGGACCAGGTTCTGTTACCCAGAATCCTTTGCAAACCTCAAAATTTGGCTAAAAAAACACATGTTCCTCACATTTCTCTGGCAGAAAGTTCTGGAATTTGAGAGGAGCCACAAATTTCATTCCACCCAGCGTTCTCCCAAGTCTCCCGATAAAAATGATACCTCACTTGTGTGGGTAGGCTTAGCACCCGCGACAGGAAACGCCCCAAAGCGCAACGTGGACACATCCACATTTTTGAAAGAAAACAGAGGTGTTTTTTGCGAAGTGCCTACCTGTAGATTTTGACCTCTAGCTCAGCCGGCACCCAGGGAAACCTACCAAACCTGTGCATTTCTGAAAACTAGAAACCTAGGGGAATCCATGGAGGGGTAACTTGCGGGGCTCGGACCAGGTTCTATTACCCAGAATCCTTTGCAAACCTCAACATTTGGCTAAAAAAACACATGTTCCTCACATTTCTGTGGCAGAAAGTTCTGGAATCTGAGAGGAGCCACAAATTTCATTCCACCCAGCGTTCCCCCAAGTCTCCCGATAAAAATGATACCTCACTTGTGTGGGTAGGCCTAGCGCCCGCAACAGGAAACGCCCCAAAGCGCAACATGGACACATACACATTTTTGAAAGAAAACAGAGGTGTTTTTTGCGAAGTGCCTACCTGTAGATTTTGGCGTCTAGCTCAGCCAGCACCTATGGAAACCTACCAAACCTGTGCATTTCTGAAAACTAGAGACCTAGGGGAATCCAAGGAGGGGTGACTTGCGGGGCTCGGACCAGTTTCTGTTACCCAGAATCCTTTGCAAACCTCAAAATTTGGCTAAAAAAACACATGTTCCTCACATTTCTGTGTCAGAAAGTTCTGGAATCTGAGAGGAGCCACAAATTTCATTTCTCCCAGCGTTCCCCCAAGTCTCCCGATAAAAATGATACCTCACTTGTGTGGGTAGGCCTGGCGCCCACGACAGGAAACGCCCTAAAGCGCAACGTGGACACATCCAAATTTTTGAAAGAAAACAGAGGTGTTTTTTGCGAAGTGCCTACCTGTAGATTTTGGCCTCTAGCTCAGCCGACAACTATGGAAACCTACCAAACCTGTGCATTTCTGAAAACTAGAGACCTAGGGGAATCCAAGGAGGGGTGACTTGCGGGGCTCGGACCAGGTTCTGTAACCCAGAATCCTTTGCAAACCTCAAAATTTGGCTAAAAAAACACATGTTCCTCACATTTCTGTGGCAGAAAGTTCTGGAATCTGAGAGGAGCCACAAATTTCATTCCACCCAGCGTTCCCCCAAGTCTCCCGATAAAAATGATACCTCACTTGTGTGGGTAGGCCTAGCGCCCGCGACAGGACACGCCCCAAAGCGCAACGTGGACACTTCCAAATTTTTGAAAGAAAACAGAGGTGTTTTTTGCGAAGTGCCTACCTGTAGATTTTGGCCTCTAGCTCAGCCGGCACCTAGGGAAACCTACCAAACCTGTGCATTTCTGAAAACTAGAGACCTAGGGGAATCCAAGGAGATGTAACTTGCGGGGCTCGGACCAGGTTCTGTTACCCAGAATCCTTTGCAAACCTCAAAATTTGGCTAAAAAAACACATGTTCCTCACATTTCTCTGGCAGAAAGTTCTGGAATTTGAGAGGAGCCACAAATTTCATTCCACCCAGCGTTCTCCCAAGTCTCCCGATAAAAATGATACCTCACTTGTGTGGGTAGGCTTAGCACCCGCGACAGGAAACGCCCCAAAGCGCAACGTGGACACATCCACATTTTTGAAAGAAAACAGAGGTGTTTTTTGCGAAGTGCCTACCTGTAGATTTTGACCTCTAGCTCAGCCGGCACCCAGGGAAACCTACCAAACCTGTGCATTTCTGAAAACTAGAAACCTAGGGGAATCCATGGAGGGGTAACTTGCGGGGCTCGGACCAGGTTCTGTTACCCAGAATCCTTTGCAAACCTCAAAATTTGGCTAAAAAAACACATGTTCCTCACATTTCTGTGGCAGAAAGTTCTGGAATCTGAGAGGAGCCACAAATTTCATTCCACCCAGCGTTCCCCCAAGTCTCCCGATAAAAATGATACCTCACTTGTGTGGGTAGGCCTAGCGCCCGCGACAGGAAACGCCCCAAAGCGCAACGTGGACACATCCAAATTTTTTAAAGAAAACAGAGGTGTTTTTTGCGAAGTGCCTACCTGTAGAGTTTGGCCTCTAGCTCAGCCGGCACCTAGGGAAACCTACCAAAAATGTGCATTTCTGAAAACTAGAGACCTAGGGGAATCCAAGGAGGGGTGACTTGCGGGGCTCAGACCAGGTTCTGTTACCCAGAATCCTTTGCAAACCTCAAAATTTGGCTAAAAAAACACATGTTCCTCACATTTCTGTGGCAGAAAGTTCTGGAATCTGAGAGGAGCCACAAATTTCCTTCCACCCAGCGTTCCCCCAAGTCTCCCAATAAAAATGATACCTCACTTGTGTGGGTAGGCCTAGCGCCCGCGACAGGTAACGCCCCAAAGCGCAATGTGGACACATACACATTTTTGAAAGAAAACAGAGGTGTTTTTTGCGAAGTGCCTACCTGTAGATTTTGGCCTCTAGCTCAGCCGGCACCTAGGGAAACCTACCAAACCTGTGCATTTCTGAAAACTAGAGACCTAGGGGAATCCAAGGAGGGGTGACTTGCGGGGCTCGGACCAGGTTCTGTTACCCAGAATCCTTTGCAAACCTCAAAATTTGGCTAAAAAAACACATGTTCCTCACATTTCTGTGCCAGAAAGTTCTGGAATCTGAGAGGAGCCACAAATTTCCTTCCACCCAGCGTTCCCCCAAGTCTCCCGATAAAAATGATACCTCACTTGTGTGGGTAGGCCTAGCGCCCGCAACAGGAAACGCCCCAAAGCGCAACATGGACACATACACATTTTTGAAAGAAAACAGAGGTGTTTTTTGCGAAGTGCCTACCTGTAGATTTTGGCGTCTAGCTCAGCCAGCACCTATGGAAACCTACCAAACCTGTGCATTTCTGAAAACTAGAGACCTAGGGGAATCCAAGGAGGGGTGACTTGCGGGGCTCGGACCAGTTTCTGTTACCCAGAATCCTTTGCAAACCTCAAAATTTGGCTAAAAAAACACATGTTCCTCACATTTCTGTGTCAGAAAGTTCTGGAATCTGAGAGGAGCCACAAATTTCATTTCTCCCAGCGTTCCCCCAAGTCTCCCGATAAAAATGATACCTCACTTGTGTGGGTAGGCCTGGCGCCCACGACAGGAAACGCCCCAAAGCGCAACGTGGACACATCCAAATTTTTGAAAGAAAACAGAGGTGTTTTTTGCGAAGTGCCTACCTGTAGATTTTGGCCTCTAGCTCAGCCGACAACTATGGAAACCTACCAAACCTGTGCATTTCTGAAAACTAGAGACCTAGGGGAATCCAAGGAGGGGTGACTTGCGGGGCTCGGACCAGGTTCTGTAACCCAGAATCCTTTGCAAACCTCAAAATTTGGCTAAAAAAACACATGTTCCTCACATTTCTGTGGCAGAAAGTTCTGGAATCTGAGAGGAGCCACAAATTTCATTCCACCCAGCGTTCCCCCAAGTCTCCCGATAAAAATGATACCTCACTTGTGTGGGTAGGCCTAGCGCCCGCGACAGGACACGCCCCAAAGCGCAACGTGGACACTTCCAAATTTTTGAAAGAAAACAGAGGTGTTTTTTGCGAAGTGCCTACCTGTAGATTTTGGCCTCTAGCTCAGCCGGCACCTAGGGAAACCTACCAAACCTGTGCATTTCTGAAAACTAGAGACCTAGGGGAATCCAAGGAGATGTAACTTGCGGGGCTCGGACCAGGTTCTGTTACCCAGAATCCTTTGCAAACCTCAAAATTTGGCTAAAAAAACACATGTTCCTCACATTTCTCTGGCAGAAAGTTCTGGAATTTGAGAGGAGCCACAAATTTCATTCCACCCAGCGTTCTCCCAAGTCTCCCGATAAAAATGATACCTCACTTGTGTGGGTAGGCTTAGCACCCGCGACAGGAAACGCCCCAAAGCGCAACGTGGACACATCCACATTTTTGAAAGAAAACAGAGGTGTTTTTTGCGAAGTGCCTACCTGTAGATTTTGACCTCTAGCTCAGCCGGCACCCAGGGAAACCTACCAAACCTGTGCATTTCTGAAAACTAGAAACCTAGGGGAATCCATGGAGGGGTAACTTGCGGGGCTCGGACCAGGTTCTGTTACCCAGAATCCTTTGCAAACCTCAAAATTTGGCTAAAAAAACACATGTTCCTCACATTTCTGTGGCAGAAAGTTCTGGAATCTGAGAGGAGCCACAAATTTCATTCCACCCAGCGTTCCCCCAAGTCTCCCGATAAAAATGATACCTCACTTGTGTGGGTAGGCCTAGCGCCCGCGACAGGAAACGCCCCAAAGCGCAACGTGGACACATCCAAATTTTTTAAAGAAAACAGAGGTGTTTTTTGCGAAGTGCCTACCTGTAGAGTTTGGCCTCTAGCTCAGCCGGCACCTAGGGAAACCTACCAAAAATGTGCATTTCTGAAAACTAGAGACCTAGGGGAATCCAAGGAGGGGTGACTTGCGGGGCTCAGACCAGGTTCTGTTACCCAGAATCCTTTGCAAACCTCAAAATTTGGCTAAAAAAACACATGTTCCTCACATTTCTGTGGCAGAAAGTTCTGGAATCTGAGAGGAGCCACAAATTTCCTTCCACCCAGCGTTCCCCCAAGTCTCCCAATAAAAATGATACCTCACTTGTGTGGGTAGGCCTAGCGCCCGCGACAGGTAACGCCCCAAAGCGCAATGTGGACACATACACATTTTTGAAAGAAAACAGAGGTGTTTTTTGCGAAGTGCCTACCTGTAGATTTTGGCCTCTAGCTCAGCCGGCACCTAGGGAAACCTACCAAACCTGTGCATTTCTGAAAACTAGAGACCTAGGGGAATCCAAGGAGGGGTGACTTGCGGGGCTCGGACCAGGTTCTGTTACCCAGAATCCTTTGCAAACCTCAAAATTTGGCTAAAAAAACACATGTTCCTCACATTTCTGTGGCAGAAAGTTCTGGAATCTGAGAGGAGCCACAAATTTCCTTCCACCCAGCGTTCCCCCAAGTCTCCCGATAAAAATGATACCTCACTTGTGTGGGTAGGCCTAGCGCCCGCGACAGGAAACGCCCCAAAGCGCAACGTGGACACATCCAAATTTTTTAAAGAAAACAGAGGTGTTTTTTGCGAAGTGCCTACCTGTAAATTTTGGCCTCTAGCTCAGCCGGCACCTAGGGAAACCTACCAAACCTGTGCATTTCTGAAAACTAGAGACCTAGGGGAATCCAAGGAGGGGTGACTTGCGGGGCTCGGACCAGGTTCTGTTACCCAGAATCCTTTGCAAACCTCAAAATTTGGCTAAAAAAACACATGTTCCTCACATTTCTGTGGCAGAAAGTTCTGGAATCTGAGAGGAGCCACAAATTTCATTCCACCCAGCGTTCCCCCAAGTCTCCCGATAAAAATGATAACTCACTTGTGTGGGTAGGCCTAGAGCCCGCGACAGGAAACGCCTCAAAGCGCAACGTGGACACATCCAAATTTTTGAAAGAAAACAGAGGTGTTTTTTGCGAAGTGCCTACCTGTAGATTTTGGCCTTTAGCTCAGCCGGCACCTAGGGAAACCTACCAAACCTGTGCATTTCTGAAAACTAGAGTCCTAGGGGAAATCCAAGGAGGGGTGACTTGCAGGGCTCGGACCAGGTTCTGTTACCCAGAATCCTTTGCAAACCTCAAAATTTGGCTAAAAAAACACATGTTCCTCACATTTCTGTGGCAGAAAGTTCTGGAATCTGAGAGGAGCCACAAATTTCCTTCCACCCAGCGTTCCCCCAAGTCTCCCGATAAAAATGATACCTCACTTGTGTGGGTAGGCCTAGCACCCGCGACAGGAAACGCCCCAAAGCGCAACGTGGACACATCCACATTTTTTAAAGAAAACAGAGGTGTTTTTTGCGAAGTGCCTACCTGTAGATTTTGGCCTCTAGCTCAGCCGGCACCTAGGGAAACCCAACAAACCTGTGCATTTCTGAAAACTAGAGACCTAGGGGAAATCCAAGGAGGGGTGACTTGCGGGGCTCGGACCAGGTTCTGTTACCCAGAATCCTTTGCAAACCTCAAAATGTGGCTAAAAAAACACATGTTCCTCACATTTCTGTGGCAGAAAGTTATGGAATCTGAGAGGAGCCACAAATTTCCTTCCACCCAGCGTTCCCCCAAGTCTCCCGATAAAAATGATACCTCACTTGTGTGGGTAGGCCTAGCGCCCGAGACAGGAAAAGCCCCAAAGCGCAACGTGGACACATCCACATTTTTGAAAGAAAACAGAGGTGTTTTTTGCGAAGTGCCTACCTGTAGATTTTGGCCTCTAGCTCAGCCGGCACCTAGGGAAACCTACCAAACCTGTTCATTTCTGAAAACTAGAGACCTAGGGGAAATCCAAGGAGGGGTGACTTGCGGGGCTCGGACCAGGTTCTGTTACCCAGAATCCTTTGCAAACCTCAAAATTTGGCTAAAAAAACACATGTTCCTCACATTTCTGTGGCAGAAAGTTCAGGAATCTGAGAGGAGCCACAAATTTCCTTCCACCCAGCGTTCCCCCAAGTCTCCCGATAAAAATGATACCTCACTTGTGTGGGTAGGCCTAGCGCCCGCGACAGGACACGCACCAAAGCGCAATGTGGACACTTCCAAATTTTTTAAAGAAAACGGAGGTGTTTTTTGCGAAGTGCCTACCTGTAGATTTTGGCCTCTAGCTCAGCCGGCACCTAGGGAAACCTACCAAACCTGTGCATTTCTGAAAACTAGAGACCTAGGGGAATCCAAGGAGGTGTAACTTGCGGGGCTCGGACCAGGTTCTGTTACCCAGAATCCTTTGCAAACCTCAAAATTTGGCTAAAAAAACACATGTTCCTCACATTTCTCTGGCAGAAAGTTCTGGAATTTGAGAGGAGCCACACATTTCATTCCACCCAGCGTTCTCCCAAGTCTCCCGATAAAAATGATACCTCACTTGTGTGGGTAGGCTTAGCACCCGCGACAGGAAACGCCCCAAAGCGCAACGTGGACACATCCACATTTTTGAAAGAAAACAGAGGTGTTTTTTGTGAAGTTCCTACCTGTAGATTTTGGCCTCTAGCTCAGCCGGCACCCAGGGAAACCTACCAAACCTGTGCATTTCTGAAAACTAGAGACCTAGGGGAATCCATGAAGGGGTAACTTGCGGGGCTCGGACCAGGTTCTGTTACCCAGAATCCTTTGCAAACCTCAAAATTTGGCTAAAAAAACACATGTTCCTCACATTTCTGTGCCAGAAAGTTCTGGAATCTGAGAGGAGCCACAAATTTCCTTCCACCCAGCGTTCCCCCAAGTCTCCCGATAAAAATGATACCTCACTTGTGTGGGTAGGCCTAGCGCCCGCAACAGGAAACGCCCCAAAGCGCAACATGGACACATACACATTTTTGAAAGAAAACAGAGGTGTTTTTTGCGAAGTGCCTACCTGTAGATTTTGGCGTCTAGCTCAGCCAGCACCTATGGAAACCTACCAAACCTGTGCATTTCTGAAAACTAGAGACCTAGGGGAATCCAAGGAGGGGTGACTTGCGGGGCTCGGACCAGTTTCTGTTACCCAGAATCCTTTGCAAACCTCAAAATTTGGCTAAAAAAACACATGTTCCTCACATTTCTGTGTCAGAAAGTTCTGGAATCTGAGAGGAGCCACAAATTTCATTTCTCCCAGCGTTCCCCCAAGTCTCCCGATAAAAATGATACCTCACTTGTGTGGGTAGGCCTGGCGCCCACGACAGGAAACGCCCCAAAGCGCAACGTGGACACATCCAAATTTTTGAAAGAAAACAGAGGTGTTTTTTGCGAAGTGCCTACCTGTAGATTTTGGCCTCTAGCTCAGCCGACAACTATGGAAACCTACCAAACCTGTGCATTTCTGAAAACTAGAGACCTAGGGGAATCCATGGAGGGGTAACTTGCGGGGCTCGGACCAGGTTCTATTACCCAGAATCCTTTGCAAACCTCAACATTTGGCTAAAAAAACACATGTTCCTCACATTTCTGTGGCAGAAAGTTCTGGAATCTGAGAGGAGCCACAAATTTCATTCCACCCAGCGTTCCCCCAAGTCTCCCGATAAAAATGATACCTCACTTGTGTGGGTAGGCCTAGAGCCCGCGACAGGAAATGCCCCAAAGCGCAACGTGGACACATCCAAATTTTTGAAAGAAAACAGAGGTGTTTTTTGCGAAGTGCCTACCTGTACATTTTGGCCTCTAACTCAGCTGGCACCTAGGGAAACCTACCAAACCTGTTCATTTCTGAAAACTAGAGACCTAGGGGAAATCCAAGGAGGGGTGACTTGCGGGGCTCGGACCAGGTTCTGTTACCCAGAATCCTTTGCAAACCTCAAAATTTGGCTAAAAAAACACATGTTCCTCACATTTCTGTGGTAGAAAGTTCTGGAATCTGAGAGGAGCCACAAATTTCCTTCCACCCAGCGTTCCCCCAAGTCTCCCGATAGAAATGATACCTCACTTGTGTGGGTAGGCCTAGCGCCCGCGACAGGACACACCCCAAAGCGCAACGTGGACACTTCCAAATTTTTGAAAGAAAACAGAGGTGTTTTTTGCGAAGTGCCTACCTGTAGATTTTGGCCTCTAGCTCAGCCGGCACCTAGGGAAACCTACCAAACCTGTGCATTTCTGAAAACTAGAGACCTAGGGGAATCCAAGGAGGTGTAACTTGCGGGGCTCGGACCAGGTTCTGTTACCCAGAATCCTTTGCAAACCCTAAAATTTGGCTAAAAAAACACATGTTCCTCACATTTCTCTGGCAGAAAGTTCTGGAATTTGAGAGGAGCCACAAATTTCATTCCACCCAGCGTTCTCCCAAGTCTCCCGATAAAAATGATACCTCACTTGTGTGGGTAGGCTTAGCACCCGCGACAGGAAACGCCCCAAAGCGCAACGTGGACACATCCACATTTTTGAAAGAAAACAGAGGTGTTTTTTGCAAAGGGCCTACCTGTAGATTTTGGCCTCTAGCTCAGCCGGCACCCAGGGAAACCTACCAAACCTGTGCATTTCTGAAAACTAGAGACCTAGGGGAATCCATGGAGGGGTAACTTGCGGGGCTCGGACCAGGTTCTATTACCCAGAATCCTTTGCAAACCTCAACATTTGGCTAAAAAAACACATGTTCCTCACATTTCTGTGGCAGAAAGTTCTGGAATCTGAGAGGAGCCACAAATTTCATTCCACCCAGCGTTCCCCCAAGTCTCCCGATAAAAATTATACCTCACTTGTGTGGGTAGGCCTAGCGCCCGCGACAGGAAACGCCCCAAAGCGCAACGTGGACACATCCAAATTTTTTAAAGAAAACAGAGGTGTTTTTTGCGAAGTGCCTACCTGTAGAGTTTGGCCTCTAGCTCAGCCGGCACCTAGGGAAACCTACCAAACCTGTGCATTTCTGAAAACTAGAGACCTAGGGGAAACCAAGGAGGTGTAACTTGCGGGGCTCGGACCAGGTTCTGTTACCCAGAATCCTTTGCAAACCTCAAAATTTGGCTAAAAAAACACATGTTCCTCACATTTCTCTGGCAGAAAGTTCTGGAATTTGAGAGGAGCCACACATTTCATTCCACCCAGCGTTCTCCCAAGTCTCCCGATAAAAATGATACCTCACTTGTGTGGGTAGGCTTAGCACCCGTGACAGGAAACGCCCCAAAGCGCAACGTGGACACATCCACATTTTTGAAAGAAAACAGAGGTGTTTTTTGCGAAGTGCCTACCTGTAGATTTTGGCCTCTAGCTCAGCCGGCACCCAGGGAAACCTACCAAACCTGTGCATTTCTGAAAACTAGAGACCTAGGGGAATCCATGAAGGGGTAACTTGCGGAGCTCGGACCAGGTTCTGTTACCCAGAATCCTTTGCAAACCTCAAAATTTGGCTAAAAAAACACATGTTCCTCACATTTCTGTGCCAGAAAGTTCTGGAATCTGAGAGGAGCCACAAATTTCCTTCCACCCAGCGTTCCCCCAAGTCTCCCGATAAAAATGATACCTCACTTGTGTGGGTAGGCCTAGCGCCCGCAACAGGAAACGCCCCAAAGCGCAACATGGACACATACACATTTTTGAAAGAAAACAGAGGTGTTTTTTGCGAAATGCCTACCTGTAGATTTTGGCGTCTAGCTCAGCCAGCACCTATGGAAACCTACCAAACCTGTGCATTTCTGAAAACTAGAGACCTAGGGGAATCCAAGGAGGGGTGACTTGCGGGGCTCGGACCAGTTTCTGTTACCCAGAATCCTTTGCAAACCTCAAAATTTGGCTAAAAAAACACATGTTCCTCACATTTCTGTGTCAGAAAGTTCTGGAATCTGAGAGGAGCCACAAATTTCATTTCTCCCAGCGTTCCCCCAAGTCTCCCGATAAAAATGATACCTCACTTGTGTGGGTAGGCCTGGCGCCCACGACAGGAAACGCCCCAAAGCGCAACGTGGACACATCCAAATTTTTGAAAGAAAACAGAGGTGTTTTTTGCGAAGTGCCTACCTGTAGATTTTGGCCTCTAGCTCAGCCGACAACTATGGAAACCTACCAAACCTGTGCATTTCTGAAAACTAGAGACCTAGGGGAATCCAAGGAGGGGTGACTTGCGGGGCTCGGACCAGGTTCTGTAACCCAGAATCCTTTGCAAACCTCAAAATTTGGCTAAAAAAACACATGTTCCTCACATTTCTGTGGCAGAAAGTTCTGGAATCTGAGAGGAGCCACAAATTTCATTCCACCCAGCGTTCCCCCAAGTCTCCCGATAAAAATGATACCTCACTTGTGTGGGTAGGCCTAGAGCCCGCGACAGGAAATGCCCCAAAGCGCAACGTGGACACATCCAAATTTTTGAAAGAAAACAGAGGTGTTTTTTGCGAAGTGCCTACCTGTACATTTTGGCCTCTAGCTCAGCTGGCACCTAGGGAAACCTACCAAACCTGTTCATTTCTCAAAACTAGAGACCTAGGGGAAATCCAAGGAGGGGTGACTTGCGGGGCTCGGACCAGGTTCTGTTACCCAGAATCCTTTGCAAACCTCAAAATTTGGCTAAAAAAACACATGTTCCTCTCATTTCTGTGGCAGAAAGTTCTGGAATCTGAGAGGAGCCACAAATTTCCTACCACCCAGCGTTCCCCCAAGTCTCCCGATAAAAATGATACCTCACTTGTGTGGGTAGGCCTAGCGCCCGCGACAGGACACGCCCCAAAGCGCAACGTGGACATTTCCAAATTTTTGAAAGAAAACAGAGGTGTTTTTTGCGAAGTGTCTACCTGTAGATTTTGGCCTCTAGCTCAGCCGGCACCTAGGGAAACCTACCAAACCTGTGCATTTCTGAAAACTAGAGACCTAGGGGAATCCATGGAGGGGTAACTTGCGGGGCTCGGACCAGGTTCTATTACCCAGAATCCTTTGCAAACCTCAACATTTGGCTAAAAAAACACATGTTCCTCACATTTCTGTGGCAGAAAGTTCTGGAATCTGAGAGGAGCCACAAATTTCATTCCACCCAGCGTTCCCCCAAGTCTCCCGATAAAAATTATACCTCACTTGTGTGGGTAGGCCTAGCGCCCGCGACAGGAAACGCCCCAAAGCGCAACGTGGACACATCAAAATTTTTGAAAGAAAACAGAGGTGTTTTTTGCGAAGTGCCTACCTGTAGAGTTTGGCCTCTAGCTCAGCCGGCACCTAGGGAAACCTACCAAAAATGTGCATTTCTGAAAACTAGAGACCTAGGGGAATCCAAGGAGGGGTGACTTGTGGGGCTCAGACCAGGTTCTGTTACCCAGAATCCTTTGCAAACCTCAAAATTTGGCTAAAAAAACACATGTTCCTCACATTTCTGTTGCAGAAAGTTCTGGAATCTGAGAGGAGCCACAAATTTCCTTCCACCCAGCGTTCCCCCAAGTCTCCCGATAAAAATGATACCTCACTTGTGTGGGTAGACCTAGCGCCCGCGACAGGTAACGCCCCAAAGCGCAACGTGGACACATACACATTTTTGAAAGAAATCAAAGGTGTTTTTTGCGAAGTGCCTACCTGTAGATTTTGGCCTCTAGCTCAGCCGGCACCTAGGGAAACCTACCAAACCTGTGCATTTCTGAAAACTAGAGACCTAGGGGAATCCAAGGAGGGGTGACTTGCAGGGCTCGGACCAGGTTCTGTTACCCAGAATCCTTTGCAAACCTCAAAATTTGGCTAAAAAAACACATGTTCCTCACATTTCTGTGGCAGAAAGTTCTGGAATCTGAGAGGAGCCACAAATTTCCTTCCACTCAGCGTTCCCCCAAGTCTCCCGATAAAAATGATACCTCACTTGTGTGGGTAGGCCTAGCGTCCGTGACAGGAAACGCCCCAAAGCGCAACGTGGACACATCCACATTTTTTAAAGAAAACAGAGGTGTTTTTTTGCGAAGTGCCTACCTGTAGATTTTGGCCTCTAGCTCAGCCGGCACCTAGGGAAACCTACCAAACCTGTGCATTTCTGAAAACTAGAGACCTAGGGGAAATCCAAGGAGGGGTGACTTGCGGGGCTCGGACCAGGTTCTGTTACCCAGAATCCTTTGCAAACCTCAAAATTTGGCTAAAAAAACACATGTTCCTCACATTTCTGTGGCAGAAAGTTCTGGAATCTGAGAGGAGCCACAAATTTCCTTCCACCCAGCGTTCCCCCAAGTCTCCCGATAAAAATGATACCTCACTTGTGTGGGTAGGCCTAGCGCCCGCGACAGGACACGCCCCAAAGCGCAACGTGGACACTTCCAAATTTTTGAAAGAAAACAGAGGTGTTTTTTGCGAAGTGTCTACCTGTAGATTTTGGCCTCTAGCTCAGCCGGCACCTAGGGAAACCTACCAAACCTGTGCATTTCTGAAAACTAGAGACCTAGGGGAATCCAAGGAGGTGTAACTTGCGGGGCTCGGACCAGGTTCTGTTACCCAGAATCCTTTGCAAACCCTAAAATTTGGCTAAAAAAACACATGTTCCTCACATTTCTCTGGCAGAAAGTTCTGGAATTTGAGAGGAGCCACAAATTTCATTCCACCCAGCGTTCTCCCAAGTCTCCCGATAAAAATGATACCTCACTTGTGTGGGTAGGCTTAGCACCCGCGACAGGAAACGCCCCAAAGCGCAACGTGGACACATCCACATTTTTGAAAGAAAACAGAGGTGTTTTTTGCGAAGGGCCTACCTGTAGATTTTGGCCTCTAGCTCAGCCGGCACCCAGGGAAACCTACCAAACCTGTGCATTTCTGAAAACTAGAGACCTAGGGGAATCCATGGAGGGGTAACTTGCGGGGCTCGGACCAGGTTCTATTACCCAGAATCCTTTGCAAACCTCAACATTTGGCTAAAAAAACACATGTTCCTCACATTTCTGTGGCAGAAAGTTCTGGAATCTGAGAGGAGCCACAAATTTCATTCCACCCAGCGTTCCCCCAAGTCTCCCGATAAAAATTATACCTCACTTGTGTGGGTAGGCCTAGCGCCCGCGACAGGAAACGCCCCAAAGCGCAACGTGGACACATCAAAATTTTTGAAAGAAAACAGAGGTGTTTTTTGCGAAGTGCCTACCTGTAGAGTTTGGCCTCTAGCTCAGCCGGCACCTAGGGAAACCTACCAAAAATGTGCATTTCTGAAAACTAGAGACCTAGGGGAATCCAAGGAGGGGTGACTTGCGGGGCTCAGACCAGGTTCTGTTACCCAGAATCCTTTGCAAACCTCAAAATTTGGCTAAAAAAACACATGTTCCTCACATTTCTGTTGCAGAAAGTTCTGGAATCTGAGAGGAGCCACAAATTTCCTTCCACCCAGCGTTCCCCCAAGTCTCCCGATAAAAATGATACCTCACTTGTGTGGGTAGACCTAGCGCCCGCGACAGGTAACGCCCCAAAGCGCAACGTGGACACATACACATTTTTGAAAGAAATCAAAGGTGTTTTTTGCGAAGTGCCTACCTGTAGATTTTGGCCTCTAGCTCAGCCGGCACCTAGGGAAACCTACCAAACCTGTGCATTTCTGAAAACTAGAGACCTAGGGGAATCCAAGGAGGGGTGACTTGCAGGGCTCGGACCAGGTTCTGTTACCCAGAATCCTTTGCAAACCTCAAAATTTGGCTAAAAAAACACATGTTCCTCACATTTCTGTGGCAGAAAGTTCTGGAATCTGAGAGGAGCCACAAATTTCCTTCCACTCAGCGTTCCCCCAAGTCTCCCGATAAAAATGATACCTCACTTGTGTGGGTAGGCCTAGCGTCCGTGACAGGAAACGCCCCAAAGCGCAACGTGGACACATCCACATTTTTTAAAGAAAACAGAGGTGTTTTTTGCGAAGTGCCTACCTGTAGATTTTGGCCTCTAGCTCAGCCGGCACCTAGGGAAACCTACCAAACCTGTGCATTTCTGAAAACTAGAGACCTAGGGGAAATCCAAGGAGGGGTGACTTGCGGGGCTCGGACCAGGTTCTGTTACCCAGAATCCTTTGCAAACCTCAAAATTTGGCTAAAAAAACACATGTTCCTCACATTTCTGTGGCAGAAAGTTCTGGAATCTGAGAGGAGCCACAAATTTCCTTCCACCCAGCGTTCCCCCAAGTCTCCCAATAAAAATGATACCTCACTTGTGTGGGTAGGCCTAGCGCCCGCGACAGGAAACGCCCCAAAGCGCAACGTGGACACATCCAAATTTTTACAAGAAAACAGAGGTGTTTTTTGCGAAGTGCCTACCTGTAGATTTTGGCCTCTAGCTCAGCCGGCAACTAAGGAAACCTAC
Source organism: Pleurodeles waltl (assembly GCF_031143425.1). Lineage (NCBI taxonomy): Eukaryota > Metazoa > Chordata > Amphibia > Caudata > Salamandridae > Pleurodeles > Pleurodeles waltl. Next base: position 51,965 of record NW_027149843.1, on the reverse strand, counting down.
CAAACCTGTGAATTTCTGAAAACTAGAGACCTAGGGGAATCCAAGGAGGTGTGACTTGCGGGGATCAAACCAGGTTTCTTTACCCAGAATCCTTTGCAAACCTCAAAATTTGGCTAAAAAAACACATGTTCCTCACATTTCTGTGGCAGAAAGTTCTGGAATCTGAGAGGAGCCACAAATTTCCTTCCACCCAGCGTTCCCCCATGTCTCCCGATAAAAATGATACCTCACTTGTGTGGGTAGGCCTAGCGCCCGCGACAGGAAACGCCCCAAAGCGAAACGTGGACACATCCAAATTTTTGAAAGAAAACAGAGGTGTTTTTTGCGAAGTGCCTACCTGTAGATTTTGGCCTCTAGCTCAGCCGGCACCTAGGGAAACCTACCAAACCTGTGCATTTCTGAAAACTAGAGACCTAGGGGAATCCAAGGAGGGGTGACTTGCGGGGCTCGGACCAGGTTCTGTTACCCAGAATCCTTTGCAAACCTCAAAATTTGGCTAAAAAAACACATGTTCCTCACATTTCTGTGGCAGAAAGTTCTGGAATCTGAGAGGAGCCACAAATTTCATTCCACCCAGCGTTCCCCCAAGTCTCCCGATAAAAATTATACCTCACTTGTGTGGGTAGGCCTAGAGCCCGCGACAGGAAACGCCCCAAAGCGCAACGTGGACACATCCAAATTTTCGAAAGAAAACAGAGGTGTTTTTTGCGAAGTGCCTACCTGTAGATTTTGGCCTTTAGCTCAGCCGGCACCTAGGGAAACCTACCAAACCTGTGCATTTCTGAAAACTAGAGACCTAGGGGAAATCCAAGGAGGGGTGACTTGCAGGGCTCGGACCAGGTTCTGTTACCCAGAATCCTTTGCAAACCTCAAAATTTGGCTAAAAAAACACATGATCCTCACATTTCTGTGGCAGAAAGTTCTGGAATCTGAGAGGAGCCACAAATTTCCTTCCACCCAGCGTTCCCCCAAGTCTCCCGATAAAAATGATACCTCACTTGTGTGAGTAGGCCTAGCACCCGCGACAGGAAACGCCCCAAAGTGCAACGTGGACACATCCAAATTTTTTAAAGAAAACAGAGGTGTTTTTTGCGAAGTGCCTACCTGTAGATTTTGGCCTCTAGCTCAGCCGGCACCTAGGGAAACCTACCAAACCTGTTCATTTCTGAAAACTAGAGACCTAGGGGAAATCCAAGGAGGGGTGACTTGCGGGGCTCGGACCAGGTTCTGTTACCCAGAATCCTTTGCAAACCTCAAAATTTGGCTAAAAAAACACATGTTCCTCACATTTCTGTGGCAGAAAGTTCTGGAATCTGAGAGGAGCCACAAATTTCCTTCCACCCAGCGTTCCCCCAAGTCTCCCGATAAAAATGATACCTCACTTGTGTGGGTAGGCCTAGCACCCGCGACAGGACACGCCCCAAAGCGCAACGTGGACACTTCCAAATTTTTGAAAGAAAACAGAGGTGTTTTTTGCGAAGTGCCTACCTGTAGATTTTGGCCTCTAGCTCAGCCGGCACCTAGGGAAACCTACCAAACCTGTGCATTTCTGAAAACTAGAGACCTAGGGGAATCCAAGGAGGTGTAACTTGCGGGGCTCGGACCAGGTTCTGTTACCCAGAATCCTTTGCATACCTCAAAATTTGGCTAAAAAAACACATGTTCCTCACATTTCTCTGGCAGAAAGTTCTGGAATTTGAGAGGAGCCACAAATTTCATTCCACCCAGCGTTCTCCCAAGTCTCCCGATAAAAATGATACCTCACTTGTGTGGGTAGGCTTAGCACCCGCGACAGGAAACGCCCCAAAGCGCAACGTGGACACATCCACATTTTTTAAAGAAAACAGAGGTGTTTTTTGCGAAGTGCCTACCTGTAGATTTTGGCCTCTAGCTCAGCCGGCACCCAGGGAAACCTACCAAACCTGTGCATTTCTGAAAACTAGAGACCTAGGGGAATCCATGGAGGGGTAACTTGCGGGGCTCGGACCAGGTTCTGTTACCCAGAATCCTTTGCAAACCTCAAAATTTGGCTAAAAAAACACAGACCAGGTTCTGTTACCCAGAATCCTTTGCAAACCTCAAAATTTGGCTAAAAAAACACATGTTCCTCACATTTCTGTGGCAGAAAGTTCTGGAATCTGAGAGGAGCCACAAATTTCCTTCCACCCAGCGTTCCCCCAAGTCTCCCGATAAAAATGATACCTCACTTGTGTGGGTAGGCCTAGCGCCCACGACAGGTAACGCCCCAAAGCGCAACGTGGACACATACACATTTTTGAAACAAAACAGAGGTGTTTTTTGCGAAGTGCCTACCTGTAGATTTTGGCCTCTAGCTCAGCCGGCACCTAGGGAAACCTACCAAACCTGTGCATTTCTGAAAACTAGAGACCTAGGGGAATCCAAGGAGGGGTGACTTGCGGGGCTCGGACCAGGTTCTGTTACCCAGAATCCTTTGCAAACCTCAAAATTTGGCTAAAAAAACACATGTTCCTCACATTTCTGTGGCAGAAAGTTCTGAAATCTGAGAGGAGCCACAAATTTCCTTCCACTCAGCGTTCCCCCAAGTCTCCCGATAAAAATGATACCTCACTTGTGTGGGTAGGCCTAGCGCCCGCGACAGGAAACGCCCCAAAGCGCAACGTGGACACATCCACATTTTTTAAAGATAAGAGAGGTGTTTTTTGCGAAGTGCCTACCTGTAGATTTTGGCCTCTAGCTCAGCCGGCACCTAGGGAAACCTACCAAACCTGTGCATTTCTGAAAACTAGAGACCTAGGGGAATCCAAGGAGGGGTGACTTGCGGGGCTCGGACCAGGTTCTGTTATCCAGAATCCTTTGCAAACCTCAAAATTTGGCTAAAAAAACACATGTTCCTCACATTTCTGTGGCAGAAAGTTCTGGAATCTGAGAGGAACCACAAATTTCCTTCCACCCAGCGTTCCCCCAAGTCTCCCGATAAAAATGATACCTCACTTGTGTGGGTAGGCCTAGCGCCCGCAACAGGAAACGCCCCAAAGCGCAACGTGGACACATCCAAATTTTTGAAAGAAAACAGAGGTGTTTTTTGCGAAGTGCCTACCTGTAGATTTTGGCCTCTAGCTCAGCCGTCAACTATGGAAACCTACCAAACCTGTGCATTTCTGAAAACTAGAGACCCAGGGGAATCCAAGGAGGGGTGACTTGCGGGGCTCGGACCAGGTTCTGTTACCCAGAATCCTTTGCAAACCTCAAAATTTGGCTAAAAAAACACATGTTCCTCACATTTCTGTGGCAGAAAGTTCTGGAATCTGAGAGGAGCCACAAATTTCCTTCCACCCAGTGTTCCCCCAAGTCTCCCGATAAAAATGATACCTCACTTGTGTGGGTAGGCCTAGCGCCCGTGACAGGAAACGCCCCAAAGCGCAACGTGGACACATCAAAATTTTTGAAAGAAAACAGAGGTGTTTTTTGCGAAGTGCCTACCTGTAGATTTTGGCCTCTAGCTCAGCCGGCAACTAAGGAAACCTACCAAACCTGTGCATTTCTGAAAACTAGAGACCTAGGGGAATCCAAGGAGGTGTGACTTGCGGGGATCGAACCAGGTTTCTTTACCCAGAATCCTTTGCAAACCTCAAAATTTGGCTAAAAAAACACATGTTCCTCACATTTCTGTGGCAGAAAGTTCCGGAATCTGAGAGGAGCCACAAATTTCATTCCACCCAGCGTTCCCCCAAGTCTCCCGATAAAAATGATACCTCACTTGTGTGGGTAGGCCTAGAGCCCGCGACAGGAAACGCCCCAAAGCGCAACGTGGACACATCCAAATTTTTGAAAGAAAACAGAGGTGTTTTTTGCGAAGTGCCTACCTGTAGATTTTGGCCTTTAGCTCAGCCGGCACCTAGGGAAACCTACCAAACCTGTGCATTTCTGAAAACTAGAGACCTAGGGGAAATCCAAGGAGGGGTGACTTGCAGGGCTCGGACAAGGTTCTGTTACCCAGAATCCTTTGCAAACCTCAAAATTTGGCTAAAAAATCACATGTTCCTCACATTTCTGTGGCAGAAAGTTCTGGAATCTGAGAGGAGCCACAAATTTCATTCCACCCAGCATTCCCCCAAGTCTCCCGATAAAAATGATACCTCACTTGTGTGGGTAGGTCTAGAGCCCGCGACAGGAAACGCCCCAAAGCGCAACGTGGACACATCCAAATTTTTGAAAGAAAACAGAGGTGTTTTTTGCGAAGTGCCTACCTGTACATTTTGGCCTCTAGCTCAGCCGGCACCTAGGTAAACCTACCAAACCTGTGCATTTCTGAAAACTAGAGACCTAGGGGAAATCCAAGGAGGGGTGACTTGCAGGGCTCGGACCAGGTTCTGTTACCCAGAATCCTTTGCAAACCTCAAAATTTGGCTAAAAAAACACATGTTCCTCACATTTCTGTGGCAGAAAGTTCTGGAATCTGAGAGGAGCCACAAATTTCCTTCCACCCAGCGTTCCCCCAAGTCTCCCGATAAAAATGATACCTCACTTGTGTGGGTAGGCCTGGCGCCCGCGACAGGAAACGCCCCAAAGCGAAACGTGGACACATCCAAATTTTTTAAAGAAAACAGAGGTGTTTTTTGCGAAGTGCCTACCTGTAGATTTTGGCCTCTAGCTCAGCCAGCACCTAGGGAAACCTACCAAACCTGTGCATTTCTGAAAACTAGAGACCTAGGGGAATCCAAGGAGGGGTGACTTGCGGGGCTCGGACCAGGTTCTGTAACCCAGAATCCTTTGCAAACCTCAAAATTTGGCTAACAAAACACATGTTCCTCACATTTCTGTGGCAGAAAGTTCTTGAATCTGAGAGGAGCCACAAATTTCATTCCACCCAGCGTTCCCCCAAGTCTCCCGATAAAAATGATACCTCACTTGTGTGGGTAGGCCTAGAGCCCGCGACAGGAAATGCCCCAAAGCACAACGTGGACACATCCAAATTTTTGAAAGAAAACAGAGGTGTTTTTTGCGAAGTGCCTACCTGTAGATTTTGGCCTCTAGCTCAGCCGGCACCTAGGGAAACCTACCAAACCTGTTCATTTCTGAAAACTAGAGACCTAGGGGAAATCCAAGGAGGGGTGACTTGCGGGGCTCGGACCAGGTTCTGTTACCCAGAATCCTTTGCAAACCTCAAAATTTGGCTAAAAAAACACATGTTCCTCACATTTCTGTGGCAGAAAGTTCTGGAATCTGAGAGGAGCCACAAATTTCCTTCCACCCAGCGTTCCCCCAAGTCTCCCGATAAAAATGATACCTCACTTGTGTGGGTAGGCCTAGCGCCCGCGACAGGAAACGCCCCAAAGCGCAACGTGGACACATCCACATTTTTTAAAGAAAACAGAGGTGTTTTTTGCGAAGTGCCTACCTGTAGATTTTGGCCTCTAGCTCAGCCGGCACCTAGGGAAACCTACCAAACCTGTGCATTTCTGAAAACTAGAGACCTAGGGGAATCCATGGAGGGGTAACTTGCGGGGCTCGGACCAGGTTCTGTTACCCAGAATCCTTTGCAAATCTAAAAATTTAGCTAAAAAAACACATGTTCCTCACATTTCTGTGGCAGAAAGTTCTGGAATCTGAGAGGAGCCACAAATTTCATTCCACCCAGCGTTCCCCCAAGTCTCCCGATAAAAATTATACCTCACTTGTGTGGGTAGGCCTAGCACCCGCGACAGGAAACGCCCCAAAGCGCAACGTGGACATATCCAAATTTTTTAAAGAAAACAGAGGTGTTTTTTGCGAAGTGCCTACCTGTAGAGTTTGGCCTCTAGCTCAGCCGGCACCTAGGGAAACCTACCAAACCTGTGCATTTCTGAAAACTAGAGACCTAGGGGAATCCAAGGAGGGCTGACTTGCGGGGCTCAGACCAGGTTCTGTTACCCAGAATCCTTTGCAAACCTCAAAATTTGGCTAAAAAAACACATGTTCCTCACATTTCTGTGGCAGAAAGTTCTGGAATCTGAGAGGAGCCACAAATGTCCTTCCACCCAGCGTTCCCCCAAGTCTACCGATAAAAATGATACCTCACTTGTGTGGGTAGGCCTAGCGCCCGCGACAGGAAACGCCCCAAAGCGCAACGTGGACACATCCACATTTTTTAAAGAAAACAGAGGTGTTTTTTGCGAAGTGCCTACCTGTAGATTTTGGCCTCTAGCTCAGCCGGCACCTAGGGAAACCTACCAAACCTGTGCATTTCTGAAAACTAGAGACCTAGGGGAATCCAAGGAGGGGTGACTTGCAGGGCTCGGACCAGTTTCTGTTACCCAGAATCCTTTGCAAACCTCAAAATTTGGCTAAAAAAACACATGTTCCTCACATTTCTGTGGCAGAAAGTTCTGGAATCTGAGAGGAGCCACAAATTTCCTTCCACTCAGCGTTCCCCCAAGTCTCCCGATAAAAATGATACCTCACTTGTGTGGGTAGGCCTAGCGCCCGCGACAGGAAACGCCCCAAAGCGCAACGTGGACACATCCACATTTTTTAAAGATAACAGAGGTGTTTTTTGCGAAGTGCCTACCTGTAGATTTTGGCCTCTAGCTCAGCCGGCACCTAGGGAAACCTACCAAACCTGTGCATTTCTGAAACCTAGAGACCTAGGGGAATCCAAGGAGGGGTGACTTGCGGGGCTCGGACCAGGTTCTGTTATCCAGAATCCTTTGCAAACCTCAAAATTTGGCTAAAAAAACACATGTTCCTCACATTTCTGTGGCAGAAAGTTCTGGAATCTGAGAGGAGCCACAAATTTCCTTCCACCCAGCGTTCCCCCAAGTCTCCCGATAAAAATGATACCTCACTTGTGTGGGTAGGCCTAGCGCCCGCAACAGGAAACGCCCCAAAGCGCAACGTGGACACATCCAAATTTTTGAAAGAAAACAGAGGTGTTTTTTGCGAAGTGCCTACCTGTAGATTTTGGCCTCTAGCTCAGCCGTCAACTATGGAAACCTACCAAACCTGTGCATTTCTGAAAACTAGAGACCCAGGGGAATCCAAGGAGGGGTGACTTGCGGGGCTCGGACCAGGTTCTGTTACCCAGAATCCTTTGCAAACCTCAAAATTTGGCTAAAAAAACACACGTTCCTCACATTTCTGTGGCAGAAAGTTCTGGAATCTGAGAGGAGCCACAAATTTCCTTCCACCCAGCGTTCCCCCAAGTCTCCCGATAAAAATGATACCTCACTTGTGTGGGTAGGCCTAGCGCCCGCGACAGGAAACGCCCCAAAGCGAAACGTGGACACATCCAAATTTTTTAAAGAAAACAGAGGTGTTTTTTGCGAAGTGCCTACCTGTAGATTTTGGCCTCTAGCTCAGCCAGCACCTAGGGAAACCTACCAAACCTGTGCATTTCTGAAAACTAGAGACCTAGGGGAATCCAAGGAGGGGTGACTTGCGGGGCTCGGACCAGGTTCTGTAACCCAGAATCCTTTGCAAACCTCAAAATTTGGCTAACAAAACACATGTTCCTCACATTTCTGTGGCAGAAAGTTCTTGAATCTGAGAGGAGCCACAAATTTCATTCCACCCAGCGTTCCCCCAAGTCTCCCGATAAAAATGATACCTCACTTGTGTGGGTAGGCCTAGCGCCCGCGACAGGAAACGCCCCAAAGCGCAACGTGGACACATCCACATTTTTTAAAGAAAACAGAGGTGTTTTTTGCGAAGTGCCTACCTGTAGATTTTGGCCTCTAGCTCAGCCGGCACCTAGGGAAACCTACCAAACCTGTGCATTTCTGAAAACTAGAGACCTAGGGGAATCCATGGAGGGGTAACTTGCGGGGCTCGGACCAGGTTCTGTTACCCAGAATCCTTTGCAAATCTAAAAATTTAGCTAAAAAAACACATGTTCCTCACATTTCTGTGGCAGAAAGTTCTGGAATCTGAGAGGAGCCACAAATTTCATTCCACCCAGCGTTCCCCCAAGTCTCCCGATAAAAATGATACCTCACTTGTGTGGGTAGGCCTAGCACCCGCGACAGGAAACGCCCCAAAGCGCAACGTGGACATATCCAAATTAATTAAAGAAAACAGAGGTGTTTTTTGCGAAGTGCCTACCTGTAGAGTTTGGCCTCTAGCTCAGCCGGCACCTAGGGAAACCTACCAAACCTGTGCATTTCTGAAAACTAGAGACCTAGGGGAATCCAAGGAGGGCTGACTTGCGGGGCTCAGACCAGGTTCTGTTACCCAGAATCCTTTGCAAACCTCAAAATTTGGCTAAAAAAACACATGTTCCTCACATTTCTGTGGCAGAAAGTTCTGGAATCTGAGAGGAGCCACAAATGTCCTTCCACCCAGCGTTCCCCCAAGTCTCCCGATAAAAATGATACCTCACTTGTGTGGGTAGGCCTAGCGCCCGCGACAGGAAACGCCCCAAAGCGCAACGTGGACACATCCACATTTTTTAAAGAAAACAGAGGTGTTTTTTGCGAAGTGCCTACCTGTAGATTTTGGCCTCTAGCTCAGCCGGCACCTAGGGAAACCTACCAAACCTGTGCATTTCTGAAAACTAGAGACCTAGGGGAATCCAAGGAGGGGTGACTTGCAGGGCTCGGACCAGTTTCTGTTACCCAGAATCCTTTGCAAACCTCAAAATTTGGCTAAAAAAACACATGTTCCTCACATTTCTGTGGCAGAAAGTTCTGGAATCTGAGAGGAGCCACAAATTTCCTTCCACTCAGCGTTCCCCCAAGTCTCCCGATAAAAATTATACCTCACTTGTGTGGGTAGGCCTAGCGCCCGCGACAGGAAACGCCCCAAAGCGCAACGTGGACACATCCACATTTTTTAAAGATAACAGAGGTGTTTTTTGCGAAGTGCCTACCTGTAGATTTTGGCCTCTAGCTCAGCCGGCACCTAGGGAAACCTACCAAACCTGTGCATTTCTGAAAACTAGAGACCTAGGGGAATCCAAGGAGGGGTGACTTGCGGGGCTCGGACCAGGTTCTGTTATCCAGAATCCTTTGCAAACCTCAAAATTTGGCTAAAAAAACACATGTTCCTCACATTTCTGTGGCAGAAAGTTCTGGAATCTGAGAGGAGCCACAAATTTCCTTCCACCCAGCGTTCCCCCAAGTCTCCCGATAAAAATGATACCTCACTTGTGTGGGTAGGCCTAGCGCCCGCAACAGGAAACGCCCCAAAGCGCAACGTGGACACATCCAAATTTTTGAAAGAAAACAGAGGTGTTATTTGCGAAGTGCCTACCTGTAGATTTTGGCCTCTAGCTCAGCCGTCAACTATGGAAACCTTCCAAACCTGTGCATTTCTGAAAACTAGAGACCCAGGGGAATCCAAAGAGGGGTGACTTGCGGGGCTCGGACCAGGTTCTGTTACCCAGAATCCTTTGCAAACCTCAAAATTTGGCTAAAAAAACACATGTTCCTCACATTTCTGTGGCAGAAAGTTCTGGAATCTGAGAGGAGCCACAAATTTCCTTCCACCCAGTGTTCCCCCAAGTCTCCCGATAAAAATGATACCTCACTTGTGTGGGTAGGCCTAGCGCCCGTGACAGGAAACGCCCCAAAGCGCAACGTGGACACATCAAAATTTTTGAAAGAAAACAGAGGTGTTTTTTGCGAAGTGCCTACCTGTAGATTTTGGCCTCTAGCTCAGCCGGCAACTAAGGAAACCTACCAAACCTGTGCATTTCTGAAAACTAGAGACCTAGGGGAATCCAAGGAGGTGTGACTTGCGGGGATCGAACCAGGTTTCTTTACCCAGAATCCTTTGCAAACCTCAAAATTTGGCTAAAAAAACACATGTTCCTCACATTTCTGTGGCAGAAAGTTCCGGAATCTGAGAGGAGCCACAAATTTCATTCCACCCAGCGTTCCCCCAAGTCTCCCGATAAAAATGATACCTCACTTGTGTGGGTAGGCCTAGAGCCCGCGACAGGAAACGCCCCAAAGCGCAACGTGGACACATCCAAATTTTTGAAAGAAAACAGAGGTGTTTTTTGGGAAGTGCCTACCTGTAGATTTTGGCCTTTAGCTCAGCCGGCACCTAGGGAAACCTACCAAACCTGTGCATTTCTGAAAACTAGAGACCTAGGGGAAATCCAAGGAGGGGTGACTTGCAGGGCTCGGACAAGGTTCTGTTACCCAGAATCCTTTGCAAACCTCAAAATTTGGCTAAAAAATCACATGTTCCTCACATTTCTGTGGCAGAAAGTTCTGGAATCTGAGAGGAGCCACAAATTTCATTCCACCCAGCATTCCCCCAAGTCTCCCGATAAAAATGATACCTCACTTGTGTGGGTAGGTCTAGAGCCCGCGACAGGAAACGCCCCAAAGCGCAACGTGGACACATCCAAATTTTTGAAAGAAAACAGAGGTGTTTTTTGCGAAGTGCCTACCTGTACATTTTGGCCTTTAGCTCAGCCGGCACCTAGGTAAACCTACCAAACCTGTGCATTTCTGAAAACTAGAGACCTAGGGGAAATCCAAGGAGGGGTGACTTGCAGGGCTCGGACCAGGTTCTGTTACCCAGAATCCTTTGCAAACCTCAAAATTTGGCTAAAAAAACACATGTTCCTCACATTTCTGTGGCAGAAAGTTCTGGAATCTGAGAGGAGCCACAAATTTCCTTCCACCCAGCGTTCCCCCAAGTCTCCCGATAAAAATGATACCTCACTTGTGTGGGTAGGCCTAGCGCCCGCGACAGGAAACGCCCCAAAGCGAAACGTGGACACATCCAAATTTTTTAAAGAAAACAGAGGTGTTTTTTGCGAAGTGCCTACCTGTAGATTTTGGCCTCTAGCTCAGCCAGCACCTAGGGAAACCTACCAAACCTGTGCATTTCTGAAAACTAGAGACCTAGGGGAATCCAAGGAGGGGTGACTTGCGGGGCTCGGACCAGGTTCTGTAACCCAGAATCCTTTGCAAACCTCAAAATTTGGCTAACAAAACACATGTTCCTCACATTTCTGTGGCAGAAAGTTCTTGAATCTGAGAGGAGCCACAAATTTCATTCCACCCAGCGTTCCCCCAAGTCTCCCGATAAAAATGATACCTCACTTGTGTGGGTAGGCCTAGAGCCCGCGACAGGAAATGCCCCAAAGCACAACGTGGACACATCCAAATTTTTGAAAGAAAACAGAGGTGTTTTTTGCGAAGTGCCTACCTGTAGATTTTGGCCTCTAGCTCAGCCGGCACCTAGGGAAACCTACCAAACCTGTTCATTTCTGAAAACTAGAGACCTAGGGGAAATCCAAGGAGGGGTGACTTGCGGGGCTCGGACCAGGTTCTGTTACCCAGAATCCTTTGCAAACCTCAAAATTTGGCTAAAAAAACACATGTTCCTCACATTTCTGTGGCAGAAAGTTCTGGAATCTGAGAGGAGCCACAAATTTCCTTCCACCCAGCGTTCCCCCAAGTCTCCCGATAAAAATGATACCTCACTTGTGTGGGTAGGCCTAGCGCCCGCGACAGGAAACGCCCCAAAGCGCAACGTGGACACATCCACATTTTTTAAAGAAAACAGAGGTGTTTTTTGCGACGTGCCTACCTGTAGATTTTGGCCTCTAGCTCAGCCGGCACCTAGGGAAACCTACCAAACCTGTGCATTTCTGAAAACTAGAGACCTAGGGGAATCCATGGAGGGGTAACTTGCGGGGCTCGGACCAGGTTCTGTTACCCAGAATCCTTTGCAAATCTAAAAATTTAGCTAAAAAAACACATGTTCCTCACATTTCTGTGGCAGAAAGTTCTGGAATCTGAGAGGAGCCACAAATTTCATTCCACCCAGCGTTCCCCCAAGTCTCCCGATAAAAATTATACCTCACTTGTGTGGGTAGGCCTAGCACCCGCGACAGGAAACGCCCCAAAGCGCAACGTGGACATATCCAAATTTTTTAAAGAAAACAGAGGTGTTTTTTGCGAAGTGCCTACCTGTAGAGTTTGGCCTCTAGCTCAGCCGGCACCTAGGGAAACCTACCAAACCTGTGCATTTCTGAAAACTAGAGACCTAGGGGAATCCAAGGAGGGCTGACTTGCGGGGCTCAGACCAGGTTCTGTTACCCAGAATCCTTTGCAAACCTCAAAATTTGGCTAAAAAAACACATGTTCCTCACATTTCTGTGGCAGAAAGTTCTGGAATCTGAGAGGAGCCACAAATGTCCTTCCACCCAGCGTTCCCCCAAGTCTCCCGATAAAAATGATACCTCACTTGTGTGGGTAGGCCTAGCGCCCGCGACAGGAAACGCCCCAAAGCGCAACGTGGACACATCCACATTTTTTAAAGAAAACAGAGGTGTTTTTTGCGAAGTGCCTACCTGTAGATTTTGGCCTCTAGCTCAGCCGGCACCTAGGGAAACCTACCAAACCTGTGCATTTCTGAAAACTAGAGACCTAGGGGAATCCAAGGAGGGGTGACTTGCAGGGCTCGGACCAGTTTCTGTTACCCAGAATCCTTTGCAAACCTCAAAATTTGGCTAAAAAAACACATGTTCCTCACATTTCTGTGGCAGAAAGTTCTGGAATCTGAGAGGAGCCACAAATTTCCTTCCACTCAGCGTTCCCCCAAGTCTCCCGATAAAAATGATACCTCACTTGTGTGGGTAGGCCTAGCGCCCGCGACAGGAAACGCCCCAAAGCGCAACGTGGACACATCCAAATTTTTGAAAGAAAACAGAGGTGTTTTTTGCGAAGTGCCTACCTGTAGATTTTGGCCTTTAGCTCAGCCGGCACCTAGGTAAACCTACCAAACCTGTGCATTTCTGAAAACTAGAGACCTAGGGGAAATCCAAGGAGGGGTGACTTGCAGGGCTCGGACCAGGTTCTGTTACCCAGAATCCTTTGCAAACCTCAAAATTTGGCTAAAAAAACACATGTTCCTCACATTTCTGTGGCAGAAAGTTCTGGAATCTGAGAGGAGCCACAAATTTCCTTCCACCCAGCGTTCCCCCAAGTCTCCCGATAAAAATGATACCTCACTTGTGTGGGTAGGCCTAGCGCCCGCGACAGGAAACGCCCCAAAGCGAAACGTGGACACATCCAAATTTTTTAAAGAAAACAGAGGTGTTTTTTGCGAAGTGCCTACCTGTAGATTTTGGCCTCTAGCTCAGCCGGCACCTAGGGAAACCTACCAAACCTGTGCATTTCTGAAAACTAGAGACCTAGGGGAAATCCAAGGAGGGGTGACTTGCGGGGCTCGGACCAGGTTCTGTTACCCAGAATCCTTTGCAAACCTCAAAATGTGGCTAAAAAAACACATGTTCCTCACATTTCTGTGGCAGAAAGTTCTGGAATCTGAGAGGAGCCACAAATTTCCTTCCACCCAGCGTTCCCCCAAGTCTCCCGATAAAAATGATACCTCACTTGTGTGGGTAGGCCTAGCGCCCGCGACAGGAAACGCCCCAAAGCGCAACGTGGACACATACACATTTTTGAAAGAAAACAGAGGTGTTTTTTGCGAAGTGCCTACCTGTAGATTTTTACCTCTAGCTCAGCCGGCACCTAGGGAAACCTACCAAACCTGTGCATTTCTGAAAACTAGAGACCTAGGGGAATCCAAGGAGGGGTGACTTGCGGGGCTCGGACCAGGTTCTGTTACCCAGAATCCTTTGCAAACCTCAAAATTTGGCTAAAAAAAGACATGTTCCTCACATTTCTGTGGCAGAAAGTTCTGGAATCTGAGAGGAGCCACAAATTTCATTCCACCCAGCGTTCCCCCAAGTCTCCCGATAAAAATGATACCTCACTTGTGTGGGTAGGCCTAGCGCCCACGACAGGAAACGCCCCAAAGCGCAATGTGGACACATCCAAATTTTTGAAAGAAAACAGAGGTGTTTTTTGCGAAGTGCCTACCTGTAGATTTTGGCCTCTAGCTCAGCCGGCACCTAGGGAAACCTACCAAACCTGTGCATTTCTGAAAACTAGAGACCTAGGGGAATCCAAGGAGGTGTGACTTGCGGGGATCGAACCAGGTTTCTTTACCCAGAATCCTTTGCAAACCTCAAAATTTGGCTAAAAAAACACATGTTACTCACATTTCTGTGGCAGAAAGTTCTGGAATCTGAGAGGAGCCACAAATTTCCTTCCACCCAGCGTTCCCCCAAGTCTCCCGATAAAAATGATACCTCACTTGTGTGGGTAGGCCTAGCGCCCACGACAGGAAACGCCCCAAAGCGCAACGTGGACACATCCAAATTTTTGAAAGAAAACAGAGGTGTTTTTTGCGAAGTGCCTACCTGTAGATTTTGGCCTCTAGCTCAGCCAGCACCTAGGGAAACCTACCAAACCTGTGCATTTCTGAAAACTAGAGACCTAGGGGAATCCAAGGAGGGGTGACTTGCGGGGCTCGGACCAGGTTCTGTAACCCAGAATCCTTTGCAAACCTCAAAATTTGGCTAACAAAACACATGTTCCTCACATTTCTGTGGCAGAAAGTTCTTGAATCTGAGAGGAGCCACAAATTTCATTCCACCCAGCGTTCCCCCAAGTCTCCCGATAAAAATGATACCTCACTTGTGTGGGTAGGCCTAGAGCCCGCGACAGGAAATGCCCCAAAGCACAACGTGGACACATCCAAATTTTTGAAAGAAAACAGAGGTGTTTTTTGCGAAGTGCCTACCTGTAGATTTTGGCCTCTAGCTCAGCCGGCACCTAGGGAAACCTACCAAACCTGTTCATTTCTGAAAACTAGAGACCTAGGGGAAATCCAAGGAGGGGTGACTTGCGGGGCTCGGACCAGGTTCTGTTACCCAGAATCCTTTGCAAACCTCAAAATTTGGCTAAAAAAACACATGTTCCTCACATTTCTGTGGCAGAAAGTTCTGGAATCTGAGAGGAGCCACAAATTTCCTTCCACCCAGCGTTCCCCCAAGTCTCCCGATAAAAATGATACCTCACTTGTGTGGGTAGGCCTAGCGCCCGCGACAGGAAACGCCCCAAAGCGCAACGTGGACACATCCACATTTTTTAAAGAAAACAGAGGTGTTTTTTGCGAAGTGCCTACCTGTAGATTTTGGCCTCTAGCTCAGCCGGCACCTAGGGAAACCTACCAAACCTGTGCATTTCTGAAAACTAGAGACCTAGGGGAATCCATGGAGGGGTAACTTGCGGGGCTCGGACCAGGTTCTGTTACCCAGAATCCTTTGCAAATCTAAAAATTTACCTAAAAAAACACATGTTCCTCACATTTCTGTGGCAGAAAGTTCTGGAATCTGAGAGGAGCCACAAATTTCATTCCACCCAGCGTTCCCCCAAGTCTCCCGATAAAAATTATACCTCACTTGTGTGGGTAGGCCTAGCACCCGCGACAGAAAACGCCCCAAAGCGCAACGTGGACATATCCAAATTTTTTAAAGAAAACAGAGGTGTTTTTTGCGAAGTGCCTACCTGTAGAGTTTGGCCTCTAGCTCAGCCGGCACCTAGGGAAACCTACCAAACCTGTGCATTTCTGAAAACTAGAGACCTAGGGGAATCCAAGGAGGGCTGACTTGCGGGGCTCAGACCAGGTTCTGTTACCCAGAATCCTTTGCAAACCTCAAAATTTGGCTAAAAAAACACATGTTCCTCACATTTCTGTGGCAGAAAGTTCTGGAATCTGAGAGGAGCCACAAATGTCCTTCCACCCAGCGTTCCCCCAAGTCTCCCGATAAAAATGATACCTCACTTGTGTGGGTAGGCCTAGCGCCCGCGACAGGAAACGCCCCAAAGCGCAACGTGGACACATCCACATTTTTTAAAGAAAACAGAGGTGTTTTTTGCGAAGTGCCTACCTGTAGATTTTGGCCTCTAGCTCAGCCGGCACCTAGGGAAACCTACCAAACCTGTGCATTTCTGAAAACTAGAGACCTAGGGGAATCCAAGGAGGGGTGACTTGCAGGGCTCGGACCAGTTTCTGTTACCCAGAATCCTTTGCAAACCTCAAAATTTGGCTAAAAAAACACATGTACCTCACATTTCTGTGGCAGAAAGTTCTGGAATCTGAGAGGAGCCACAAATTTCCTTCCACTCAGCGTTCCCCCAAGTCTCCCGATAAAAATGATACCTCACTTGTGTGGGTAGGCCTAGCGCCCGCGACAGGAAACGCCCCAAAGCGCAACGTGGACACATCCAAATTTTTGAAAGAAAACAGAGGTGTTTTTTGCGAAGTGCCTACCTGTAGATTTTGGCCTTTAGCTCAGCCGGCACCTAGGTAAACCTACCAAACCTGTGCATTTCTGAAAACTAGAGACCTAGGGGAAATCCAAGGAGGGGTGACTTGCAGGGCTCGGACCAGGTTCTGTTACCCAGAATCCTTTGCAAACCTCAAAATTTGGCTAAAAAAACACATGTTCCTCACATTTCTGTGGCAGAAAGTTCTGGAATCTGAGAGGAGCCACAAATTTCCTTCCACCCAGCGTTCCCCCAAGTCTCCCGATAAAAATGATACCTCACTTGTGTGGGTAGGCCTAGCGCCCGCGACAGGAAACGC
Organism: Pleurodeles waltl; assembly: GCF_031143425.1. Taxonomy (NCBI): domain Eukaryota; kingdom Metazoa; phylum Chordata; class Amphibia; order Caudata; family Salamandridae; genus Pleurodeles; species Pleurodeles waltl. The sequence continues at coordinate 35,540 of NW_027149843.1, read as the reverse complement.
CCCAAAGCGAAACGTGGACACATCCAAATTTTTTAAAGAAAACAGAGGTGTTTTTTGCGAAGTGCCTACCTGTAGATTTTGGCCTCTAGCTCAGCCGGCACCTAGGGAAACCTACCAAACCTGTGCATTTCTGAAAACTAGAGACCTAGGGGAAATCCAAGGAGGGGTGACTTGCGGGGCTCGGACCAGGTTCTGTTACCCAGAATCCTTTGCAAACCTCAAAATGTGGCTAAAAAAACACATGTTCCTCACATTTCTGTGGCAGCAAGTTCTGGAATCTGAGAGGAGCCACAAATTTCCTTCCACCCAGCGTACCCCCAAGTCTCCCGATAAAAATGATACCTCACTTGTGTGGGTAGGCCTAGCGCCCACGACAGGAAACGCCCCAAAGCGCAACGTGGACACATACACATTTTTGAAAGAAAACAGAGGTGTTTTTTGCGAAGTGCCTACCTGTAGATTTTTACCTCTAGCTCAGCCGGCACCTAGGGAAACCTACCAAACCTGTGCATTTCTGAAAACTAGAGACCTAGGGGAATCCAAGGAGGGGTTACTTGCGGGGCTCGGACCAGGTTCTGTTACCCAGAATCCTTTGCAAACCTCAAAATTTGGCTAAAAAAAGACATGTTCCTCACATTTCTGTGGCAGAAAGTTCTGGAATCTGAGAGGAGCCACAAATTTCATTCCACCCAGCGTTCCCCCAAGTCTCCCGATAAAAATGATACCTCACTTGTGTGGGTAGGCCTAGCGCCCACGACAGGAAACGCCCCAAAGCGCAATGTGGACACATCCAAATTTTTGAAAGAAAACAGAGGTGTTTTTTGCGAAGTGCCTACCTGTAGATTTTGGCCTCTAGCTCAGCCAGCACCTAGGGAAACCTACCAAACCTGTGCATTTCTGAAAACTAGAGACCTAGGGGAATCCAAGGAGGTGTGACTTGCGGGGATCGAACCAGGTTTCTTTACCCAGAATCCTTTGCAAACCTCAAAATTTGGCTAAAAAAACACATGTTACTCACATTTCTGTGGCAGAAAGTTCTGGAATCTGAGAGGAGCCACAAATTTCCTTCCACCCAGCGTTCCCCCAAGTCTCCCGATAAAAATGATACCTCACTTGTGTGGGTAGGCCTAGCGCCCACGACAGGAAACGCCCCAAAGCGCAACGTGGACACATCCAAATTTTTGAAAGAAAACAGAGGTGTTTTTTGCGAAGTGCCTACCTGTAGATTTTGGCCTCTAGCTCAGCCAGCACCTAGGGAAACCTACCAAACCTGTGCATTTCTGAAAACTAGAGACCTAGGGGAATCCAAGGAGGGGTGACTTGCGGGGCTCGGACCAGGTTCTGTAACCCAGAATCCTTTGCAAACCTCAAAATTTGGCTAACAAAACACATGTTCCTCACATTTCTGTGGCAGAAAGTTCTTGAATCTGAGAGGAGCCACAAATTTCATTCCACCCAGCGTTCCCCCAAGTCTCCCGATAAAAATGATACCTCACTTGTGTGGGTAGGCCTAGAGCCCGCGACAGGAAATGCCCCAAAGCACAACGTGGACACATCCAAATTTTTGAAAGAAAACAGAGGTGTTTTTTGCGAAGTGCCTACCTGTAGATTTTGGCCTCTAGCTCAGCCGGCACCTAGGGAAACCTACCAAACCTGTTCATTTCTGAAAACTAGAGACCTAGGGGAATCCAAGGAGGGGTGACTTGCGGGGATCGAACCAGGTTTCTTTACCCAGAATCCTTTGCAAACCTCAAAATTTGGCTAAAAAAACACATGTTCCTCACATTTCTGTGGCAGAAAGTTCTGGAATCTGAGAGGAGCCACAAATTTCCTTCCACCCAGCGTTCCCCCAAGTCTCCCGATAAAAATGATACCTCACTTGTGTGGGTAGGTCTAGCGCCCGCGACAGGAAACGCCCCAAAGCGCAACGTGGACACATCCACATTTTTTAAAGAAAACAGAGGTGTTTTTTGCGAAGTGCCTACCTGTAGATTTTGGCCTCTAGCTCAGCCGGCACCTAGGGAAACCTACCAAACCTGTGCATTTCTGAAAACTAGAGACCTAGGGGAATCCATGGAGGGGTAACTTGCGGGGCTCGGACCAGGTTCTGTTACCCAGAATCCTTTGCAAATCTAAAAATTTAGCTAAAAAAACACATGTTCCTCACATTTCTGTGGCAGAAAGTTCTGGAATCTGAGAGGAGCCACAAATTTCATTCCACCCAGCGTTCCCCCAAGTCTCCCGATAAAAATTATACCTCACTTGTGTGGGTAGGCCTAGCACCCGCGACAGGAAACGCCCCAAAGCGCAACGTGGACATATCCAAATTTTTTAAAGAAAACAGAGGTGTTTTTTGCGAAGTGCCTACCTGTAGAGTTTGGCCTCTAGCTCAGCCGGCACCTAGGGAAACCTACCAAACCTGTGCATTTATGAAAACTAGAGACCTAGGGGAATCCAAGGAGGGCTGACTTGCGGGGCTCAGACCAGGTTCTGTTACCCAGAATCCTTTGCAAACCTCAAAATTTGGCTAAAAAAACACATGTTCCTCACATTTCTGTGGCAGAAAGTTCTGGAATCTGAGAGGAGCCACAAATGTCCTTCCACCCAGCGTTCCCCCAAGTCTCCCGATAAAAATGATACCTCACTTGTGTGGGTAGGCCTAGCGCCCGCGACAGGAAACGCCCCAAAGCGCAACGTGGACACATCCACATTTTTTAAAGAAAACAGAGGTGTTTTTTGCGAAGTGCCTACCTGTAGATTTTGGCCTCTAGCTCAGCCGGCACCTAGGGAAACCTACCAAACCTGTGCATTTCTGAAAACTAGAGACCTAGGGGAATCCAAGGAGGGGTGACTTGCAGGGCTCGGACCAGTTTCTGTTACCCAGAATCCTTTGCAAACCTCAAAATTTGGCTAAAAAAACACATGTTCCTCACATTTCTGTGGCAGAAAGTTCTGGAATCTGAGAGGAGCCACAAATTTCCTTCCACTCAGCGTTCCCCCAAGTCTCCCGATAAAAATGATACCTCACTTGTGTGGGTAGGCCTAGCGCCCGCGACAGGAAACGCCCCAAAGCGCAACATGGACACATCCACATTTTTTAAAGAAAACAGAGGTGTTTTTTGCGAAGTGCCTACCTGTAGATTTTGGCCTCTAGCTCAGCCGGCACCTAGGGAAACCTACCAAACCTGTGCATTTCTGAAAACTAGAGACCTAGGGGAATCCAAGGAGGGGTGACTTGCGGGGCTCGGACCAGGTTCTGTTACCCAGAATCCTTTGCAAACCTAAAAATTTGGCTAAAAAAACACATGTTCCTCACATTTCTGTGGCAGAAAGTTCTGGAATCTGAGAGGAGCCACAAATTTCCTTCCACCCAGCGTTCCCCCAAGTCTCCCGATAAAAATGATACCTCACTTGTGTGGGTAGGCCTAGCGCCCGCGACAGGAAATGCCCCAAAGCGCAACGTGGACACATCCAAATTTTTGAAAGAAAACAGAGGTGTTTTTTGCGAAGTGCCTACCTGTAGATTTTGGCCTCTAGCTCAGCCAGCACCTAGGGAAACCTACCAAACCTGTGCATTTCTGAAAACTAGAGACCTAGGGGAATCCAAGGAGGGGTGACTTGCGGTGCTCGGACCAGGTTCTGTAACCCAGAATCCTTTGCAAACCTCAAAATTTGGCTAACAAAACACATGTTCCTCACATTTCTGTGGCAGAAAGTTCTGGAATCTGAGAGGAGCCACAAATTTCATTCCACCCAGCGTTCCCCCAAGTCTCCCGAAAAAAATGATACCTCACTTGTGTGGGTAGGCCTAGAGCCCGCGACAGGAAATGCCCCAAAGCACAACGTGGACACATCCAAATTTTTGAAAGAAAACAGAGGTGTTTTTTGCGAAGTGCCTACCTGTAGATTTTGGCCTCTAGCTCAGCCGGCACCTAGGGAAACCTACCAAACCTGTTCATTTCTGAAAACTAGAGACCTAGGGGAAATCTAAGGAGGGGTGACTTGCGGGGCTCGGACCAGGTTCTGTTACCCAGAATCCTTTGCAAACCTCAAAATTTGGCTAAAAAAACACATGTTCCTCACATTTCTGTGGCAGAAAGTTCTGGAATCTGAGATGAGCCACAAATTTCCTTCCACCCAGCGTTCCCCCAAGTCTCCCGATAAAAATGATACCTCACTTGTGTGGGTAGACCTAGCGCCCGTGACAGGAAACGCCCCAAAGCGCAACGTGGACACATCCAAATTTTTGAAAGAAAACAGAGGTGTTTTTTGCGAAGTGCCTACCTGTAGAGTTTGGCCTCTAGCTCAGCCGGCACCTAGGGAAACCTACCAAATCTGTGCATTTCTGAAAACTAGAGACCTAGGGGAATCCAAGGAGGTGTAACTTGCGGGGCTCGGACCAGGTTCTGTTACCCAGAATCCTTTGCAAACCTCAAAATTTGGCTAAAAAAACACATGTTCCTCACATTTCTGTGGCAGAAAGTTCTGGAATCTGAGAGGAGCCACAAATTTCCTTCCACCCAGCGTTCCCCCAAGTCTCCCGATAAAAATGATACCTCACTTGTGTGGGTAGGCCTAGCGCCCGCGACAGGAAACGCCCCAAAGCGCAACGTGGACACATCCAAATTTTTGAAAGAAAACAGAGGTGTTTTTTGCGAAGTGCCTACCTGTAGATTTTGGCCTCTAGCTCAGCCGGCACCTAGGGAAACCTACCAAACCTGTGCATTTCTGAAAACTAGAGACCTAGGGGAATCCAAGGAGGGGTGACTTGCAGGGCTCGGACCAGTTTCTGTTACCCAGAATCCTTTGCAAACCTCAAAATTTGGCTAAAAAAACACATGTTCCTCACATTTCTGTGGCAGAAAGTTCTGGAATCTGAGAGGAGCCACAAATTTCCTTCCACTCAGCGTTCCCCCAAGTCTCCCGATAAAAATGATACCTCACTTGTGTGGGTAGGCCTAGCGCCCGCGACAGGAAACGCCCCAAAGCGCAACGTGGACACATCCAAATTTTTGAAAGAAAACAGAGGTGTTTTTTGCGAAGTGCCTACCTGTAGATTTTGGCCTTTAGCTCAGCCGGCACCTAGGTAAACCTACCAAACCTGTGCATTTCTGAAAACTAGAGACCTAGGGGAAATCCAAGGAGGGGTGACTTGCAGGGCTCGGACCAGGTTCTGTTACCCAGAATCCTTTGCAAACCTCAAAATTTGGCTAAAAAAACACATGTTCCTCACATTTCTGTGGCAGAAAGTTCTGGAATCTGAGAGGAGCCACAAATTTCCTTCCACCCAGCGTTCCCCCAAGTCTCCCGATAAAAATGATACCTCACTTGTGTGGGTAGGCCTAGCGCCCGCGACAGGAAACGCCCCAAAGCGAAATGTGGACACATCCAAATTTTTTAAAGAAAACAGAGGTGTTTTTTGCGAAGTGCCTACCTGTAGATTTTGGCCTCTAGCTCAGCCGGCACCTAGGGAAACCTACCAAACCTGTGCATTTCTGAAAACTAGAGACCTAGGGGAAATCCAAGGAGGGGTGACTTGCGGGGCTCGGACCAGGTTCTGTTACCCAGAATCCTTTGCAAACCTCAAAATGTGGCTAAAAAAACACATGTTCCTCACATTTCTGTGGCAGAAAGTTCTGGAATCTGAGAGGAGCCACAAATTTCCTTCCACCCAGCGTTCCCCCAAGTCTCCCGATAAAAATGATACCTCACTTGTGTGGGTAGGCCTAGCGCCCGCGACAGGAAACGCCCCAAAGCGCAACGTGGACACATACACATTTTTGAAAGAAAACAGAGGTGTTTTTTGCGAAGTGCCTACCTGTAGATTTTTACCTCTAGCTCAGCCGGCACCTAGGGAAACCTACCAAACCTGTGCATTTCTGAAAACTAGAGACCTAGGGGAATCCAAGGAGGGGTGACTTGCGGGGCTCGGACCAGGTTCTGTTACCCAGAATCCTTTGCAAACCTCAAAATTTGGCTAAAAAAAGACATGTTCCTCACATTTCTGTGGCAGAAAGTTCTGGAATCTGAGAGGAGCCACAAATTTCATTCCACCCAGCGTTCCCCCAAGTCTCCCGATAAAAATGATACCTCACTTGTGTGGGTAGGCCTAGCGCCCACGACAGGAAACGCCCCAAAGCGCAATGTGGACACATCCAAATTTTTGAAAGAAAACAGAGGTGTTTTTTGCGAAGTGCCTACCTGTAGATTTTGGCCTCTAGCTCAGCCGGCACCTAGGGAAACCTACCAAACCTGTGCATTTCTGAAAACTAGAGACCTAGGGGAATCCAAGGAGGTGTGACTTGCGGGGATCGAACCAGGTTTCTTTACCCAGAATCCTTTGCAAACCTCAAAATTTGGCTAAAAAAACACATGTTACTCACATTTCTGTGGCAGAAAGTTCTGGAATCTGAGAGGAGCCACAAATTTCCTTCCACCCAGCGTTCCCCCAAGTCTCCCGATAAAAATGATACCTCACTTGTGTGGGTAGGCCTAGCGCCCACGACAGGAAACGCCCCAAAGCGCAACGTGGACACATCCAAATTTTTGAAAGAAAACAGAGGTGTTTTTTGCGAAGTGCCTACCTGTAGATTTTGGCCTCTAGCTCAGCCAGCACCTAGGGAAACCTACCAAACCTGTGCATTTCTGAAAACTAGAGACCTAGGGGAATCCAAGGAGGGGTGACTTGCGGGGCTCGGACCAGGTTCTGTAACCCAGAATCCTTTGCAAACCTCAAAATTTGGCTAACAAAACACATGTTCCTCACATTTCTGTGGCAGAAAGTTCTTGAATCTGAGAGGAGCCACAAATTTCATTCCACCCAGCGTTCCCCCAAGTCTCCCGATAAAAATGATACCTCACTTGTGTGGGTAGGCCTAGAGCCCGCGACAGGAAATGCCCCAAAGCACAACGTGGACACATCCAAATTTTTGAAAGAAAACAGAGGTGTTTTTTGCGAAGTGCCTACCTGTAGATTTTGGCCTCTAGCTCAGCCGGCACCTAGGGAAACCTACCAAACCTGTTCATTTCTGAAAACTAGAGACCTAGGGGAAATCCAAGGAGGGGTGACTTGCGGGGCTCGGACCAGGTTCTGTTACCCAGAATCCTTTGCAAACCTCAAAATTTGGCTAAAAAAACACATGTTCCTCACATTTCTGTGGCAGAAAGTTCTGGAATCTGAGAGGAGCCACAAATTTCCTTCCACCCAGCGTTCCCCCAAGTCTCCCGATAAAAATGATACCTCACTTGTGTGGGTAGGTCTAGCGCCCGCGACAGGAAACGCCCCAAAGCGCAACGTGGACACATCCACATTTTTTAAAGAAAACAGAGGTGTTTTTTGCGAAGTGCCTACCTGTAGATTTTGGCCTCTAGCTCAGCCGGCACCTAGGGAAACCTACCAAACCTGTGCATTTCTGAAAACTAGAGACCTAGGGGAATCCATGGAGGGGTAACTTGCGGGGCTCGGACCAGGTTCTGTTACCCAGAATCCTTTGCAAATCTAAAAATTTAGCTAAAAAAACACATGTTCCTCACATTTCTGTGGCAGAAAGTTCTGGAATCTGAGAGGAGCCACAAATTTCATTCCACCCAGCGTTCCCCCAAGTCTCCCGATAAAAATTATACCTCACTTGTGTGGGTAGGCCTAGCACCCGCGACAGGAAACGCCCCAAAGCGCAACGTGGACATATCCAAATTTTTTAAAGAAAACAGAGGTGTTTTTTGCGAAGTGCCTACCTGTAGAGTTTGGCCTCTAGCTCAGCCGGCACCTAGGGAAACCTACCAAACCTGTGCATTTCTGAAAACTAGAGACCTAGGGGAATCCAAGGAGGGCTGACTTGCGGGGCTCAGACCAGGTTCTGTTACCCAGAATCCTTTGCAAACCTCAAAATTTGGCTAAAAAAACACATGTTCCTCACATTTCTGTGGCAGAAAGTTCTGGAATCTGAGAGGAGCCACAAATGTCCTTCCACCCAGCGTTCCCCCAAGTCTCCCGATAAAAATGATACCTCACTTGTGTGGGTAGGCCTAGCGCCCGCGACAGGAAACGCCCCAAAGCGCAACGTGGACACATCCACATTTTTTAAAGAAAACAGAGGTGTTTTTTGCGAAGTGCCTACCTGTAGATTTTGGCCTCTAGCTCAGCCGGCACCTAGGGAAACCTACCAAACCTGTGCATTTCTGAAAACTAGAGACCTAGGGGAATCCAAGGAGGGGTGACTTGCAGGGCTCGGACCAGTTTCTGTTACCCAGAATCCGTTGCAAACCTCAAAATTTGGCTAAAAAAACACATGTTCCTCACATTTCTGTGGCAGAAAGTTCTGGAATCTGAGAGGAGCCACAAATTTCCTTCCACTCAGCGTTCCCCCAAGTCTCCCGATAAAAATGATACCTCACTTGTGTGGGTAGGCCTAGCGCCCGCGACAGGAAACGCCCCAAAGCGCAACATGGACACATCCACATTTTTTAAAGAAAACAGAGGTGTTTTTTGCGAAGTGCCTACCTGTAGATTTTGGCCTCTAGCTCAGCCGGCACCTAGGGAAACCTACCAAACCTGTGCATTTCTGAAAACTAGAGACCTAGGGGAATCCAAGGAGGGGTGACTTGCGGGGCTCGGACCAGGTTCTGTTACCCAGAATCCTTTGCAAACCTAAAAATTTGGCTAAAAAAACACATGTTCCTCACATTTCTGTGGCAGAAAGTTCTGGAATCTGAGAGGAGCCACAAATTTCCTTCCACCCAGCGTTCCCCCAAGTCTCCCGATAAAAATGATACCTCACTTGTGTGGGTAGGCCTAGCGCCCGCGACAGGAAATGCCCCAAAGCGCAACGTGGACACATCCAAATTTTTGAAAGAAAACAGAGGTGTTTTTTGCGAAGTGCCTACCTGTAGATTTTGGCCTCTAGCTCAGCCAGCACCTAGGGAAACCTACCAAACCTGTGCATTTCTGAAAACTAGAGACCTAGGGGAATCCAAGGAGGGGTGACTTGCGGTGCTCGGACCAGGTTCTGTAACCCAGAATCCTTTGCAAACCTCAAAATTTGGCTAACAAAACACATGTTCCTCACATTTCTGTGGCAGAAAGTTCTGGAATCTGAGAGGAGCCACAAATTTCATTCCACCCAGCGTTCCCCCAAGTCTCCCGAAAAAAATGATACCTCACTTGTGTGGGTAGGCCTAGAGCCCGCGACAGGAAATGCCCCAAAGCACAACGTGGACACATCCAAATTTTTGAAAGAAAACAGAGGTGTTTTTTGCGAAGTGCCTACCTGTAGATTTTGGCCTCTAGCTCAGCCGGCACCTAGGGAAACCTACCAAACCTGTTCATTTCTGAAAACTAGAGACCTAGGGGAAATCTAAGGAGGGGTGACTTGCGGGGCTCGGACCAGGTTCTGTTACCCAGAATCCTTTGCAAACCTCAAAATTTGGCTAAAAAAACACATGTTCCTCACATTTCTGTGGCAGAAAGTTCTGGAATCTGAGATGAGCCACAAATTTCCTTCCACCCAGCGTTCCCCCAAGTCTCCCGATAAAAATGATACCTCACTTGTGTGGGTAGACCTAGCGCCCGTGACAGGAAACGCCCCAAAGCGCAACGTGGACACATCCAAATTTTTGAAAGAAAACAGAGGTGTTTTTTGCGAAGTGCCTACCTGTAGAGTTTGGCCTCTAGCTCAGCCGGCACCTAGGGAAACCTACCAAATCTGTGCATTTCTGAAAACTAGAGACCTAGGGGAATCCAAGGAGGTGTAACTTGCGGGGCTCGGACCAGGTTCTGTTACCCAGAATCCTTTGCAAACCTCAAAATTTGGCTAAAAAAACACATGTTCCTCACATTTCTGTGGCAGAAAGTTCTGGAATCTGAGAGGAGCCACAAATTTCCTTCCACCCAGCGTTCCCCCAAGTCTCCCGATAAAAATGATACCTCACTTGTGTGGGTAGGCCTAGCGCCCGCGACAGGAAACGCACCAAAGCGCAACGTGGACACATCCACATTTTTGAAAGAAAACAGAGGTGTTTTTTGCGAAGTGCCTACCTGTAGATTTTGGCCTCTAGCTCAGCCGGCACCCAGGGAAACCTACCAAACCTGTGCATTTCTGAAAACTAGAGACGTAGGGGAATCCATGGAGGGGTAACTTGCGGGGCTCGGACCAGGTTCTGTTACCCAGAATCCTTTGCAAACCTCAAAATTTGGCTAAAAAAACACATGTTCCTCACATTTCTGTGGCAGAAAGTTCTGGAATCTGAGAGGAGCCACAAATTTCATTCCACCCAGCGTTCCCCCAAGTCTCCCGATAAAAATTATACCTCACTTGTGTGGGTAGGCCTAGCGCCCGCGACAGGAAACGCCCCAAAGCGCAACGTGGACACATCCAAATTTTTTAAAGAAAACAGAGGTGTTTTTTGCGAAGTGCCTACCTGTAGAGTTTGGCCTCTAGCTCAGCCGGCACCTAGGGAAACCTACCAAAAATGTGCATTTCTGGAAACTAGAGACCTAGGGGAATCCAAGGAGGGGTGACTTGCGGGGCTCAGACCAGGTTCTGTTACCCAGAATCCTTTGCAAACCTCAAAATTTGGCTAAAAAAACACATGTTCCTCACATTTCTGTGGCAGAAAGTTCTGGAATCTGAGAGGAGCCACAAATTTCCTTCCACCCAGCGTTCCCCCAAGTCTCCCGATAAAAATGATACCTCACTTGTGTGGGTAGGCCTAGCGCCCGCGACAGGTAACGCCCCAAAGCGCAACGTGGACACATACACATTTTTGAAAGAAAACAGAGGTGTTTTTTGCGAAGTGCCTACCTGTAGATTTTGGCCTCTAGCTCAGCCGGCACCTAAGGAAACCTACCAAACCTGTGCATTTCTGAAAACTAGAGACCTAGGGGAATCCAAGGAGGGGTGACTTGCAGGGCTCGGACCAGGTTCTGTTACCCAGAATCCTTTGCAAACCTCAAAATTTGGCTAAAAAAACACATGTTCCTCACATTTCTGTGGCAGAAAGTTCTGGAATCTGAGAGGAGCCACAAATTTCCTTCCACTCAGCGTTCCCCCAAGTCTCCCGATAAAAATGATACCTCACTTGTGTGGGTAGGCCTAGCGTCCGTGACAGGAAACGCCCCAAAGCGCAACGTGGACACATTCACATTTTTTAAAGAAAACAGAGGTGTTTTTTGCGAAGTGCCTACCTGTAGATTTTGGCCTCTAGCTCAGCCGGCACCTAGGGAAACCTACCAAACCTGTGCATTTCTGAAAACTAGAGACCTAGGGGAATCTAAGGAGGGGTGACTTGCGGGGCTCGGACCAGGTTCTGTTACCCAGAATCCTTTGCAAACCTCAAAATTTGGCTAAAAAAACACATGTTCCTCACATTTCTGTGGCAGAAAGTTCTGGAATCTGAGAGGAGCCACAAATTTCATTCCACCCAGCGTTCTCCCAAGTCTCCCGATAAAAATGATACCTCACTTGTGTGGGTAGGCCTAGCGCCCGCGACAGGAAACGCCCCAAAGCGCAACGTGGACACATCCAAATTTTTTAAAGAAAACAGAGGTGTTTTTTGCGAAGTGCCTACCTGTAGAGTTTGGCCTCTAGCTCAGCCGGCACCTAGGGAAACCTACCAAAAATGTGCATTTCTGAAAACTAGAGACCTAGGGGAATCCAAGGAGGGGTGACTTGCGGGGCTCAGACCAGGTTCTGTTACCCAGAATCCTTTGCAAACCTCAAAATTTGGCTAAAAAAACACATGTTCCTCACATTTCTGTGGCAGAAAGTTCTGGAATCTGAGAGGAGCCACAAATTTCCTTCCACCCAGCGTTCCCCCAAGTCTCCCGATAAAAATGATACCACACTTGTGTGGGTAGGCCTAGCGCCCGCGACAGGAAACGCCCCAAAGCGAAACGTGGACACATCCAAACTTTTTAAAGAAAACAGAGGTGTTTTTTGCGAAGTGCCTACCTGTAGATTTTTGCCTCTAGCTCAGCCGGCACCTAGGGAAACCTACCAAACCTGTGCATTTCTGAAAACTAGAGACCTAGGGGAATCCAAGGAGGGGTGACTTGCAGGGCTCGGACCAGGTTCTGTTACCCAGAATCCTTTGCAAACCTCAAAATTTGGCTAAAAAAACACATGTTCCTCACATTTCTGTGGCAGAAAGTTCTGGAATCTGAGAGGAGCCACAAATTTCCTTCCACTCAGCGTTCCCCCAAGTCTCCCGATAAAAATGATACCTCACTTGTGTGGGTAGGCCTAGCGCCCGCGACAGGAAACGCCCCAAAGCGCAACGTGGACACATCCACATTTTTTAAAGAAAACAGAGGTGTTTTTTGCGAAGTGCCTACCTGTAGATTTTGGCCTCTAGCTCAGCCGGCACCTAGGGAAACCTACCAAACCTGTGCATTTCTGAAAACTAGAGACCTAGGGGAATCCAAGGAGGGGTGACTTGCGGGGCTCGGACCAGGTTCTGTTACCCAGAATCCTTTGCAAACCTCAAAATTTGGCTAAAAAAACACATGTTCCTCACATTTCTGTGCCAAAAGTTCTGGAATCTGAGAGGAGCCACAAATTTCCTTCCACCCAGCGTTCCCCCAAGTCTCCCGATAAAAATGATACCTCACTTGTGTGGGTAGGCCTAGCGCCCGCGACAGGAAACGCCCCAAAGCGCAACGTGGACACATCCAAATTTTTAAAAGAAAACAGAGGTGTTTTTTGCGAAGTGCCTACCTGTAGATTTTTGCCTCTAGCTCAGCCGGCAACTAGGGAAACCTACCAAACCTGTGCATTTCTGAAAACTAGAGACCTAGGGGAATCCAAGGAGGGGTGACTTGCGGTGCTCGGACCAGGTTCTGTAACCCAGAATCCTTTGCAAACCTAAAAATTTGGCTAAAAAAACACATGTTCCTCACATTTCTGTGGCAGAAAGTTCTGGAATCTGAGAGGAGCCACAAATTTCCTTCCACCCAGCGTTCCCCCAAGTCTCCCGATAAAAATGATACCTCACTTGTGTGGGTAGGCCTAGCGCCCGCGACAGGAAATGCCCCAAAGCGCAACGTGGACACATCCAAATTTTTGAAAGAAAACAGAGGTGTTTTTTGCGAAGTGCCTACCTGTAGATTTTGGCCTCTAGCTCAGCCAGCACCTAGGGAAACCTACCAAACCTGTGCATTTCTGAAAACTAGAGACCTAGGGGAATCCAAGGAGGGGTGACTTGCGGTGCTCGGACCAGGTTCTGTAACCCAGAATCCTTTGCAAACCTCAAAATTTGGCTAACAAAACACATGTTCCTCACATTTCTGTGGCAGAAAGTTCTGGAATCTGAGAGGAGCCACAAATTTCATTCCACCCAGCGTTCCCCCAAGTCTCCCGAAAAAAATGATACCTCACTTGTGTGGGTAGGCCTAGAGCCCGCGACAGGAAATGCCCCAAAGCACAACGTGGACACATCCAAATTTTTGAAAGAAAACAGAGGTGTTTTTTGCGAAGTGCCTACCTGTAGATTTTGGCCTCTAGCTCAGCCGGCACCTAGGGAAACCTACCAAACCTGTTCATTTCTGAAAACTAGAGACCTAGGGGAAATCTAAGGAGGGGTGACTTGCGGGGCTCGGACCAGGTTCTGTTACCCAGAATCCTTTGCAAACCTCAAAATTTGGCTAAAAAAACACATGTTCCTCACATTTCTGTGGCAGAAAGTTCTGGAATCTGAGAGGAGCCACAAATTTCCTTCCACCCAGCGTTCCCCCAAGTCTCCCGATAAAAATGATACCTCACTTGTGTGGGTAGGCCTAGCGCCCGCGACAGGAAACGCCCCAAAGCGCAACGTGGACACATCCAAATTTTTGAAAGAAAACAGAGGTGTTTTTTGCGAAGTGCCTACCTGTAGATTTTGGCCTCTAGCTCAGCCGGCACCTAGGGAAACCTACCAAACGTGTGCATTTCTGAAAACTAGAGACCTAGGGGAATCCATGGAGGGGTAACTTGCGGGGCTCGGACCAGGTTCTGTTACCCAGAATCCTTTGCAAACCTCAAAATTTGGCTAAAAAAACACATGTTCCTCACATTTCTGTGGCAGAAAGTTCTGGAATCTGAGAGGAGCCACAAATTTCCTTTCACCCAGCGTTCCCCCAAGTCTCCCGATAAAAATGATACCTCACTTGTGTGGGTAGGCTTAGCACCCGCGACAGGAAACGCCCCAAAGCGCAACGTGGACACATCCACATTTTTGAAAGAAAACAGAGGTGTTTTTTGCGAAGTGCCTACCTGTAGATTTTGGCCTCTAGCTCAGCCGGCACCCAGGGAAACCTACCAAACCTGTGCATTTCTGAAAACTAGAGACGTAGGGGAATCCATGGAGGGGTAACTTGCGGGGCTCGGACCAGGTTCTGTTACCCAGAATCCTTTGCAAACCTCAAAATTTGGCTAAAAAAACACATGTTCCTCACATTTCTGTGGCAGAAAGTTCTGGAATCTGAGAGGAGCCACAAATTTCATTCCACCCAGCGTTCCCCCAAGTCTCCCGATAAAAATTATACCTCACTTGTGTGGGTAGGCCTAGCGCCCGCGACAGGAAACGCCCCAAAGCGCAACGTGGACACATCCAAATTTTTTAAAGAAAACAGAGGTGTTTTTTGCGAAGTGCCTACCTGTAGAGTTTGGCCTCTAGCTCAGCCGGCACCTAGGGAAACCTACCAAAAATGTGCATTTCTGGAAACTAGAGACCTAGGGGAATCCAAGGAGGGGTGACTTGCGGGGCTCAGACCAGGTTCTGTTACCCAGAATCCTTTGCAAACCTCAAAATTTGGCTAAAAAAACACATGTTCCTCACATTTCTGTGGCAGAAAGTTCTGGAATCTGAGAGGAGCCACAAATTTCCTTCCACCCAGCGTTCCCCCAAGTCTCCCGATAAAAATGATACCTCACTTGTGTGGGTAGGCCTAGCGCCCGCGACAGGTAACGCCCCAAAGCGCAACGTGGACACATACACATTTTTGAAAGAAAACAGAGGTGTTTTTTGCGAAGTGCCTACCTGTAGATTTTGGCCTCTAGCTCAGCCGGCACCTAGGGAAACCTACCAAACCTGTGCATTTCTGAAAACTAGAGACCTAGGGGAATCTAAGGAGGGGTGACTTGCGGGGCTCGGACCAGGTTCTGTTACCCAGAATCCTTTGCAAACCTCAAAATTTGGCTAAAAAAACACATGTTCCTCACATTTCTGTGGCAGAAAGTTCTGGAATCTGAGAGGAGCCACAAATTTCATTCCACCCAGCGTTCTCCCAAGTCTCCCGATAAAAATGATACCTCACTTGTGTGGGTAGGCCTAGCGCCCGCGACAGGAAACGCCCCAAAGCGCAACGTGGACACATCCAAATTTTTTAAAGAAAACAGAGGTGTTTTTTGCGAAGTGCCTACCTGTAGAGTTTGGCCTCTAGCTCAGCCGGCACCTAGGGAAACCTACCAAAAATGTGCATTTCTGAAAACTAGAGACCTAGGGGAATCCAAGGAGGGGTGACTTGCGGGGCTCAGACCAGGTTCTGTTACCCAGAATCCTTTGCAAACCTCAAAATTTGGCTAAAAAAACACATGTTCCTCACATTTCTGTGGCAGAAAGTTCTGGAATCTGAGAGGAGCCACAAATTTCCTTCCACCCAGCGTTCCCCCAAGTCTCCCGATAAAAATGATACCACACTTGTGTGGGTAGGCCTAGCGCCCGCGACAGGAAACGCCCCAAAGCGAAACGTGGACACATCCAAACTTTTTAAAGAAAACAGAGGTGTTTTTTGCGAAGTGCCTACCTGTAGATTTTTGCCTCTAGCTCAGCCGGCACCTAGGGAAACCTACCAAACCTGTGCATTTCTGAAAACTAGAGACCTAGGGGAATCCAAGGAGGGGTGACTTGCAGGGCTCGGACCAGGTTCTGTTACCCAGAATCCTTTGCAAACCTCAAAATTTGGCTAAAAAAACACATGTTCCTCACATTTCTGTGGCAGAAAGTTCTGGAATCTGAGAGGAGCCACAAATTTCCTTCCACTCAGCGTTCCCCCAAGTCTCCCGATAAAAATGATACCTCACTTGTGTGGGTAGGCCTAGCGCCCGCGACAGGAAACGCCCCAAAGCGCAACGTGGACACATCCACATTTTTTAAAGAAAACAGAGGTGTTTTTTGCGAAGTGCCTACCTGTAGATTTTGGCCTCTAGCTCAGCCGGCACCTAGGGAAACCTACCAAACCTGTGCATTTCTGAAAACTAGAGACCTAGGGGAATCCAAGGAGGGGTGACTTGCGGGGCTCGGACCAGGTTCTGTTACCCAGAATCCTTTGCAAACCTCAAAATTTGGCTAAAAAAACACATGTTCCTCACATTTCTGTGCCAAAAGTTCTGGAATCTGAGAGGAGCCACAAATTTCCTTCCACCCAGCGTTCCCCCAAGTCTCCCGATAAAAATGATACCTCACTTGTGTGGGTAGGCCTAGCGCCCGCGACAGGAAACGCCCCAAAGCGCAACGTGGACACATCCAAATTTTTAAAAGAAAACAGAGGTGTTTTTTGCGAAGTGCCTACCTGTAGATTTTTGCCTCTAGCTCAGCCGGCAACTAGGGAAACCTACCAAACCTGTGCATTTCTGAAAACTAGAGACCTAGGGGAATCCAAGGAGGGGTGACTTACGGGGATCGAACCAGGTTTCTTTACCCAGAATCCTTTGCAAACCTCAAAATTTGGCTAAAAAAACACATGTTCCTCACATTTCTGTGGCAGAAAGTTCTGGAATCTGAGAGGAGCCACAAATTTCCTTCCACCCAGCGTTCCCCCAAGTCTCCCGATAAAAATGATACCTCACTTGTGTGGGTAGGCCTAGCGCAAGCGACAGGAAACGCCCCAAAGCGAAACTTGGACACAACCAAACTTTTTAAAGAAAACAGAGGTGTTTTTTGCGAAGTGCCTACCTATAGATTTTTGCCTCTAGCTCAGCCGGCACCTAGGGAAACCTACCAAACCTGTGCATTTCTGAAAACTAGAGACCTAGGGGAATCCAAGGAGGGTGACTTGCAGGGCTCGGACCAGGTTCTGTTACCCAGAATCCTTTGCAAACCTCAAAATTTGGCTAAAAAAACACATGTTCCTCACATTTCTGTGGCAGAAAGTTCTGGAATCTGAGAGGAGCCACAAATTTCATTCCACCCAGCGTTCCCCCAAGTCTCCCGATAAAAATGATACCTCACTTGTGTGGGTAGGCCTAGCGCCCGCGACAGGAAACGCCCCAAAGCGCAACGTGGACACATCCAAATTTTTGAAAGAAAACAGAGGTGTTTTTTGCGAAGTGCCTACCTGTAGATTTTGGCCTCTAGCTCAGCCGGCACCTAGGGAAACCTACCAAACGTGTGCATTTCTGAAAACTAGAGACCTAGGGGAATCCATGGAGGGGTAACTTGCGGGGCTCGGACCAGGTTCTGTTACCCAGAATCCTTTGCAAACCTCACAATTTGGCTAAAAAAACACATGTTCCTCACATTTCTGTGGCAGAAAGTTCTGGAATCTGAGAGGAGCCACAAATTTCCTTTCACCCAGCGTTCCCCCAAGTCTCCCGATAAAAATGATACCTCACTTGTGTGGGTAGGCTTAGCACCCGCGACAGGAAACGCCCCAAAGCGCAACGTGGACACATCCACATTTTTGAAAGAAAACAGAGGTGTTTTTTGCGAAGTGCCTACCTGTAGATTTTGGCCTCTAGCTCAGCCGGCACCCAGGGAAACCTACCAAACCTGTGCATTTCTGAAAACTAGAGACGTAGGGGAATCCATGGAGGGGTAACTTGCGGGGCTCGGACCAGGTTCTGTTACCCAGAATCCTTTGCAAACCTCAAAATTTGGCTAAAAAAACACATGTTCCTCACATTTCTGTGGCAGAAAGTTCTGGAATCTGAGAGGAGCCACAAATTTCATTCCACCCAGCGTTCCCCCAAGTCTCCCGATAAAAATTATACCTCACTTGTGTGGGTAGGCCTAGCGCCCGCGACAGGAAACGCCCCAAAGCGCAACGTGGACACATCCAAATTTTTTAAAGAAAACAGAGGTGTTTTTTGCGAAGTGCCTACCTGTAGAGTTTGGCCTCTAGCTCAGCCGGCACCTAGGGAAACCTACCAAAAATGTGCATTTCTGGAAACTAGAGACCTAGGGGAATCCAAGGAGGGGTGACTTGCGGGGCTCAGACCAGGTTCTGTTACCCAGAATCCTTTGCAAACCTCAAAATTTGGCTAAAAAAACACATGTTCCTCACATTTCTGTGGCAGAAAGTTCTGGAATCTGAGAGGAGCCACAAATTTCCTTCCACCCAGCGTTCCCCCAAGTCTCCCGATAAAAATGATACCTCACTTGTGTGGGTAGGCCTAGCGCCCGCGACAGGTAACGCCCCAAAGCGCAACGTGGACACATACACATTTTTGAAAGAAAACAGAGGTGTTTTTTGCGAAGTGCCTACCTGTAGATTTTGGCCTCTAGCTCAGCCGGCACCTAGGGAAACCTACCAAACCTGTGCATTTCTGAAAACTAGAGACCTAGGGGAATCTAAGGAGGGGTGACTTGCGGGGCTCGGACCAGGTTCTGTTACCCAGAATCCTTTGCAAACCTCAAAATTTGGCTAAAAAAACACATGTTCCTCACATTTCTGTGGCAGAAAGTTCTGGAATCTGAGAGGAGCCACAAATTTCATTCCACCCAGCGTTCTCCCAAGTCTCCCGATAAAAATGATACCTCACTTGTGTGGGTAGGCCTAGCGCCCGCGACAGGAAACGCCCCAAAGCGCAACGTGGACACATCCAAATTTTTAAAAGAAAACAGAGGTGTTTTTTGCGAAGTGCCTACCTGTAGATTTTGGCCTCTAGCTCAGCCGACAACTATGGAAACCTACCAAACCTGTGCATTTCTGAAAACTAGAGACCTAGGGAAATCCAAGGAGGGGTGACTTGCGGGGCTCGGACCAGGTTCTGTTACCCAGAATCCTTTGCAAACCTCAAAATTTGGCTAAAAAAACACATGTTCCTCACATTTCTGTGGCAGAAAGTTCTGGAATCTGAGAGGAGCCACAAATTTCCTTCCACTCAGCGTTCCCCCAAGTCTCCCGATAAAAATGATACCTCACTTGTGTGGGTAGGCCTAGCGTCCGTGACAGGAAACGCCCCAAAGCGCAACGTGGACACATTCACATTTTTTAAAGAAAACAGAGGTGTTTTTTGCGAAGTGCCTACCTGTAGATTTTGGCCTCTAGCTCAGCCGGCACCTAGGGAAACCTACCAAACCTGTGCATTTCTGAAAACTAGAGACCTAGGGGAATCTAAGGAGGGGTGACTTGCGGGGCTCGGACCAGGTTCTGTTACCCAGAATCCTTTGCAAACCTCAAAATTTGGCTAAAAAAACACATGTTCCTCACATTTCTGTGGCAGAAAGTTCTGGAATCTGAGAGGAGCCACAAATTTCATTCCACCCAGCGTTCTCCCAAGTCTCCCGATAAAAATGATACCTCACTTGTGTGGGTAGGCCTAGCGCCCGCGACAGGAAACGCCCCAAAGCGCAACGTGGACACATCCAAATTTTTTAAAGAAAACAGAGGTGTTTTTTGCGAAGTGCCTACCTGTAGAGTTTGGCCTCTAGCTCAGCCGGCACCTAGGGAAACCTACCAAAAATGTGCATTTCTGAAAACTAGAGACCTAGGGGAATCCAAGGAGGGGTGACTTGCGGGGCTCAGACCAGGTTCTGTTACCCAGAATCCTTTGCAAACCTCAAAATTTGGCTAAAAAAACACATGTTCCTCACATTTCTGTGGCAGAAAGTTCTGGAATCTGAGAGGAGCCACAAATTTCCTTCCACCCAGCGTTCCCCCAAGTCTCCCGATAAAAATGATACCACACTTGTGTGGGTAGGCCTAGCGCCCGCGACAGGAAACGCCCCAAAGCGAAACGTGGACACATCCAAACTTTTTAAAGAAAACAGAGGTGTTTTTTGCGAAGTGCCTACCTGTAGATTTTTGCCTCTAGCTCAGCCGGCACCTAGGGAAACCTACCAAACCTGTGCATTTCTGAAAACTAGAGACCTAGGGGAATCCAAGGAGGGGTGACTTGCAGGGCTCGGACCAGGTTCTGTTACCCAGAATCCTTTGCAAACCTCAAAATTTGGCTAAAAAAACACATGTTCCTCACATTTCTGTGGCAGAAAGTTCTGGAATCTGAGAGGAGCCACAAATTTCCTTCCACTCAGCGTTCCCCCAAGTCTCCCGATAAAAATGATACCTCACTTGTGTGGGTAGGCCTAGCGCCCGCGACAGGAAACGCCCCAAAGCGCAACGTGGACACATCCACATTTTTTAAAGAAAACAGAGGTGTTTTTTGCGAAGTGCCTACCTGTAGATTTTGGCCTCTAGCTCAGCCGGCACCTAGGGAAACCTACCAAACCTGTGCATTTCTGAAAACTAGAGACCTAGGGGAATCCAAGGAGGGGTGACTTGCGGGGCTCGGACCAGGTTCTGTTACCCAGAATCCTTTGCAAACCTCAAAATTTGGCTAAAAAAACACATGTTCCTCACATTTCTGTGCCAAAAGTTCTGGAATCTGAGAGGAGCCACAAATTTCCTTCCACCCAGCGTTCCCCCAAGTCTCCCGATAAAAATGATACCTCACTTGTGTGGGTAGGCCTAGCGCCCGCGACAGGAAACGCCCCAAAGCGCAACGTGGACACATCCAAATTTTTAAAAGAAAACAGAGGTGTTTTTTGCGAAGTGCCTACCTGTAGATTTTTGCCTCTAGCTCAGCCGACAACTATGGAAACCTACCAAACCTGTGCATTTCTGAAAACTAGAGACCTAGGGAAATCCAAGGAGGGGTGACTTGCGGGGCTCGGACCAGGTTCTGTTACCCAGAATCCTTTGCAAACCTCAAAATTTGGCTAAAAAAACACATGTTCCTCACATTTCTGTGGCAGAAAGTTCTGGAATCTGAGAGGAGCCACAAATTTCCTTCCACCCAGCGTTCCCCCAAGTCTCCCGATAAAAATGATACCTCACTTGTGTGGGTAGGCCTAGCGCCCGCGACAGGAAACGCCCCAAAGCGCAACGTGGACACATCCAAATTTTTTAAAGAAAACAGAGGTGTTTTTTGCGAAGTGCCTACCTGTAGATTTTGGCCTCTAGCTCAGCCGGCACCTAAGGAAACCTACCAAACCTGTGCATTTCTGAAAACTAGAGACCTAGGGGAATCCAAGGAGGGGTGACTTGCAGGGCTCGGACCAGGTTCTGTTACCCAGAATCCTTTGCAAACCTCAAAATTTGGCTAAAAAAACACATGTTCCTCACATTTCTGTGGCAGAAAGTTCTGGAATCTGAGAGGAGCCACAAATTTCCTTCCACTCAGCGTTCCCCCAAGTCTCCCGATAAAAATGATACCTCACTTGTGTGGGTAGGCCTAGCGTCCGTGACAGGAAACGCCCCAAAGCGCAACGTGGACACATTCACATTTTTTAAAGAAAACAGAGGTGTTTTTTGCGAAGTGCCTACCTGTAGATTTTGGCCTCTAGCTCAGCCGGCACCTAGGGAAACCTACCAAACCTGTGCATTTCTGAAAACTAGAGACCTAGGGGAATCTAAGGAGGGGTGACTTGCGGGGCTCGGACCAGGTTCTGTTACCCAGAATCCTTTGCAAACCTCAAAATTTGGCTAAAAAAACACATGTTCCTCACATTTCTGTGGCAGAAAGTTCTGGAATCTGAGAGGAGCCACAAATTTCATTCCACCCAGCGTTCTCCCAAGTCTCCCGATAAAAATGATACCTCACTTGTGTGGGTAGGCCTAGCGCCCGCGACAGGAAACGCCCCAAAGCGCAACGTGGACACATCCAAATTTTTTAAAGAAAACAGAGGTGTTTTTTGCGAAGTGCCTACCTGTAGAGTTTGGCCTCTAGCTCAGCCGGCACCTAGGGAAACCTACCAAAAATGTGCATTTCTGAAAACTAGAGACCTAGGGGAATCCAAGGAGGGGTGACTTGCGGGGCTCAGACCAGGTTCTGTTACCCAGAATCCTTTGCAAACCTCAAAATTTGGCTAAAAAAACACATGTTCCTCACATTTCTGTGGCAGAAAGTTCTGGAATCTGAGAGGAGCCACAAATTTCCTTCCACCCAGCGTTCCCCCAAGTCTCCCGATAAAAATGATACCACACTTGTGTGGGTAGGCCTAGCGCCCGCGACAGGAAACGCCCCAAAGCGAAACGTGGACACATCCAAACTTTTTAAAGAAAACAGAGGTGTTTTTTGCGAAGTGCCTACCTGTAGATTTTTGCCTCTAGCTCAGCCGGCACCTAGGGAAACCTACCAAACCTGTGCATTTCTGAAAACTAGAGACCTAGGGGAATCCAAGGAGGGGTGACTTGCAGGGCTCGGACCAGGTTCTGTTACCCAGAATCCTTTGCAAACCTCAAAATTTGGCTAAAAAAACACATGTTCCTCACATTTCTGTGGCAGAAAGTTCTGGAATCTGAGAGGAGCCACAAATTTCCTTCCACTCAGCGTTCCCCCAAGTCTCCCGATAAAAATGATACCTCACTTGTGTGGGTAGGCCTAGCGCCCGCGACAGGAAACGCCCCAAAGCGCAACGTGGACACATCCACATTTTTTAAAGAAAACAGAGGTGTTTTTTGCGAAGTGCCTACCTGTAGATTTTGGCCTCTAGCTCAGCCGGCACCTAGGGAAACCTACCAAACCTGTGCATTTCTGAAAACTAGAGACCTAGGGGAATCCAAGGAGGGGTGACTTGCGGGGCTCGGACCAGGTTCTGTTACCCAGAATCCTTTGCAAACCTCAAAATTTGGCTAAAAAAACACATGTTCCTCACATTTCTGTGCCAAAAGTTCTGGAATCTGAGAGGAGCCACAAATTTCCTTCCACCCAGCGTTCCCCCAAGTCTCCCGATAAAAATGATACCTCACTTGTGTGGGTAGGCCTAGCGCCCGCGACAGGAAACGCCCCAAAGCGCAACGTGGACACATCCAAATTTTTAAAAGAAAACAGAGGTGTTTTTTGCGAAGTGCCTACCTGTAGATTTTTGCCTCTAGCTCAGCCGGCAACTAGGGAAACCTACCAAACCTGTGCATTTCTGAAAACTAGAGACCTAGGGGAATCCAAGGAGGGGTGACTTGCGGTGCTCGGACCAGGTTCTGTAACCCAGAATCCTTTGCAAACCTAAAAATTTGGCTAAAAAAACACATGTTCCTCACATTTCTGTGGCAGAAAGTTCTGGAATCTGAGAGGAGCCACAAATTTCCTTCCACCCAGCGTTCCCCCAAGTCTCCCGATAAAAATGATACCTCACTTGTGTGGGTAGGCCTAGCGCCCGCGACAGGAAATGCCCCAAAGCGCAACGTGGACACATCCAAATTTTTGAAAGAAAACAGAGGTGTTTTTTGCGAAGTGCCTACCTGTAGATTTTGGCCTCTAGCTCAGCCAGCACCTAGGGAAACCTACCAAACCTGTGCATTTCTGAAAACTAGAGACCTAGGGGAATCCAAGGAGGGGTGACTTGCGGTGCTCGGACCAGGTTCTGTAACCCAGAATCCTTTGCAAACCTCAAAATTTGGCTAACAAAACACATGTTCCTCACATTTCTGTGGCAGAAAGTTCTGGAATCTGAGAGGAGCCACAAATTTCATTCCACCCAGCGTTCCCCCAAGTCTCCCGAAAAAAATGATACCTCACTTGTGTGGGTAGGCCTAGAGCCCGCGACAGGAAATGCCCCAAAGCACAACGTGGACACATCCAAATTTTTGAAAGAAAACAGAGGTGTTTTTTGCGAAGTGCCTACCTGTAGATTTTGGCCTCTAGCTCAGCCGGCACCTAGGGAAACCTACCAAACCTGTTCATTTCTGAAAACTAGAGACCTAGGGGAAATCTAAGGAGGGGTGACTTGCGGGGCTCGGACCAGGTTCTGTTACCCAGAATCCTTTGCAAACCTCAAAATTTGGCTAAAAAAACACATGTTCCTCACATTTCTGTGGCAGAAAGTTCTGGAATCTGAGAGGAGCCACAAATTTCCTTCCACCCAGCGTTCCCCCAAGTCTCCCGATAAAAATGATACCTCACTTGTGTGGGTAGGCCTAGCGCCCGCGACAGGAAACGCCCCAAAGCGCAACGTGGACACATCCAAATTTTTGAAAGAAAACAGAGGTGTTTTTTGCGAAGTGCCTACCTGTAGATTTTGGCCTCTAGTTCAGCCGGCACCTAGGGAAACCTACCAAACGTGTGCATTTCTGAAAACTAGAGACCTAGGGGAATCCATGGAGGGGTAACTTGCGGGGCTCGGACCAGGTTCTGTTACCCAGAATCCTTTGCAAACCTCAAAATTTGGCTAAAAAAACACATGTTCCTCACATTTCTGTGGCAGAAAGTTCTGGAATCTGAGAGGAGCCACAAATTTCCTTTCACCCAGCGTTCCCCCAAGTCTCCCGATAAAAATGATACCTCACTTGTGTGGGTAGGCTTAGCACCCGCGACAGGAAACGCCCCAAAGCGCAACGTGGACACATCCACATTTTTGAAAGAAAACAGAGGTGTTTTTTGCGAAGTGCCTACCTGTAGATTTTGGCCTCTAGCTCAGCCGGCACCCAGGGAAACCTACCAAACCTGTGCATTTCTGAAAACTAGAGACGTAGGGGAATCCATGGAGGGGTAACTTGCGGGGCTCGGACCAGGTTCTGTTACCCAGAATCCTTTGCAAACCTCAAAATTTGGCTAAAAAAAACACATGTTCCTCACATTTCTGTGGCAGAAAGTTCTGGAATCTGAGAGGAGCCACAAATTTCATTCCACCCAGCGTTCCCCCAAGTCTCCCGATAAAAATTATACCTCACTTGTGTGGGTAGGCCTAGCGCCCGCGACAGGAAACGCCCCAAAGCGCAACGTGGACACATCCAAATTTTTTAAAGAAAACAGAGGTGTTTTTTGCGAAGTGCCTACCTGTAGAGTTTGGCCTCTAGCTCAGCCGGCACCTAGGGAAACCTACCAAAAATGTGCATTTCTGGAAACTAGAGACCTAGGGGAATCCAAGGAGGGGTGACTTGCGGGGCTCAGACCAGGTTCTGTTACCCAGAATCCTTTGCAAACCTCAAAATTTGGCTAAAAAAACACATGTTCCTCACATTTCTGTGGCAGAAAGTTCTGGAATCTGAGAGGAGCCACAAATTTCCTTCCACCCAGCGTTCCCCCAAGTCTCCCGATAAAAATGATACCTCACTTGTGTGGGTAGGCCTAGCGCCCGCGACAGGTAACGCCCCAAAGCGCAACGTGGACACATACACATTTTTGAAAGAAAACAGAGGTGTTTTTTGCGAAGTGCCTACCTGTAGATTTTGGCCTCTAGCTCAGCCGGCACCTAGGGAAACCTACCAAACCTGTGCATTTCTGAAAACTAGAGACCTAGGGGAATCTAAGGAGGGGTGACTTGCGGGGCTCGGACCAGGTTCTGTTACCCAGAATCCTTTGCAAACCTCAAAATTTGGCTAAAAAAACACATGTTCCTCACATTTCTGTGGCAGAAAGTTCTGGAATCTGAGAGGAGCCACAAATTTCATTCCACCCAGCGTTCTCCCAAGTCTCCCGATAAAAATGATACCTCACTTGTGTGGGTAGGCCTAGCGCCCGCGACAGGAAACGCCCCAAAGCGCAACGTGGACACATCCAAATTTTTTAAAGAAAACAGAGGTGTTTTTTGCGAAGTGCCTACCTGTAGAGTTTGGCCTCTAGCTCAGCCGGCACCTAGGGAAACCTACCAAAAATGTGCATTTCTGAAAACTAGAGACCTAGGGGAATCCAAGGAGGGGAGACTTGCGGGGCTCAGACCAGGTTCTGTTACCCAGAATCCTTTGCAAACCTCAAAATTTGGCTAAAAAAACACATGTTCCTCACATTTCTGTGGCAGAAAGTTCTGGAATCTGAGAGGAGCCACAAATTTCCTTCCACCCAGCGTTCCCCCAAGTCTCCCGATAAAAATGATACCACACTTGTGTGGGTAGGCCTAGCGCCCGCGACAGGAAACGCCCCAAAGCGAAACGTGGACACATCCAAACTTTTTAAAGAAAACAGAGGTGTTTTTTGCGAAGTGCCTACCTGTAGATTTTTGCCTCTAGCTCAGCCGGCACCTAGGGAAACCTACCAAACCTGTGCATTTCTGAAAACTAGAGACCTAGGGGAATCCAAGGAGGGGTGACTTGCAGGGCTCGGACCAGGTTCTGTTACCCAGAATCCTTTGCAAACCTCAAAATTTGGCTAAAAAAACACATGTTCCTCACATTTCTGTGGCAGAAAGTTCTGGAATCTGAGAGGAGCCACAAATTTCCTTCCACTCAGCGTTCCCCCAAGTCTCCCGATAAAAATGATACCTCACTTGTGTGGGTAGGCCTAGCGCCCGCGACAGGAAACGCCCCAAAGCGCAACGTGGACACATCCACATTTTTTAAAGAAAACAGAGGTGTTTTTTGCGAAGTGCCTACCTGTAGATTTTGGCCTCTAGCTCAGCCGGCACCTAGGGAAACCTACCAAACCTGTGCATTTCTGAAAACTAGAGACCTAGGGGAATCCAAGGAGGGGTGACTTGCGGGGCTCGGACCAGGTTCTGTTACCCAGAATCCTTTGCAAACCTCAAAATTTGGCTAAAAAAACACATGTTCCTCACATTTCTGTGCCAAAAGTTCTGGAATCTGAGAGGAGCCACAAATTTCCTTCCACCCAGCGTTCCCCCAAGTCTCCCGATAAAAATGATACCTCACTTGTGTGGGTAGGCCTAGCGCCCGCGACAGGAAACGCCCCAAAGCGCAACGTGGACACATCCAAATTTTTAAAAGAAAACAGAGGTGTTTTTTGCGAAGTGCCTACCTGTAGATTTTTGCCTCTAGCTCAGCCGGCAACTAGGGAAACCTACCAAACCTGTGCATTTCTGAAAACTAGAGACCTAGGGGAATCCAAGGAGGGGTGACTTACGGGGATCGAACCAGGTTTCTTTACCCAGAATCCTTTGCAAACCTCAAAATTTGGCTAAAAAAACACATGTTCCTCACATTTCTGTGGCAGAAAGTTCTGGAATCTGAGAGGAGCCACAAATTTCCTTCCACCCAGCGTTCCCCCAAGTCTCCCGATAAAAATGATACCTCACTTGTGTGGGTAGGCCTAGCGCAAGCGACAGGAAACGCCCCAAAGCGAAACTTGGACACAACCAAACTTTTTAAAGAAAACAGAGGTGTTTTTTGCGAAGTGCCTACCTATAGATTTTTGCCTCTAGCTCAGCCGGCACCTAGGGAAACCTACCAAACCTGTGCATTTCTGAAAACTAGAGACCTAGGGGAATCCAAGGAGGGTGACTTGCAGGGCTCGGACCAGGTTCTGTTACCCAGAATCCTTTGCAAACCTCAAAATTTGGCTAAAAAAACACATGTTCCTCACATTTCTGTGGCAGAAAGTTCTGGAATCTGAGAGGAGCCACAAATTTCCTTCCACTCAGCGTTCCCCCAAGTCTCCCGATAAAAATGATACCTCACTTGTGTGGGTAGGCCTAGCGCCCGCGACAGGAAACGCCCCAAAGCGCAACGTGGACACATCCAAATTTTTAAAAGAAAACAGAGGTGTTTTTTGCGAAGTGCCTACCTGTAGATTTTGGCCTCTAGCTCAGCCGACAACTATGGAAACCTACCAAACCTGTGCATTTCTGAAAACTAGAGACCTAGGGGAATCCAAGGAGGTTTGACTTGCGGGGATCGAACCAGGTTTCTTTACCCAGAATCCTTTGCAAACCTCAAAATTTGGCTAAAAAAACACATGTTCCTCACATTTCTGTGGCAGAAAGTTCTGGAATCTGAGAGGAGCCACAAATTTCCTTCCACCCAGCGTTCCCCCAAGTCTCCCGATAAAAATGATACCTCACTTGTGTGGGTAGGCCTAGCGCCCGCGACAGGAAACGCCCCAAAGCGCAACGTGGACACATCCAAATTTTTGAAAGAAAACAGAGGTGTTTTTTGCGAAGTGCCTACCTGTAGATTTTGGCCTCTAGCTCAGCCAGCACCTAGGGAAACCTACCAAACCTGTGCATTTCTGAAAACTAGAGACCTAGGGGAATCCAAGGAGGGGTGACTTGCGGGGCTCGGACCAGGTTCTGTTACCCAGAATCCTTTGCAAACCTCAAAATTTGGCTAAAAAAACACATGTTCCTCACATTTCTGTGGCAGAAAGTTCTGGAATCTGAGAGGAGCCACAAATTTCCTTCCACCCAGCGTTCCCCCAAGTCTCCCGATAAAAATTATACCTCACTTGTGTGGGTAGGCCTAGAGCCCGCGACAGGAAACGCCCCAAAGCGCAAGGTGGACACATCCAAATTTTTTAAAGAAAACAGAGGTGTTTTTTGCGAAGTGCCTACCTGTAGATTTTGGCCTTTAGCTCAGCCGGCACCTAGGGAAACCTACCAAACCTGTGCATTTCTGAAAACAAGAGACCTAGGGGAAATCCAAGGAGGGGTGACTTGCAGGGCTCGGACCAGGTTCTGTTACCCAGAATCCTTTGCAAACCTCAAAATTTGGCTAAAAAAACACATGTTCCTCACATTTCTGTGCCAAAAGTTCTGGAATCTGAGAGGAGCCACAAATTTCCTTCCACCCAGCGTTCCCCCAAGTCTCCCGATAAAAATGATACCTCACTTGTGTGGGTAGGCCTAGCGCCCGCGACAGGAAACGCCCCAAAGCGAAACATGGACACATCCAAACTTTTTAAAGAAAACAGAGGTGTTTTTTGCGAAGTGCCTACCTGTAGATTTTTGCCTCTAGCTCAGCCGGCACCTAGGGAAACCTACCAAACCTGTGCATTTCTGAAAACTAGAGACCTAGGGGAATCCAAGGAGGGGTGACTTGCAGGGCTCGGACCAGGTTCTGTTACCCAGAATCCTTTGCAAACCTCAAAATTTGGCTAAAAAAACACATGTTCCTCACATTTCTGTGGCAGAAAGTTCTGGAATCTGAGAGGAGCCACAAATTTCCTTCCACTCAGCGTTCCCCCAAGTCTCCCGATAAAAATGATACCTCACTTGTGTGGGTAGGCCTAGCGCCCGCGACAGGAAACGCCCCAAAGCGCAACGTGGACACATCCACATTTTTTAAAGAAAACAGAGGTGTTTTTTGCGAAGTGCCTACCTGTAGATTTTGGCCTCTAGCTCAGCCGGCACCTAGGGAAACCTACCAAACCTGTGCATTTCTGAAAACTAGAAACCTAGGGGAATCCAAGGAGGGGTGACTTGCGGGGCTCGGACCAGGTTCTGTTACCCAGAATCCTTTGCAAACCTCAAAATTTGGCTATAAAAACACATGTTCCTCACATTTCTGTGCCAAAAGTTCTGGAATCTGAGAGGAGCCACAAATTTCCTTCCACCCAGCGTTCCCCCAAGTCTCCCGATAAAAATGATACCTCACTTGTGTGGGTAGGCCTAGCGCCCGCGACAGGAAACGCCCCAAAGCGCAACGTGGACACATCCAAATTTTTAAAAGAAAACAGAGGTGTTTTTTGCGAAGTGCCTACCTGTAGATTTTTGCCTCTAGCTCAGCCGGCACCTATGGAAACCTACCAAACCTGTGCATTTCTGAAAACTAGAGACCTAGGGGAATCCAAGGAGGGGTGACTTGCGGGGATCGAACCAGGTTTCTTTACCCAGAATCCTTTGCAAACCTCAAAATTTGGCTAAAAAAACACATGTTCCTCACATTTCTGTGGCAGAAAGTTCTGGAATCTGAGAGGAGCCACAAATTTCCTTCCACCCAGCGTTCCCCCAAGTCTCCCGATAAAATTGATACCTCACTTGTGTGGGTAGGCCTAGCGCCTGCGACAGGAAACGCCCCAAAGCGCAACGTGGACACATCCAAATTTTTGAAAGAAAACAGAGGTGTTTTTTGCGAAGTGCCTACCTGTAGATTTTGGCCTCTAGCTCAGCCAGCACCTAGGGAAACCTACCAAACCTGTGCATTTCTGAAAACTAGAGACCTAGGGGAATCCAAGGAGGGATGACTTGCGGGGCTCGGACCAGGTTCTGTTACCCAGAATCCTTTGCAAACCTCAAAATTTGGCTAAAAAAACACATGTTCCTCACATTTCTGTGGCAGAAAGTTCTGGAATCTGAGAGGAGCCACAAATTTCATTCCACCCAGCGTTCCCCCAAGTCTCCCGATAAAAATGATACCTCACTTGTGTGGGTAGGCCTAGCGCCCGCGACAGGAAACGCCCCAAAGCGAAACGTGGACACATCCAAACTTTTTAAAGAAAACAGAGGTGTTTTTTGCGAAGTGCCTACCTGTAGATTTTTGCCTCTAGCTCAGCCGGCACCTAGGGAAACCTACCAAACCTGTGCATTTCTGAAAACTAGAGACCTAGGGGAATCCAAGGAGGGGTGACTTGCAGGGCTCGGACCAGGTTCTGTTACCCAGAATCCTTTGCAAACCTCAAAATTTGGCTAAAAAAAACACATGTTCCTCACATTTATTTGGCAGAAAGTTCTGGAATCTGAGAGGAGCCACAAATTTCCTTCCACTCAGCGTTCCCCCAAGTCTCCCGATAAAAATGATACCTCACTTGTGTGGGTAGGCCTAGCGCCCGCGACAGGAAACGCCCCAAAGCGCAACGTGGACACATCCACATTTTTTAAAGAAAACAGAGGTGTTTATTGCGAAGTGCCTACCTGTAGATTTTGGCCTCTAGCTCAGCCGGCACCTAGGGAAACCTACCAAACCTGTGCATTTCTGAAAACTAGAGACCTAGGGGAATCCAAGGAGGGGTGACTTGCGGGGCTCGGACCAGGTTCTGTTACCCAGAATCCTTTGCAAACCTCAAAATTTGGCTAAAAAAACACATGTTCCTCACATTTCTGTGCCAAAAGTTCTGGAATCTGAGAGGAGCCACAAATTTCCTTCCACCCAGCGTTCCCCCAAGTCTCCCGATAAAAATGATACCTCACTTGTGTGGGTAGGCCTAGCGCCCGCGACAGGAAACGCCCCAAAGCGCAACGTGGACACATCCAAATTTTTAAAAGAAAACAGAGGTGTTTTTTGCGAAGTGCCTACCTGTAGATTTTGGCCTCTAGCTCAGCCGACAACTATGGAAACCTACCAAACCTGTGCATTTCTGAAAACTAGAGACCTAGGGGAATCCAAGGAGGGGTGACTTGCGGGGCTCGGACCAGGTTCTGTTACCCAGAATCCTTTGCAAACCTCAAAATTTGGCTAAAAAAACACATGTTCCTCACATTTCTGTGGCAGAAAGTTCTGGAATCTGAGAGGAGCCACAAATTTCCTTCCACCCAGCGTTCCCCCAAGTCTCCCGATAAAAATGATACCTCACTTGTGTGGGTAGGCCTAGCGCCCGCGACAGGAAACGCCCCAAAGCGCAACGTGGACAC
The DNA here is from genome assembly GCF_031143425.1 of Pleurodeles waltl. Lineage (NCBI taxonomy): Eukaryota > Metazoa > Chordata > Amphibia > Caudata > Salamandridae > Pleurodeles > Pleurodeles waltl. The sequence goes on along the minus strand of NW_027149843.1, from coordinate 4,112 downwards.
ATCCAAATTTTTGAAAGAAAACAGAGGTGTTTTTTGCGAAGTGCCTACCTGTAGATTTTGGCCTCTAGCTCAGCCGGCAACTAAGGAAACCTACCAAACCTGTGCATTTCTGAAAACTAGAGACCTAGGGGAATCCAAGGAGGTGTGACTTGCGGGGATCGAACCAGGTTTCTTTACCCAGAATCCTTTGCAAACCTCAAAATTTGGCTAAAAAAACACATGTTCCTCACATTTCTGTGCCAAAAGTTCTGGAATCTGAGAGGAGCCACAAATTTCCTTCCACCCAGCGTTCCCCCAAGTCTCCCGATAAAAATGATACCTCACTTGTGTGGGTAGGCCTAGCGCCCGCGACAGGAAGCGCCCCAAAGCGCAAGGTGGACACATCCAAATTTTTGAAAGAAAACAGAGGTGTTTTTTGCGAAGTGCCTACCTGTAGATTTTGGCCTTTAGCTCAGCCGGCACCTAGGGAAACCTACCAAACCTGTGCATTTCTGAAAACTAGAGACCTAGGGGAATCCAAGGAGGGGTGACTTGCGGGGCTCGGACCAGGTTCTGTTACCCAGAATCCTTTGCAAACCTCAAAATTTGGCTAAAAAAACACATGTTTCTCACATTTCTGTGGCAGAAAGTTCTGGAATCTGAGAGGAGCCACAAATTTCCTTCCACCCAGCGTTCCCCCAAGTCTCCCGATAAAAATGATACCTCACTTGTGTGGGTAGGCCTAGCGCCCGCGACAGGAAACGCCCCAAAGCGCAACGTGGACACATCCAAATTTTTGAAAGAAAACAGAGGTGTTTTTTGCGAAGTGCCTACCTGTAGATTTTGGCCTCTAGCTCAGCCGGCAACTAAGGAAACCTACCAAACCTGTGCATTTCTGAAAACTAGAGACCTAGGGGAATCCAAGGAGGTGTGACTTGCGGGGATCGAACCAGGTTTCTTTACCCAGAATCCTTTGCAAACCTCAAAATTTGGCTAAAAAAACACATGTTCCTCACATTTCTGTGGCAGAAAGTTCTGGAATCTGAGAGGAGCCACACATTTCATTCCACCCAGCGTTCCCCCAAGTCTCCCGATAAAAATGATACCTCACTTGTGTGGGTAGGCCTAGCGCCCGCGACAGGAAACGCCCCAAAGCGAAACGTGGACACATCCACATTTTTTAAAGAAAACAGAGGTGTTTTTTGCGAAGTGCCTACCTGTAGATTTTTGCCTCTAGCTCAGCCGGCACCTAGGGAAACCTACCAAACCTCTGCATTTCTGAAAACTAGAGACCTAGGGGAATCCAAGGAGGGGTGACTTGCAGGGCTCGGACCAGGTTCTGTTACCCAGAATCCTTTGCAAACCTCAAAATTTGGCTAAAAAAACACATGTTCCTCACATTTCTGTGGCAGAAAGTTCTGGAATCTGAGAGGAGCCACAAATTTCTTTGCACTCAGCGTTCCCCCAAGTCTCCCGATAAAAATGATACCTCACTTGTGTGGGTAGGCCTAGCGCCCGCGACAGGAAACGCCCCAAAGCGCAACGTGGACACATCCAAACTTTTTAAAGACAACAGAGGTGTTTTTTGCGAAGTGCCTACCTGTAGATTTTTGCCTCTAGCTCAGCCGGCACCTAGGGAAACCTACCAAACCTGTGCATTTCTGAAAACTAGAGACCTAGGGGAATCCAAGGAGGGGTGACTTGCGGGGCTCGGACCAGGTTCTGTTACCCAGAATCCTTTGCAAACCTCAAAATTTGGCTAAAAAAACACATGTTCCTCACATTTCTGTGCCAAAAGTTCTGGAATCTGAGAGGAGCCACAAATTTCCTTCCACCCAGCGTTCCCCCAAGTCTCCCGATAAAAATGATACCTCACTTGTGTGGGTAGGCCTAGCGCCCGCGACAGGAAACGCCCCAAAGCGCAACGTGGACACATCCACATTTTTTAAAGAAAACAGAGGTGTTTATTGCGAAGTGCCTACCTGTAGATTTTGGCCTCTAGCTCAGCCGACAACTATGGAAACCTACCAAACCTGTGCATTTCTGAAAACTAGAGACCTAGGGGAATCCAAGGAGGGGTGACTTGCGGGGCTCGGACCAGGTTCTGTTACCCAGAATCCTTTGCAAACCTCAAAATTTGGCTAAAAAAACACATGTTCCTCACATTTCTGTGGCAGAAAGTTCTGGAATCTGAGAGGAGCCACAAATTGTCTTCCACCCAGCGTTCCCCCAAGTCTCCCGATAAAAATGATACCTCACTTGTGTGGGTAGGCCTAGCGCCCGCGACAGGAAACGCCCCAAAGCGCAACGTGGACACATCCAAATTTTTGAAAGAAAACAGAGGTGTTTTTTGCGAAGTGCCTACCTGTAGATTTTGGCCTCTAGCTCAGCCAGCAACTAAGGAAACCTACCAAACCTGTGCATTTCTGAAAACTAGAGACCTAGGGGAATCCAAGGAGGTGTGACTTGCGGGGATCGAACCAGGTTTCTTTACCCAGAATCCTTTGCAAACCTCAAAATTTGGCTAAAAAAACACATGTTCCTCACATTTCTGTGGCAGAAAGTTCTGGAATCTGAGAGGAGCCACAAATTTCATTCCACCCAGCGTTCCCCCAAGTCTCCCGATAAAAATGATACCTCACTTGTGTGGGTAGGCCTAGCGCCCGCGACAGGAAACGCCCCAAAGCGCAACGTGGACACATCCAAATTTTTAAAAGAAAACAGAGGTGTTTTTTGCGAAGTGCCTACCTGTAGATTTTTGCCTCTAGCTCAGCCGGCACCTATGGAAACCTACCAAACCTGTGCATTTCTGAAAACTAGAGACCTAGGGGAATCCAAGGAGGGGTGACTTGCGGGGATCGAACCAGGTTTCTTTACCCAGAATCCTTTGCAAACCTCAAAATTTGGCTAAAAAAACACATGTTCCTCACATTTCTGTGGCAGAAAGTTCTGGAATCTGAGAGGAGCCACAAATTTCCTTCCACCCAGCGTTCCCCCAAGTCTCCCGATAAAAATGATACCTCACTTGTGTGGGTAGGCCTAGCGCCCGCGACAGGAAACGCCCCAAAGCGCAACGTGGACACATCCAAATTTTTGAAAGAAAACAGAGGTGTTTTTTGCGAAGTGCCTACCTGTAGATTTTTGCCTCTAGCTCAGCCGGCACCTAGGGAAACCTACCAAACCTGTGCATTTCTGAAAACTAGAGACCTAGGGGAATCCAAGGAGGGGTGACTTGCAGGGCTCGGACCAGGTTCTGTTACCCAGAATCCTTTGCAAACCTCAAAATTTGGCTAAAAAAACACATGTTCCTCACATTTCTGTGGCAGAAAGTTCTGGAATCTGAGAGGAGCCACAAATTTCCTTCCACTCAGCGTTCCCCCAAGTCTCCCGATAAAAATGATACCTCACTTGTGTGGGTAGGCCTAGCGCCCGCGACAGGAAACGCCCCAAAGCGCAACGTGGACACATCCACATTTTTTAAAGAAAACAGAGGTGTTTTTTGCGAAGTGCCTACCTGTAGATTTTGGCCTCTAGCTCAGCCGGCACCTAGGGAAACCTACCAAACCTGTGCATTTCTGAAAACTAGAAACCTAGGGGAATCCAAGGAGGGGTGACTTGCGGGGCTCGGACCAGGTTCTGTTACCCAGAATCCTTTGCAAACCTCAAAATTTGGCTAAAAAAACACATGTTCCTCACATTTCTGTGCCAAAAGTTCTGGAATCTGAGAGGAGCCACAAATTTCCTTCCACCCAGCGTTCCCCCAAGTCTCCCGATAAAAATGATACCTCACTTGTGTGGGTAGGCCTAGCGCCCGCGACAGGAAACGCCCCAAAGCGCAACGTGGACACATCCAAATTTTTAAAAGAAAACAGAGGTGTTTTTTGCGAAGTGCCTACCTGTAGATTTTTGCCTCTAGCTCAGCCGGCACCTATGGAAACCTACCAAACCTGTGCATTTCTGAAAACTAGAGACCTAGGGGAATCCAAGGAGGGGTGACTTGCGGGGCTCGGACCAGGTTCTGTTACCCAGAATCCTTTGCAAACCTCAAAATTTGGCTAAAAAAACACATGTTCCTCACATTTCTGTGGCAGAAAGTTCTGGAATCTGAGAGGAGCCACACATTTCATTCCACC